>NW_026089623.1:12616288-12755972 GCF_024586455.1 Bactrocera neohumeralis | reverse complement strand
TTTTTAGGGTTGGAAAAATATTGTATAAAAGAGGTGTACTTCCTTTCCTAGCTTCTCTAGGTGGAATTCCTTCCAAACGCTGGCGTTCCGCTTTGTTGCGTTGATGGTTCTTGATTTTTGTTCAATTTGTATTTTGGCTTTTTTATTTATTCGTTTATTATAAGTTCGCGCCCGTATTTTTAATTATTTGTTTTTAAGTTCGCTCCGTATTTTATTTTAGTGTTAGTTTCACCCAATTTTGGTTAATGTTTTTTTGTTAATTATCACAATTTTGTGCATACGTATATGATATGTAGCTTTAGTATGTATGTATATTATTAACTGCACTATTTTTTTTGTTACTTTTCACCACTCTTTTGTTTCGTCACATACAAGTACGCATGGCATGTAGATTTGGTACCACTGTTCTTTATATATTTTATTCACGTGTCCCTGCACTTTCATATGTAAAATCTTTTGCTTTTTTGTTGTTGTTTTACATACATATATATTTTTTTTCTAACGTTTCCAATGTGCCGTTCCTTTTGCCTCGAAGGACCATGTATTTTTCATTACCTCACCTTTTGGCGCACTTGAATTTAATTTTCACACTCACCTTCCTCGATGACCACCAAGTTTGGTTTTATAAAAATTTAAAAATGCTTGTAGCGGTTGATAATTCCGACTCAGGATGAAAATGTTGAAACTGGAGGATGGTAAAAACGCCGTTCAAAGATGTTCGCACACGCGTAACTCCGCCCGATGAAAAAGTGTTGAAACTGGAGGATGGACAAAACGCCGTTCAAAAATGTTCGTACACGCGTAACGTCGACTTAATATGAAAAATGTTGAAATTGGAGGATGGACAAAACGCCGTTCAAAGGTGTTCGCACACGCGTAACTCTGACTTGATGAAAAATGTGTTGAAACTGGAGGATGGACAAAACGCTGTTCAAAATTGTTCGCACACGCGTAACGTCGACTTGATATGAAAATGTTGAAATTGGAGGAGGGAAAAAACGCCGTTCAAAAATTCGACACGCGTACTGGTTGCTGCTAATAACGAAAGCGAAGTGAGTTGCAGTTGTCCTTTTGGTCCCCTTCTTTTTTTTTGTGTGGAATCAGCTGGTGTGATGTGGTTGGTTGGTGTGTAGGGTGGAATGTAAGCTTTGGTGGTTTGTGACGTGGGTATGATGAAGGTGCATGGCAATGTTGTGAAGTTGATGTGGTGTGATCTGTGGTGTGTGTGGATGCCGGGGGAGGATGCTCAGTTGTACAATCTTAATATATAAAAATCCAGTGTGTGTATGTTTCGAATGAACTCAAAAACGAGTCAACTGATATTCATGAAAGTTGGCATATACAAAATATATAATTTGGTCCAACTTAGATGATAGGATAGATTACATCTCAATTTTATCGCAATATTATATTATTGCAAATTATTTGTATTATTGTTAGCTCAAAAGATTCTAACAGATGTCTTAATTATTGATTGGATTGAGTAAGTATTCAACAGATATGTTAAAAATACAAACGTTTTATATAAGCTACATTTTTATCGTCTCTACAATTAATAATTAACATTTTGTTTTACTTCTAATTTACAGTTACATAAATACAGCCAAATACATAATCTACAAAATCAGAGAACAGTGAAATTCAGTCACATTAAATTAAAAGTTTATAATTTTCAGCTGTCACAAAAACAACACTGACAACACCGACAACACTGAACGCCTACCAAAATAAAATACCAACAGCAGCAGGTAGTTTACTACAATATACTATGTATGTACATGCAAAATTTAGCAACGACGTGAACCTACGGTTATTTTCCAATTGAAAGTGATGCACAGCGTATCAGCACATAAGACAAGGGTTACCAGCTCAAATGAGTTTAATTAAATTACAAATTATGAATGTTAACTTAAATTAAACGAAAAACATTGTAAGTTAAAAAGCAATATATTGTAGCTGATTTATAAAAATACTGTTTTGACTATACTGTTTTACAATTATTTTTTATTGCTGACTCATCATTGAAACAACAAACACAAAAACAAAAGACTTTGAACCCTTATGCGAACAGCTGGGTTTATTTATCCCAGCGTTTGAAATACTACCTACTCTCGTAGCATTTCATTTTACTTTTGCACTGCACTCACTTTGTCAGGAGCCACAGCATAGCATAACAACATATGTGCTCTACCTCTCGAGTTTTGTTAGGTAAAAACTATAGCTGAGCGGAGCAATTAAATTCTCCGTATGCTCTGCAGGTAGAAAAATTGGGAGCAGTAGCACAGCAGAGCTAATGCAAATTTCTATGTGCAAGCTCCGCATGTGTTTGTTGTTTTTTCTTTTTTGTTATTTTCTTCATAATATTTGAATTAATTGAATAATTCAAACAAAAATGTTATAAATCATTTTGCAACTTGTTAGTCAAGTGACTTTATAAATCTAAAATCAAATATTTTAAGAAATATATTAATAAAGTGAATTAGATAATAATTGAATAAAGTATAAAATTTTCTATTCTATTCTACCATTCCCAATATTAAGTAATTTTATCATTTTTAGGAAGAATCAGTTTGAAATTGTACGCATATACATACTTCAATGTATATTGCAAAGAATCGAAAAGACTTCTGTATATCAAAAATCATAATAAACCTTTTTATCAACACACCAATTATTCCGCTACACTTTATTGGATAGTTGGTGATAGTTAGCCGATTACAAATAAACCTATTCAATCAAATAAAATTGCATATACATATGTATGTATGTATGTATGTATGTATGTAGATTTCAAATCATACAAAATGATGTGTCTTCGCAGATTCAGTTCGAAAAGCGGCATATATACATATGTCTGAGCGTTAGTACAAGCAGAACTTACCATGCATTTCTCCTTTGAAGTTGGTCGCCTTGTCGTGGCGAAGGGGCTTAAGTAAGAGTAAAGTGTGCATTCCAAAGGAAACGCACTCTAATCTTACGAACTAAGAGGGACACTTCATAATTCCCACAATAGTGATATGGATGAATAAACCCTAGGTTTTACGCCCATCTCCTATTGTGGAAGTAAGAGGATACCCGAACCAACACCACCCTAAGCCAAGGTGTCGGGGTACCCGTGATCGCGAACGGTCCCCTCCGATGCCCGGGCGAGGTCGGAGGTATAAAAGCCTTCTCTCCGCATACCAGCTCTGTGGACGAGTGACCAACCCTTTCCGGATTACTCGTGGGACCAAATATGAACGGAAACAATAATTCAACAACAACATCAACTACAACAACCAAATTGACGACAACAGCAACGACTAAGGTCATGAATTATCGGAATCTTATTACGGAATCCGAAGAAGACGAACTACTTGCCTCCTGCCAGGAGACGAGTAAGAGTACTACCGGACATACCAAACAAAGTATACCGGTAGATACAGCAGTGAAAACCCCAGATATAAGGGAGGAAGCGTCCACCTCCAAGGCTGCCATGAGCACCAACCAAAGTGCACTGCCGGCTAAAGGAGAGAACAGAAAGAAGCGCAAGAAATCCCAGAATCAGCTGAGGAAAAACCGGTACCAGAGGGCAGTCTTCATACTAGGGAAGATAGCCAAAGACCAGGCAGCCGGTACCCCAGGCTGAAATAAAACGCCTCAAATCTATCGTAGAGGAATATGAAGGCTACCTGAAAAGGAAGCAATCACAACCTCAAGAAGAGAGCAAGCGAGAGAGCACTTCTCAGAAGATAAATCGCTCCATCACAGAAGTACCCGGAACTCAGCCCAAAAAACCGAGGCGGAGCGAAGGTGAACACAGCAGCACAACAACGGCAAGGCATTTCTGCGATGTTGCCAGAGATAGCCTGCAGGTGGTCATCATAGACGGAAATTCCTCCTCTCCGAGCACAATACAGGAGAGATGAGTGGAGATCGACGTCAGATTGTCGAGTATGGTGCTAAGCTATGTACTCGACAATCCTGCGGGTCCTCACCCGGAGTTTGACTCTTCTGAGACCCTCAGGGGCTACAGGGTCATCAAGTGCGCGGACCAGGCCTCGCTGGATCTCCTGACGGGTAGTGTTGCTAAAATTAGCAACGCATTTATAGGCCTCCAATTGAGGCTTATATCCGCCAAGGACATTCCGAAGAGACCTCGTGCTCGCATTTGGTTACCCCTCTAGAGGAGCCAGGCGAAAAACTCCTGCGGTGCATTAAGCTGCAGAACAAATCTATACCTAGTATAGATGAGTGGCATCTAATCAAGGAGGAAAAACCGAATAAAGCAAGCAAGCCAATACTAGTGGTCATTTGTGATGAGTCCATTGAGGCTCTGAAGAAGACTGACTACCAAATCAGCTTCGGAATCCGCAAGGCCAGACTAAAAATCTTCCAAGGCGACAAAGCGGCAGACGAAGACGACACGGAAGAGGTCGACGACGCCAGCCAGTTGCTAAAGAATGTGGGCATCAAAGAAACCTGAGATGCCTAATAACATAAGATGCGTACAGATAAACCTGCAGCACTCGAAGAGTGCTACTGCGAATCTGACAACCCTCGTGAACGAACGGAGCATCGACATCAGCCTAGTACAGGAGCCCTGGGTCAATGAAGATACCATTAAAGGGCTAAACAGCAGCAACCATAACCTGTTTTACACACGAAACAGAGGTAAACCTAAGGCATGCATTCTTATCAATAAAAGTATAAATGCATTTATTTGTCCTAAGTACAGCACAGCAGATATCACAGTGGTAAAGGTGGAACAGAAGGAAAAGCCCTTCTTCTTGGTCTCGGCCTACTTGGCCCATGACGAAGACATACCACCGGCCCCGCTCACCAGACTAGTAGAGGAAGACAGGAAGGAGGATGTCCTAATAGGGTGTGATGCAAACGCAAGGCACACCGTATGGGGTAGCTCCAGTATAAACACCAGAGGTGAGTCACTCTTGCAGTATATTTTGAATAGTAATCTAAGTATTTGCAACAAGGGCGATAAGCCAGCTTTTATTTTCCCAAGCTCGGATAGGTTTCCATGGTGGGAGGAAGTGCTTGACCTCACGCTATCAACAGACATAGACAGTCTCGTTGTGGATAACTGGAGGGTATCCCATGAGCCTCGTATGTCGGATCACTCCTGGATACTCTTCAGCATCCGCGAGAAGTACAGTGCGCCTCTCACTTACCGGAACCCTAGAAGAACGGCATGGGGAAAATTTACCAGTATAGTAACAAAATGCTTTGAAAAGCGAGGCAATAAGAGTATCAGAAATCCTGAGGAATTAGATTCAGAAGTAGAGAAGTTGGAAAAAATCCTAACCACAACTTTTAACAAATCTACTCCGCTAACTGTTTTGAAAAAGAGAAAGTCTCTTCCTTGGTGGAACAGTGAACTCAAGAATTTGAGAACACAACTAAGGAAAGCTTTCAATGAGAGTTTTAGAACCAAAATCTGGCAGACATTGTGAAAGAATACAAAAAAGCAATCAGGAAAGCTAAAAAGGACTCATGGCGATCTTTCTGCACATCTATAAAAAGTGGCAGAGAAGCCGCCAGGCTGAGTAAAATGCTATCCAAAGATCATATTAAAACTGCCTACATTAGGGCGGAGGGAAGTGAATTGACCTCCTCGGCAAAAGAGTCTCTGGAGATACTAATCACAACACTTCCCCGGGAGTCAGAAAACACCTTCAACGAGGTTCAACCAGAACCACCGCTGAACGCAGCTGACTATCGAAGCCAAATAGTAGACAAAAGAAAAATCAAATATGCCATAAATAGTTTTGCACCATATAAAGCGGTAGGTCCTGACGGGATTATGCCCATAATGCTGCCAAAACTGGTAGAACCAATGGTTCTAAGGCTTGAAAATATATACAAAGCTAGCATACAACTATCTTACATCCCAAGAAGTTGGAAAAGAAGTAAAGTTGTGTTCCTCCCAAAACCAGGCAGAAGAACACACGAGAATGCCAAGGATTTTAGACCTATAAGCCTTATCTCCTTTATTCTGAAGGTACTAGAAAGGCTAAAAGATCTACACGTAAGAACAATAATGGCGGAGAAGTTATCGAAGTCTCAACATGCGTACATGAAGGGCCGATCAACCGAAACCGCCCTTCACGAGGTGATAAGTGTAATCGAAAAATCACTACACCACAAACAATACACCATGGCTGCATTTCTAGATGCGATAATTAATTCTCTGGCTCATGGTGGTATAGACGACACTGTGTGCAGATGGATACTATCGATGCTTGAGAATAGGAAGATTATAGCTTCAACGGCGCTGCAACACAAACAAGCTATGTGAGTAGAGGAACGCCTTCAGGTGGGTCCACTCTCCGCTTCTATGGGTCGCAGCGCTGAACGAAATACTACTCCAACTAAACGGTGGAGGAGTGAAAGCAATGGCGTATGCAGACGATATAGTGTTGCTGGTTTCAGGTATGTTTCCTTCAACAGTCAGCGAGATTATGGAAAGAAGAAATCGAAGGTTAAACCTATGGGCTAAAAACAATGGTATAGGAGTTAACCCGAACAAAACAGAACTGATGCTATTCACAAGCAGAACCAAAATACCTCAGTTTCAACTTCCGGTACTAAACGGTACAACACTCACTCTATCCCCCACAGCTAAATACTTGGTGGTGGAGATTGACACCAAACTATCCTGGAAAATAAATATAGAAAAAAGAATAAACAAAGCATACATGGCCTACTATACTTGTAAGAAAATCGTCAACAAGAATTGGGGCCTTAAACTAAGTATAATGATGGGGATGTATACGGCCGTCATAAGACCTATACTTACATATGGAGCTCTGGTATGGTGGCCAGCGCTAAACAAACAATACAATATTAGAAAATTAAATGGAATACAAAGACCAGCATATGCGGGTGTTACGGGTGCAATCAGGTCATGTCCGACTGATGCGCTCAATGTGATCCTGCATCAACTACCAATGGACATTTTTATTCACAAACCAGCAGCTATTGCGGCGATAAGAATAAAAGAATTGGGAGGTTGGAATCAGCAGAACTACGGACATAGTGAAATTCTAAACAATTTCACCATTAACAAATCAGACTACATTCTCCTAAAGCTGGAATTCAATAGACACTTCCAAGCGAGGATACCATCTAGACGAGAATGGTGAAGAGGTTCACTAGTAGAGGAAGATACCACCTTAGTCTATACCGCCGGGTCCAAAATGGACTGCGGAGTAGGCACGGGGGTATTCTCCGCTGATCTAGGCATATCTCTCTCTATACGTCTACCGAACTCGGCTAGCATCTTCCAAGCAGAAGTACTAGGCATAGAAAAAGCCCGCGAGGTTCTATTAGAAAACCACGGGAATATACATAAAGCAACTTTATTTACGGACAGGCAGGCGGCACTCCTGGCATTGTCTTCACCCATGACAAATTCCAGTCTAGTTCACAACTGCAAGAGAGCACTAAGACCAATAAAAGACAAGCTCCAACTAAACTTGATCTGGGTTCCCGGGGACAGGAACATTTTCGGTAACGTAAAAGCAGACGAATTGGCAAAGGCAGGAGCTTTCCTCAAGGAATCCGAGGCGGAGCTAATACGAAGCCCGCTAGGATCGATAAAAGGAGAGATCAATAGACAATTTCAACAAATTGCAAACAACAGGTGGAAAAACATCACAAAATGCGTCATAACTAAACAATTATGGCAAACATATGACAGGAAAAGAACCAATGACTTACTAAATAGGTCAAGAAAAAGTATTTACAGAATAACAGCTACCAAAACAGGGCACTGGCCATTTGGGGAACATGCGTCCAAAATGGGATTGCCCTACAACGACATATGCCGTGGCTGCGGAGTAGCAGGGAACAAGGAAACAATCTTCCACTTTCTCTGCGAATGCCCAGCTCTAGCACAGATCCGACACAAAACACTCGGAATCCACCAAGCACCAAACCTTGAATGGATTTTTACCAAAAGCATGTCGGACATAAGTAGTTTAATCGAGACCTAAAAATGGTTTGAGAGAGAAGGTAAAACGTAATAGCAGATACAGGAGGTTCTACGAATAATGTATCAAAATGGCACATCAAGTGCTAATTGAGACCGATAGGGCTGCACTCCTACCTACCCTTCAGAGCTGGAGTGTTTTCATCCATCCGGACAACATGACCTAGCCAGCGTAGCCGCTGTCTTTTAATTCGCTGAACTATGTCAATGTCGTCGTATATCTCGTACAGCAAAGGACCATAAATCTTTCGCAGAATTTTTCTCTCGAAAACTCGTAACGTCGACTCATCGGTTGTTGTCATCGCCCAAGACTCTGCACCATACAGCAGGACGGGAATTATGAGCGACTTATAGAGTTTAGCTTTTGTTCGTCGAGAGAGGACTTTACTTTTCAATTGCCTACTCAGTCCGAAGTAGCACCTGTTGGCAAGAGTTATCCTGCGTTGGATTTCCAGGCTGACATAGTTGGTGGGTTAATGCTGGTTCCTAAATAGACGAAATTATCTACAACTTCATAGTTATAACTGTCAACAGTGACGTGAGAGCCAAGTCGCGAGTGCGACGACTGTTTGTTTGATGACAGGAGATATTTCGTTTTGCCCTCGTTCACTGCCAGACCCATTTTCTGTGCTTCCTTGTCCAGCCTGGAGAAAGCAGAACTAACGGCGCGGGTGTTGAGGCCGATGATATCAATATCATCGTTATACGCCAGCAGCTGTACACTCTTAAAGAAGATGGTTCTTTCTTTATTTAGTTCTGCAGCTCGAACTATTTTCTCCAGAAGCAGGTTGAAGAAGTCGCACGATAGGGAGTCGCCTTGTCTGAAACCTCGTTTGGTATCGAACGGCTCGGAGAGGTCCTTCTCGATCCTGACGGAGCTTTTGGTGTTACTCAACGTCAGTTTACACAGCCGTATTAGTTTTGCGGGGATACCAAATTCAGACATCGCGGCATAAAGGCAGCTCCTTTTGGTGCTGTCAAAAGCAGCTTTGAAATCAACGAAGAGGTGGTGTGTGTCGATTCTTCTTTCACGGGTCTTTTCCAAGATTTGGCACAGATTGTGGGGTCTCCTTTTTTATGGATTGGGCATAGCACACTTAAATTCCAATCGTTGGGCATGCTTTCGTCCGACCATATTTTACAAAGAAGCTGATGCTTGCTCCTTATCAGTTCTTCGCCGCCGTGTTTGAATAGCTCGGCCGGCAATCCGTCGGCCCCTGCCTCTTTGTTGTTCTTCAGGCGGGCAATTGCTTTTCGAACTTCTTCATGCTCGGGCAATGGAACGTCTGCTCCATCGTCATCGATTGGGGAATCGGGTTCGCCTTCTCCTGGTGTTGTGCGTTCACTGCCATTCAGCAGGCTAGAGAAGTGTTCCCTCTATAATTTAAGTATGCTCTGGGCATCAGTGACTAGATCACCTTTGGGGGTTCTACAAGAGTATGCTTCGGTCTTGGTCCTACCTACCTACCTATATTAAAAAAATAGTTGGTTGAAAAACGGTGCAAATACAATAATAAAAATTTTTGCAGCGAAAAATATTGATGTTGACCTGATTAACTACCATATAAAACAATTATTACCAGGTGATTTAATGTTATTTAAGTCTACCGATGCTACTGTAGAAGAAAACGAGACAGTGAATTTCCCAATTGAATTTTTAAATTCTTTAGACATATCAGGAATGCCTCCACACAATCTACGATTGAAAATTGGATCACCGATTATTCTACTGCGTAATTTAAACCCTCCTAATGCCATGTTCAGACCGACTCTTAATCACACGATTTCTATCTGTGCGACTCTGATTTTGCGCCATCTACTTGGCAGCATTGGAAATCTATTACATTATCACAGCTGATTTAGACACTACAAAAAGGAAAAAATGTAAACAAACAAATTTTTATTAGAGCAATGATACTCTTGTTGCGAAAATAAGTGAAATTGTTGGCACTAACAATTTTCATATAGCGCCTTTGAAAAAAGGCAATATAGACGAAGCAAAAATTCAGTCGTACACTGAAAAAAGTTTCATGGAAATAGTTAAATTTTTGTCAAATAAAAACAAAAATTATTATTCGTATCAACTAAAAAGTTCTAAGGGCCTAGTTGTTGTAATCAAGGGTATAGAGTCCGCCGTAGACTCTAGTGAAGTCAAAGAAGCATTGGAAGAATGTGGTTTTGGAATTAAAACAGTTGTAACTATATTTAATAGAAACAAAGTACCTCAGCCAATGTTTAAAATTGAGTTGTTGCCGAACTCAAATCAACTTAAAAAAAATGAAACACATCCAAAATATAATTTGTATTGTAGAGTAACTGTGGAAGAACCACAAAAAAGAAACGGTCCGGTACAATGTACTAACTGCCAAGAAAATGGGCATACTAAATCATACTGCACTCTACGCAGTGTTTGTGTGGTATGTGGCGATTTACATCCCACTTCTAAATGCACCCTTAAGAAAGAAGAATTAAATAAAAAATGCAGCAATTGTGGAGGAAAACACACTGCTAACTACAAGGGTTGTCCTGTATATAAAGATGTGAAATCGAAGTTGTCACAGGGCATTCAAGCATGTCGTAACCAAATGTTACAAACACCGCGTAATGAAATTATAGCAACCTCAGAGAAAAGTTCAAATCCTATTACTTCTATCAATAATAATATGCAAGGAAGCTATGCTAATGTGGTGAAAGGCAACACTGTGCAAATGCAAGTGCCGCAAAATCCTCCAAATGGAGGTATTAAAACTATGATTATAAATCTTACACAGTGTATGACACAATTTAAGTCTAGCATGCAAAACATGATCCAGGATTTAATAAAATCACAAAATCAAATGCTGCAAAACTTATTAATTAAAAAATGAGCTTACTAAATATATGTATATGGAATGCTAACGGTGTTAACCAACATAAATTAGAGGTTATTTGATTTTTGTCTGAAAAAAATATAGATGTAATGCTCATATCAGAAACTCATTAAACAAATAAAAATAATTTCAATATACCGGGATTTAGACTCTATCACAAATCATCCAGATGGAAAAGCGCATGGTGGCACGGCAGTGTTGATTAGAAATCGTTTAAACCACTATGCCCTAGAATCTCATGCTACACCACAGTTACAAGCTACAACAATATCACTCAAAAATCGGGGTTGTGATTTAAACCTTACGGCTATATACTACTATCCACCTTGTTTTAAAATTACAGATAGCGAATTTAAAGACTTTTTTGGAACACTGGGTGAAATATTTCTAGCAGGTGGCGATTACAACGCAAAACACACGTACTGAGGCTCACATTTTATTAATCCGAAAGGAAGACAGCTGTACTACACTATTATGAATAAGCATAATAAGCTGGATATATCTCCTGGTAAGTCGACATACTGGCCCAGTGATAGAAGAAAAATACCAGACTTAATAGATTTTGCTGTAGTCAAAAATATAGATAGATGGCTTATGACAGCTGATACATGTACAGACTTATCATCTGATCATTCTCCTGTACTAATAAAGCTATACGAACAGCCCATGATATTTGAGCCAAAAGTTTCTCTAACATCATATAAAACTAACTGCTTGAAGTATAGAAAGTGTATCAGCAGACATATCAATTTTGATTGCAAAATAAATACAGAAAGAGACATTGATGAAAATATAGGAGAAATTAATGACCTAATTCTTAACTAATGCAGCTGTATTGGCAACACCAAAAAGAAACAATAAACCAGTTGGTTTAGAAAGATCACCAATAATGAAATAGAGAAACTTGTAAATTAGAGAAGGAGAGCTAGGCGGGAATTGCAGTTAAATCGCTCCCCTTCAACTCTGCTTCAACTGAAATCTGCTGTACGAAAGTTAAAAAAAAGCGCTTAAACGCGAAGAAGAACACAACACTGAAAATTATATAAAGAAATTGTGTCCAAATTCTAGCAAGCAAAACTCCCTTTGGAAAGCCCAAAAGTCTTTCAAGCCACCAGTAGATTCCA
This sequence comes from Bactrocera neohumeralis, assembly GCF_024586455.1. Classification (NCBI taxonomy): domain Eukaryota; kingdom Metazoa; phylum Arthropoda; class Insecta; order Diptera; family Tephritidae; genus Bactrocera; species Bactrocera neohumeralis. Next base: position 12,743,988 of record NW_026089623.1, on the reverse strand, counting down.
ACATGCCGCTAAAACAGTTGAATGGTAATTAGGCACGTAGTGATGAGGATAAGGCAAATTGCTTTGCAAATCAACTAGAAAAGGTATTTCAACCCAATTGCCCAAAGAACAACTTTGAGTTGCCAACCTTGACTAATACCGCAAACGAGTCGCATGTGTCTATTAGCACTTCTACTTCTGAAGTTACTAGAATAATAAAAGAACTTAACCCAAAAAAGTCACCAGAATATGATAATATTACCTCAAAAATGCTAATTGAGTTACCAAATATTGCCGTAGAAGTGCTCTCTTTGCTCTTCAATGCAATTCTTTATCTCGGACACTATCCTAATTCATGGAAAAAGTCGCAGATTATCTTGATAGACAAACCTGGGAAAGACTTAACATAGCCGTCTTCATACAGACCAATCAGTCTTCTACCCTGTCTTTCTAAAATATTTGAAAAAGTGTTACTATCAAAGATGTCTCCTTTCCTCCACGAAAATAATATAATACCAACGCACCAATTCGGGTTTCGTGAGAAACATAGCACGATAGAGCAAGTAAATAGAATTACTAACGAAATAAGAGAAGCATTTGAGCACAGAGAGTACTGTTCAGCTATATTTCTAGACGTGGCAAAGGCGTTTGATAGGGTATGGCATGAGGGCCTTTTATATAAGATTAAAAATATTCTACCTTCAGATTTGTATAAACCATTAGAGTCTTATTTAAAAAATAGAAAATTTATGGTAAAAGTGGGAGATTTCATATCTGATGAAAAACAGATAAGGGCTGGTGTACCCCAGGGTAGTGTTTTAAGTCCAACACTATACATCATATATACAGCAGATCTTCCAACAGCTAATAATGTATTAATTTCAACTTTTGCGCACGACACAGCTATAGTGCGCCGTAACAAATGCCACATAATAGCATCAAGAATATTAGCCAAGCACTTAAGGTTTGTCGAAGAATGGCTAGCCAACTGGCGTAAAAATGTGAACGAACAAAAGTGTAAGCATGTTACATTTTCGCTTAGACCAAAAATGTGTCCAGCAGTAAAAATGAATAATATTCTAGTACCCCAAGCGAATGAAGTAACTTATCTTGGTATTCACCTAGATAGAAGACTTACGTGGAGAAAACATATATCTAGTAAAATAACTTGCATGAAGATAAGAGCTGCAAATTTAAATTGGCTATTAAATAAAAACTCCAAACTTAGCCTAGACAGCAAAGTGCTTTTATATAAAGCGGTCATAAAGCCGATTTGGATGTATGGCATTCAACTGTGGGGTACGACCTGTGCAACTAAAATTGATATATTACAAAGGTTTCAATCAAAAATGCTTAGATCAATTACATGTTCGCCATGGTACATGCGTAATGAAAATATCCATAAAGACCTTGGTATTTCTATGGTAAGGAAAGAAGTAGAAGACAGCCGAATTAAATATATATCTAAATTCCGTGATCACCCAAACCCTTTGGCTAATGCTTTGGTACATTCCTGCAAGCCAACACGCCTTAAAAGAAGAGATATGCCAGCGTACTAAGGAGCAATGTATCACCAAAACAGCTCAATCACTTGCTTGAGCGTGTCTAGTTTTTAAATAGATTTAAGATTTTATAACTTATTGTTAGGCTTTTAAAACAAAAAGCTGATTCAATAAATAAAAAGATATTGAAACAAAAAAAAAATTAGAGCAGTGAATCTAATTTCTGCTGAAAATCGACTTCCCAAATGAAAAATTCGTCTATTATTTCCATTATATGGAAAATATTTAAAAGAATACAGCTTTTATTACAAAATACTATATGACAATGTTTTCTTTTGATAAATATTGAGCGATGTAAGTTCTTGAAAGGCAAAAACAGCTGTTTTTAATCTTTTGAACGGCAGAAAGAACACTGTTGGGTTATGAAATGTTAAATGTAATCTAATCTTTTAAATTTTCGGTCTGAACATGGTATAAACTATGCAACGGTTTGGTGATCAAAAGAATTACTGGAAACGTTCTTGAAGCAACTATTTTGACAGGAAAGTTTAAAGGAGAAATTGTTTTGTTACCACATATTCCGATGATACCATTCTACCATTTAAAAGACTGCAGTTTCCCATTCGTTTAGCTTTCGCGATGACTATAAATAAATCTCAAGGCCAAAGAATGTCTAATTGCGGATTAGACTTGCAAAATCCATGTTTCTCCCATGGGGACGGGGAAGATGTTTAAGCTTATATGTTAAGTAGAAACCCTGTAGTTTACTAGGAAAAATAATTCATAGCTCGACCTCTGAAAAATTAAAAAAAAAAATAGTTTTTTTAATGATTCATTGTTTTCCCGAAAAAAACATAATAATACATTAACTTAATTAACTTTTATATCATTAGTATTAAATACATACCATGTTGTCCTGAATCTATAAAAAATATTTTCAAGAATTACGTTCACGCAATAAAAAAAACCACTTGCAATTTCGAGAACAATGGAGAGTTTCGCGAATAAACACGTGCGTTCTGAACGAAATCTAGGTTCCGACTACTTGTGTGGCAATATCCATTCATTTAATCGGTTCATTGTAGAACGGTTACTTAGGTACCAAAAAAAAATCAATTTTGAGTACCATCGCTGAAGTTTGTGATTTTCAATTTTGTCCGGTTTTTGAGGGTAAATGCTTCTATGTGAGCCGTTAGGCATTTCATCGCAGGGTAAGCGTAATCTCTGGGTTCACGTCATTAAAGCGCTATTCGCTACTCTAGATTCATTCCTTCTTTGCTGTTTTGCTCTTCTTAGGTCATGCAGTACCATGGCTGACATCTTCTCTATTATATTCCACACTTTCCTCGAATGCAACATATAGGTCGGGTAATTCCCTTTCCAGAGATAGTCGCTCATTTGTATATTTCCGACAGTGGAAAAACATGTGTTCTCGTTACTGCTTCCACAGAAAGAGCAAGCTACTCCCTTATCGTTGCCGTACTTATGAAAGTACTCTCTGAAGCATCCATGTCCTGTTAGAAACTGCGTCATGTAATGATCTATTTCGCCGTGTTTTCGTTCCACTCATGCTTATATGTTATCGATTAAATGCTTGATTGCTATTCGTTCAAACTGGCTGGTCTTTCTTCTCTACGCTCTTCCATAGTTTCCGACCTGCGCTTTTGCTTTTATCGTACATTCGCTTCAGTTCGAGAGCCATTATGTCTGGAGGCATAATTCCTACTAGAACACACACACCCGTTACCCTATACCTTTTTAGTCCTTCATCAGTGTCGCAGAGCAGGATCCTTTCGGACAGATAGCTTTGTGTGATGTACAGCAAATAATTCGGTGTTTTTTTGAGCACTAATGCATGCATTGTATGGGGCCAATGGGCCGAGTTAAGCGACGACAGCACAATTTTCTTTTTTTCCATACATCCACCTTTCTCTTTCAATAGTCTTTTCTGCAATGTCTGTAATTTTCTTGATTGCATCAAGAGTTGAACGCTTTCTACGACAGCCGTATTGGTTTTCAAAGAGACCACCATCTTCGTCCAGTTGTTTTTCTAGACGAGTACAGATTGTCCGCTCCAGGATTTTGCCCATCTCATCGATCTTACAGAGTGGTCGATAGGAGCTTGGTTCTCCTATCGGCTTGTTTGGCTTCTGTAGGAGTACTAGCCGTTGTACTTTCCAAATTTTTGGAAACACTCCTTTACGAAGGCAACGTGTGTTCAAATTCGAAAATGGCTTTGAATATCTGATCGCAATTTTAAGAGCCCTACTCGAGATACCATCTAATCCTGGTGCTTTGCTATTTTCGAAACGTTTAGTAGATTTCTGGCGCATCTACGACTTCTTCGCGGTAAAAATTCCCTCCTTCTCTGTTCTGTTGTGGAAATAGAGTTTCGACAACATTTTTGAGTATTGAGGGGCAGGCAGGCGCTTAGCCTTTAATCCTTGACAATAAAACCCTAAATGCTGCGCCCCACGGATTTTCGCCGTGCGGTTGTCCTCTTTTTAGTTATAGCGGCATCACAGGCTTTGCTAACGTGTTGTATCAACAATTTAGCCTGTTGGTATATGTCATCACTTCTGTTTGTGTTTCCATCCTGCATTAACTTAATAAGTTCCTCATCTAGGGTTTTAATTCTCCACCCCTTGATCTGCAACTTTTGATGGCAGACATTTCCCTGTTGCGTACTTTTGCTGATACTTATAATTATGGTCAGGTGATGGCTCTGGGTATGTACATATATCGCACATCCGCCAGTCTACATATGTATTGATATAGCGCCCTGCTGGCGAAAGATATATCACTACTGGAGCCACGCCCATTTTTGTCAAAAGTGTTTTGTGTCCTGTATTAAGCGGTACAACGTCTAGCACAGTAAATGCTTTAACTAATGCACTACCTCTCAAATTTGTATTTTTGCTGCCCCTTTTTAGAGCCCAGGCATTAAAGTCTCCTACAATTATATTAGGTGTAGTTGTCATCGCATCTTTTACCAATACGTCAAGTAGTTTTTCATATTCAGCATGTGGTATACTTGGCGGTATATAGCAGCAGTAGCAATAAATCCCCCATAGTTTGGTTCTCGTATAGTATAGCTTGCCAATTAATAGTTTATCTTGCGTCATCTTATCTCCGCAAGCCCATATTGCATCCTTTTTTGTGGTGTCAGAAAGCCACTCCTCACAAATTAATCTAACGTCTATCTTATTTTCATATATATTTTGCGTCAAGAGATTCTGGGCTTCTTTACAGTGGTTCGGGTTTATTTGTAGGATTTTCACCTTCTCGGTTTTTTGAATGCTGCTGTATATATGGAGCATTTCCAATAATGGTCTGTGTTTGTTCTTCCACTGTTTTTACACGCCTTGCGGAAGGGTTTGTTAACCCAGTCTTTCGCGAAATTACCCTCCTCTCCGCATTTAATACAGCACTTGCTCCTGTCTTCCAAATTGCTGCATGCTTTCGCTACATGTTCATATTCTAGACATCAAAAACATTTCTTCAGTTGGGTTTCTTCTCGGATTCTGCAGATTGTCCAGCCAATCTTAATCTTTTGTGCAGTCAGTAGGTGTTTTGGTTCTTGCGTAGGAAGGCTCATGGTTGCTTTTTGAGGGCCTGCATATGCTGGTCTAATGCTTTTAATAGGCTTTTCTCTGAAAACACGAAGTTTTTCGATTTCTGTACGAATTGCTTGTACTATATCTTCTTTCGTCGTTATATCGCCTAGGTCACGCACTTCAACTGTAGTTTTCGTGTACCTTCACTATCTCCTCTCTATATCCTTCCGTACTTCCTGCCTGTGCTTTCTTTAGTTCTAACAGTATCTCTTCTTAAGCTGTCTCTTTAACTCTTGAGACATTTTCGCCAAGCACTTGCAGATTTTTATTTTATTTAACCGCCCGAGGTATGTCTGCGTAAGACATGCCTTCGGTTTTTGCGATGACAATTGTATGTGCTCGTTTTCCTTCTCCTTGTTTTTATTTTTTTTTTGTGCTTTACATAGTATCGTGATCCAAGTATTTTCTCTTGTCAAGTCCTTTTCTCCTCCCCTGCGATTTATGCTTTCTTCTGCTTTCACAATGCGTTCGTCATCGGATGTTTTAGTCTTTTTTGGTGGTGTCCTTCGGTTTATCTGCTTGTCATCACGTGGCCTTTTTGGTGTATAGCTTCGATATTATGCTAAGCAGTTCCCTCATGGGATTGTTGATGGTGCGCAATGGCGGACGCATCTTATCCGTTAGCTTTTGAATCATTTCTCCCAGATTATACATGTAATCGTTGAGATTGTGCTTCTTTCAATATCGGTGTGTTCTCTTGAAGCGTTGGTGGTGACGATTTCGACCTCGCAGGTTTCTGTGCGGAGAGCACCTTCAGTGGCGATCTAGCCAAACGCGACGCTTTTTTAAAGGGATCTACTTCTACATTAACTCGAACATTGACTGATGACACCTCTAAATTTGTTGCTGCTTTGTTGTTGTTGCGATTTTTTTTACTAATTGTCTCCATTTATGAGTTTTATCAGCGCGTCGTGTGCAGGCGGGCCGAAACAGACAGGAACGGGTGTACCCTCGAGAAGCCTTCCTGAGGCTTTTCCTGCGCTTTACCGGTTCCGGAAAACTCGGACGAACCGGCGCTCGCCCGATGCAACGCGGCCTACTAGTTCTGCACCCAATGTACGCTTCCTGACCTAGCTTTTACTTCGGCAGAGCTGTCACCCTCTCCACACCACCAGTGAAAAACAGCTGATGATGCTTCAAGGGACTCCCAGTGCGCCCCGGTAAGGCTCGGTCTTATTCACAGCCGCACTTAACATGCTGAACAGATGCTGACCAGGAAGGCGCTCACTTTGAGTCCGTCGTGCCTGGATTTTAAACGGTCGCCTATATTAGAGAGGCAGTAACTAATCGCTTCTGTCGCAGGTGTTTCAGCGGCTTTGCAGGCGTTTATACCGCATTCTGCACTCTTGCCGCTCATCTTCGGGGATCGCTTATTCGTTGTAACTTATTTCGCAACTAACCTGCTTCTACAGGCCTTCCGGCTATCCGCGACCTGCCGACCCTCCCGGTAGCTTAAAGATCAGATGAGATGCCTGATCGCGTAGGAGTTTTATCAAGTTATCGGGAGTTGGGTCTACACCGAATGCATTTTTTCAGTGTTGCCTATCATGATTATACTTTGGGCAATAGAAGAATGTGAGTTCTACATTTTCGACGGTGTCGCAGTTGTTCGAATCGTTTCAAATATGCTTTGAAGCAGCCATGTCCTGTGAGGATTTGAGATAGGTTGAAAACTATCTCACCGTGCGATCTATTTAGCTATGGTTTAACGTTGGATCGTTCGGAATGTCCACCGCCCATTTCCGCTTTCCTCCCCGCGTGATGAGGTGAATGTGTGTCAGTGTTGTGCTTTTGGTTAGGTGGTGATTGGTGTGTTTCGGTGTGGTGAAGTGATGTGAATGTGTTTTGACGTCAATACTCATTTAACCACAAAGTTCATTTAAAAGATGTGTCGAAATCACAAAAAAATGTTTCAGTGAAAATTTGAATGATATAATTTTTTTTTGTATATAGTTTTTATGTATCGGGTGATTTTTTAAGAGCTTGATAACTTTTTTTTAAAAAAAAACGCATAAAATTTGCAAAATCTCATCGGTCCTTTATTTGAAACGTTAGATTGGTTCATGACATTTACTTTTTGAAGATAATTTCATTTAAATGTTGACCGCGGCTGCGTCTTAGGTGGTCCATTCGGAAAGTCCAATTTTGGGCAACTTTTTCGAGCATTTCGGCCGGAATAGCCCGAATTTCTTCGGAAATGTTGTCTTCCAAAGCTGGAATAGTTGCTGGCTTATTTCTGTAGACTTTAGACTTGACGTAGCCCCACAAAAAATAGTCTAAAGGCGTTAAATCGCATGATCTTGGTGGCCAACTTACGGGTCCATTTCTTGAGATGAATTGTTCTCCGAAGTTTTCCTCAAAATGGCCATAGAATCGCGAGCTGTGTGGCATGTAGCGCCATCTTGTTGAAACCACATGTCAACCAAGTTCAGTTCTTCCATTTTTGGCAACAAAAAGTTTGTTAGCATCGAACGATAGCGATCGCCATTCACCGTAACGTTGCGTCCAACAGCATCTTTGAAAAAATACGGTCCAATGATTCCACCAGCGTACAAACCACACCAAACAGTGCATTTTTCGGGATGCATGGGCAGTTCTTGAACGGCTTCTGGTTGCTCTTCACCCCAAATGCGGCAATTTTGCTTATTTACGTAGCCATTCAACCAGAAATGAGCCTCATCGCTGAACAAAATTTGTCGATAAAAAAGCGGATTTTCTGCCAACTTTTCTAGGGCCCATTCACTGAAAATTTCTTGATTGGACTTTCCGAATGGACCACCTAAGACGCAGCCGCGGTCAACATTTAAATGAAATTATCTTCAAAAAGTAAATGTCATGAACCAATCTAACGTTTCAAATAAAGAACCGATGAGATTTTGCAAATTTTATGCGTTTTTTTTTTAAAAAAGTTATCAAGCTCTTAAAAAATCACCCGATATATAATGATTGTTCACCTACAATTAGAACAGCAGAAAGATGGGTTGCTGAATTTAAACGTAGTCTTACAAGCCTTGATGACGATCCACGTGAAGGACGTCCAATGATTTGGAAGATCGTCGGTTGACTGAGAGAGATTTAGTAGGGGGTCTACACATTTCATTAGGTGGTGCGAGCCATATTTTAAGTGAAATTTCGAGTTTTAGAAAGCTGTGTGCAGAATCGGTGCCTCATTCGCTAACAACAGAACAAAAACACAATCAAATTCAGCAACATTTGGAACGTTTTAAAAGGGATAAAATGGATTTTGTGCATTAATTCATCACTATGGATGAAACTTGGGTCTATTATCAGTTATGGCATCAGTTTTTTGTGATGCGAGAGGAATTTTGTTTGTGGATTACTTGAAACCTGGTAAAACAATTAATTATGAATATTATGGCAACCTTTTGGACCAGTTGAAGGAAAAAATTCGTGAAAAAATACCCGGTTTGCAGAAGAAAAAAATTATTTTTCATCACAGCAATTAACCGTGTCACAAGAGCATTTTGACAATGGCTAAAATCCATGAATTGAAGCTTCCACCGTATTCACCTGATTTATCCCCCAGCGGCTTTCATTTGTTTCCAGAACTCAAAAATGTATACGTGGCAAACGTTTTTTTTTTTTTATCAAATAAATAGGTAATAACAGCTGTTGAAGCGTATTTTGCAGACCTTCCGGATTCTCACTTCAGAGATGGAATCCACAGATTGGAAGATCGTTGGAACAAGTGTATTAATGTTCAGGGAGATTATATTGAACAAGAAAGTGTATTTTGAATCATAAAACTGTGTTTTTCTTATCAAACGACAAAACTTATTGAACAACCTGGTATATATAAATATACTAGCTGACCCCGCAGCCGTTGTCCTGCGTGAAATTATGTGTTTTGAAATGAAAAGAAAGTTAAATTTATCATTTAATTTTTGTTTGTTTTTTTTTTCAATGTAACGCAGCTTGATAAACAACATCATTTTTTGGTTTCTGTTCTGGTGTACAGAAAGGATGGTTTTCCAACTCGTGAGCACGCTACGGCCGTGTGAAAAACATAACATTTCCAAATTTATGCCTCACACTATGTGTACAGATTAAGACAGTCTTTGCTTAAGTCTGTACTGTGAGAGTTCACTTTTGACTCTGGTTTTCTTTATTAAAATTTCTTCCCTCAATACATTTCTTAATTCTAATTTCTTAACTATGTTTATATGAATATGTGTGTATGCTTACTGTGCATACACATGTGTAAATATGTATTATATTTTTATTGCATTTTTGAGATACCAACGCATTGATATTTTATAGTTTTTTAGATTAGTGCATCTGACGCACTTATACACATACGTACACACGCTTGATACTTTCTTATCTGTTGCTTGTGTGCATTAATATTTCGAGTATGTATATTTTGTATTTTAATATTAGTATTATGTATACTCTAATTTATGAGTTTTCTTTTATGTGCAATGATTTTCACATTTTTATGAGCAAGTCTCATATTACAATTTTGTTGCTTACCATTGCACTTGACATTTAGTGGACTGTATATACTTTTTATTTAACTTATTGTTTACATGTATATTTTTATGTATTAATGTAGTTGTGTCAAAAATATAATTTTGTATATATAATTCTATCTTAAGATTACAAAATTTCCATGTTCATATCTTTATAAACATTCTGCCAGGGGCCAAAGTTGTATCTTAACTTTACTTGTATATTATGTTTTGTTATTAATATTTTTTAATTATGTCTAACTGGAAGTTCAAATGGAACAGTCACAGTTCTTGTTACACATTTGGATCTTATATATAAAATAGTAATGATTAATGCTATTATCAAAACTAATGTTAGCGAAACGTGACCACTTACGTGATGAAAATTTATACCTTTTAATTTTATATTTTCTGTTTTGAGGAGTTCTATTTGTTGCTTAAGATGTACGATATCTTTGGTATTGTTTATTAATGTTGAATCAAAAGGTTTTATTTGTAGTTCTGGAATATCTTCAATATCTTTAACCCAAGAAGAGGATAGCAATTCTTTTTTAATTTCAGATTGTATGTGATGAGATGCTGTTACAGTTACTCCTTCATGCCGGACTGTGCATCCTTCTCTTATTGTCATAATGCCTTGACTAGGGATTTCTATATGCATTTGTTGATTATTATCACATTCTAGATATATCATTGCTTTGCTAAATAATTTGTAAAGCCACAGATTTTGAGAAGATAATTTTATCCAAACGTTTTCATTTGTAGAAGATTTGAAATCACATGCTTCATTTTCTAATTGTTTTAAAGCTGCTACTTCACATGAATTATCCGTCGCTGATTTCCAAGCTAAATTTCCAGGACATTGGTAATGATTCCCTCAGTTAGTAGAACATTTATCTAGATCTACTTGGTTTAAAAGTGAATATTGATTCAAATCAAACTTGTATATTAAATATTCTGCCTTTATTTCTGGAATAATCATATTCCCTTTGTAATTTATTGGAAATGGATTTAATTTATATACGTTTGACGGTTCATACGATATTAAAGGAATTTCTAGGTTTATGACTAGCCGTGAATCAACAATTAAACCTTTAGCAGTCATCGATTTATAAATTTCCAGGTAGTATTAATTTCCATCTATCTAATGAACCTATTTGGTTATCATTAATTGCTTCAGGACAATCTATTATTGGACATCCTATTAAAAAATGGCCAGGCGTTAAAACGTCTATATCGCTTTCACTATCTATCGCACATAAAGGTCGTGAATTCAGTATTGCTTCAATCTGTGATAGCAAAGTAATCATTTCTTTAAATGTCAACTTAGTTTCGCCTATCACTCTTTTTAAATGATATTTCACCGACTTCACTCCTGCCTCCCAAATTCCTCCGAAGTGAGGAGCTGCCGGGGGCCCGAAATGCCATTGAATTTTATCTGCTGAATTATTTTTGATTGCCATTTTAAAATATCGGTCTAATCTTCTACAAGCTCCGACAAAATTTGTTCCATTGTCCGAATATATATGTTGACTTTTACCTCTTCTAGCAAAAAATCTTTTCAAAGCAGCTAGGAACGCTTCGGTTGTTAAATCACTTACTGCTTCTAAATGAATAGCTTTTGTTGCCATACAAACAAATACAGCTATATATCCTTTAAATGTTTTTTGTCCTCGTCCTTTTGAACATTTCATATGAATCGGTCCTGCATAGTCTATACCATCGTGTGTAAATGGAATTGACATAGATACTCGGAATTCTGGAAGATTTCCCATTAATTGTTTTGCTACTTCTTTGCGGTAACGTACGCATCTACTACAAGTTCGAATTGTCTTTTTTATAGAATTCTTCAATCCAACAATCCATTGATTCCATTAACTTGTTTCCTCCATGTAAAGTTATTTTATGAATATTTTCAATTATCAATGATGACAAATGTGACTTATTTAATATTATTGGGTGCTTTTGATTTAATTGAAGATTTGAATTACCCAATCTACCTCCTACACGAAGGATTCCCTTATTATCCAAAATTGGATTTAAGCTTGCAATGCTACTTTTATGATTAATTTCTTTTTTATTTCTAAACTCTGAATTTCCTCTCTAAATTGTAATTTTTGCTGATATCTTATTAACATTTCTTCAGCTTCCTTCATTTCAGATTTAACTAAGTATTCAGGGCATTTTTTCCCTCTTATTCTTTTTACAAATCGCAAAATATAAGCTACTACCCTTATTAATTTGCTTAAACTAGAATATTTAAGTATTACCTTATCCAAGAAATGTAATTCCTCTGAGGTTGTCACATACGTTGCATCGATTTGAATAATCTTCTTTATTGGCCAATGATGTTCCTCTTCTCGCAACCATTTTGGTCCCTTCCACCATAGATCGTGTTCTATTAGTTTGTTCGCCAGTACCCCTCTGGTTGCTACATCAGCTGGATTGTCCTTTGTTCCAACGTGTTGCCATTTCGCATTGGAAACAAGTAATTTGATTTCTTCTATTCGTGTTCTAATAAATCTGTCTTTACTTTGGCAATTATTTATCCATGCTAACGTTATAGTTGAATCGCTCCAAGCAAATATTTTCATTTCTCTGTTGATGACTGTTTTTATCCTTTGCAGCAATTTAGCAAGTAGGTGAGCCGCGCATGGTTCCAGTTTTGGTAACGTTTTCTTATTTTTAATTGGATTCACTTTAGTTTTACCAGCAACAATTGTTATAACTGATCCAACTTTAGTATATACAACTGCTGCATAAGCTTTCTCTGAAGCATCTACGAATCCATGTAGTTCAAATTTAAAGTTGTTTTTAGTTTCAAACCATCTAGGAATTTTTATTCGTTTTATCTCTGGTATATGCTGCATAAACTCTTGCCATTCTTTTGTTAAATTCTCGTCAAGTAACTCGTCCCAGTTGAGTTTCATCCATTGCTGTTAAATTTGGAATACGATTAGTAATCAATTAGATTAAATTTGAAAAGGAATGGTATTGATTACACAATTCTCTTTTTAACAATTCCTGATTATTAATTAATTATGATTACAAATAATCCAAAAATAATTTAGATTAGTTAGGATTACGAGAAAATAATCAAAAATAATCAAAAGTAATCAAAAAAGTAGTTGGCTACTTTCAAGGATTATTTTTTATTATTTTCGATTATTTTTAAAAAAATTTGAAAGCTCATAATTTTATACTTACATTTCGTTTTGAAAAATTTGCATTGAAAACATTCTGAACAAATAAAACAAAATTAGATAGTTTTTGTACACAAAATAAAGGTGTAATCACTTCAATGACAAAACAACCAATAACATTTTAGTACTTCCTAAATCAAAAAAAAGGAAAAAATACGTGGAAAAATATAAAGAAAACAAATACATTCAATTCACAAAAAAACAGTTTTATAATTTACATATATTTACAATTGGCCTTCATTACAACTAATTTTTCGAAAGAAAAATCAGACAATGATTGCCGCTTTGGACTGTTGACGATCCCGGCAAATGAAAACAGTCGTTCAACTGGAGCTGAAGACGTTAAGGGCGTGTTAAAAAAAAATAAATCATATTTTTGGTAAATCTCGTCATCACTTGCATTGTCATTTAAATAGCTGAAGAACTGCTGTTTTATTACGGATCGTTGGTTAACTTTAATCTGTTCTTATGGAGAAGAACTTACTTCAATTGCATCATCTGAAAAGTCAAATCTTTAAAATGAAAAACAAAATAAATGTACGCATAAGCTCACCATCACCACTGAAATAAAAAAAAAAAATCGGGCATAGTCGACACATTATTAATTTTCCTTTCAAAATTAAGTGTTTTACAATTTTTGGCGTAAAACCTGTAAAGTGTTTCTAAAACTCTGCTGGTTATATTTTCGACAGTTAATTCTGGCAATTCCGGATTTAATCTCAGCAACACCTTGACCGATTTCATTTTGATTCTTTGAGTTAGCACTGTTGCTGCAATTGCAATATTTGCCTCAGGCTTCAACATGAAATATGGTTGGAACCTTTCTCTTAACCTCTGTTCCATTTTTAAAATAAGAGATGATAGCAATTCCTGGGATCTGCATAGCTTATGCAGCCTATTGCTCAGTGTCACAAGAGTTGGTATTAAAAATCCTGTAATAATATTAATATAAATTTATATTTTAAAGAACCAAAATATGAAAATACCATAGTTAATGTTGCTTTCCCGTTGAAGAAAGTCCAGGGCCTTTGCAATTGGTCCCATTACCTAATTGTACATTTCCAGGTACTGTATGTCTCTTGCAGAAAACTGTGGCAAAGTCAACCTATCACACAGATTATTTAATTTTTCTTTGTAGCAAAGTAGTTTTTTAACTGCGTCATGCAATGACTTCCAACGAGTAACAACGCGCAAAACCAACGATGATCCCAGGTGCCCTTCAATTATTTCCGACGATTTTGGCCACTTGCCATTCTTTCACAAGTTGTAGCATTTATCGAATGTCTAAAAAAAATTAACATTAAACACATTTTCACAATTACAAACCGTTTTCTATTGCATTAAAAAAAATGTTTCGTTAAATTTTTTCAATTTCAACGATTATTTTTTTAATGCAAAATAATACCATTTGTTCTGCGACTTACCATCTTATGCTGGATACACAGTGGCTGCTCAGTTTTTAAAATTTTAACGAAGTCGGTTGAAGCAAGCAAATTAAGAGTATGGCTGCAACATCTCTGATGTGTGGGCAACAAACTTTCATTATCAAAGACGGGCATTTCGTCATTAATTTCATCTTCGAAAAAGTCATTTCCCACACCATAATCTCTGAACGTTTTTACAAAATTTGAACCGTTGTCCGTAATGGTCAAGACAATGTTTGAGCTGTTCAAACCAAAGGCAGTGTTGATTTCAGAAATCATCTGCGCAATATTTTCCGCGGTGTGTGCTCCACAAATTCTTCTACATGCCAAAGCTGCCGATTTGCGTTCGAAATTGTCTGTAAGCCAATGACATGTATATCCAAGGAAGCTTCTATGATTTCCAGACTAAACATCTGCTGTAGTACAAAAATATTTAGAGCAAACCATGTTTTCTTTTACATTTTCCATCATGATGGTATATTTTGTTTCCAATTTCTTAGCCGCTGTTAGCCTACACATCACCTTCATACCTGTACTTTGAAAAAGATCTATAAAGGATTTCTTTTCCAGAATGGAACGGGGCAATGAACAATCAATCATTGCATGTAACAGTTTACCATCGAACTCAGATTGCATGTTACCGCCAAAAGGGCTACCTATTTTATAACTTTTGTATGTTTTAAAACATTCCCTATGCTCGACTTGCAAATGTTTGATGAAATTTGAAGCCACTTCACCGCTTCCTCTCATCACTCGATGACATGCAACGCACTTAGCACAAGTTGTCTTATCGGAAATCTAACAATAAAAATTATAAATTCATAGTGTGCTTTAATTTAAAAACTTTAAAACTAACTTTTTCCACTTCTGTGTAAAATTCTTTTTTGAAAATAGTTTTTTGTGAATTCACACAGAATTTTTTTAGGGCCGGTCCTGATTCCGCACTTAATGAGCTCTTTCGTTTACTTCCAGTAGTATTAAATTCCAGATCTTCAATACTGTCGTCTGCAGGAAAATCGGTTTTGGAAACATGAACAGACATTTAGACCTAAAAATAAATTTTATTATTAAAAGTTAACAACAATTATGTTTAATACTCACAATTACAATAGTTCATAATTAATGTTTTCCTTTTGCTAGTTAAACTCACTTCTTTATGAGTTAAAACGTGATTTCTTGGTGTCTTGCTACTTGGTTTGGCACTCTTAAAATTACAACGCAGCTCAGTAGTAAAGCGAGTTAGTTATTATGTAGTACATATGTTTGTATGAATGTTCAAATGCACACTGGGGAGTAGAAAGGAACGCATTTTTGCCTTTTTGAGACATTAGCAATTTTTTTCACGATACAATTTTCTGGAGAGATTTTTATAAAATGTAGTTCATCCTCTAAAAAATGTCATATGAATTACAGTTTAAAACT
The DNA here is from genome assembly GCF_024586455.1 of Bactrocera neohumeralis. Lineage (NCBI taxonomy): Eukaryota > Metazoa > Arthropoda > Insecta > Diptera > Tephritidae > Bactrocera > Bactrocera neohumeralis. The sequence goes on along the minus strand of NW_026089623.1, from coordinate 12,728,369 downwards.
GTATACAAAATTTATGACAACTTACAAAATTTTCGTACAAATTTCAAGGACTTTAATAAGAGCGTTTATAATATTTTTGGGTATGCAGTTTTATAGTCCATTCAATGCTAGTATAATAAAGAATCAACATCAAACTTTCAAAAAACCTATCGAAAAAAATGTATCATGACAATCAATGCTAATACCTCAAGAAAGCAAATATGTTCTCGGTTTTGCTCCCCACTGTAAGTACATTCAAGCAAAAGAGTTACAAAACAAAGTGGCAAAATTCTAATGAGCACTTATGCTAGCAAAAGTACATATGTTACATACATATGTATGTGCAATATCGCTAGCTTATAAGGAAAAGCTAGGCCGACGATACGTAAGCATGCATTAGTTAAGTGTTAGTTTGTAAGTTTGTTTGTAAAATTGAACTAATGTTGCTAAATTGGAGTTATTGAAATGCCATATTTAAGTGAGTACTATTTTTGGAATTGTCAATCGATGGCAAACAAAATCTCACTGACCGTACTTTTGAAACGTTGGTTAATACCAAGTAGAAAGCAAATAAAAAATAAATTATGTTTGCCTAATTTTAGTGCGGTATAATTAGAAGTCTCTATTCAAATACTCATACTGCTTCAGCTTATACATATGTATACATACGTAGTATTATTTTTATTCTTTAAGAAACAGTGTTATGTTACTGAAAAATGTTCATTATAACTAAAGGTGTTCACTATTACTAAACCTTTAATGGTAGTGCAATTTGTTTTTCAATATGAATAAAGGTTTAGTGATAATGACATTTTTTCCACTATCACTAAATTTTCAGTGATAATGGATTTTGCTGTTTAACTACCACTGAAGAAATAAAAACCTTATTGTACTTATTTTTTAGTGTACCTGATAACAAGTATGTAAAGTGTAACATAACACTCACAAAAAATATACGCAAAAGAAATATTTACTTTATACAAAATGCAGAATCTAGAAGAATGCAACAGGTTATCAATTATCAAATCGATGAACATCAGTAGTAATAACAAAAAGTGAAAAAAAAAACAACTAACATGAAACACTAGTGCCATAATTTCGAAAAAAAAATAATAATCAAAAACAATCAAAAGTAATCTTCGAAAGTAGTCAAATTATTTTTCGATTACTTTTTATTATTTTTGATTATTTTTCGAAATTTTATTAATCTTGACTATTTTCCGATTATCTGTAATCGTAGTCAATTAGTAATCGTCCGAATCTGAAAATAATCGTAATATAATCATTACTTCACCTTTCAAAAAAAAATTTAATTACTAATTATTATGATTAGTAATCATTACTTAACAGCTTTGGTTTCATCAACCAAAGTTTCTGTATAAATAACTTTGCTATAACGGTTGTTGGTGAAAGCCATCCCATTGGGTCGAAAATTCGCGCTAAATCAGACAAAGCTTGTCTTTTTGTAACCAGCTTTTGCGTTGAAAGATTCGTATTAAATCCAAACATGTCTTTGGTAGGATCCCATTGAATACCCAATGTCTTTATTGTTTCGTCTTCTGCTATTTTTATTACTTCATTCGCGTTATTTACCGGAATTGTTGCTATGATTTCACTGTTGTTTGACATCCACTTCCTTAAGTGAAATCCATATTTTTGTAGTTGTTTCGATATTTCATACTGAATGGCCTATCATCTATTGAATCTGCTCCTGTCATTAAATCGTCCATGTAGAAGTCGTTTTTAATGATGTTTGAAAGCAAATAGTTGTGGGGCTCGCATAGTTTGGCAATTTCTTGTAAAGTTCTCGTTGCCAAAAAAGGAGCTGATGCTGTCCCTTATGTAACTGTTTGTAGTTTGTATTCTTTTATCGGCTCTCCTTTTGTTTCTCTCCACAATATCTATCTACAAATCACTATCTGTTATTTTAATTTGTCGAAACATCTTTTCAATATCACTAGTTAATACATATTGCCAAAGTCTCCATTTGATTATAATGTCAAATATATCTCTTTGAAGTCTCGGTCCTATGAAGAGGATGTCATTTAAACTACTTCCATTTGTAGTTTTTGCAGACGCATCGAAAACTACTCGTAGTTTAGTCGTTCTACTGTCTTCTCGAATCACTGCTTGATGTGGCAAAAAGTATTTTCCGCATTTATTTTCACTTGCTTTTTCCATGTGGCCCATTTCTTAATATTCTTTCATAAATTGCACATATTGTTGTTTTAACTCGTTATTTGTAGCGAACCTTTTCTCAAGATTAAGAAACCTCGCCATAGCTCGTTTGCGAGAATCGCCTAAATCTTTTTTTTGTTTAAAAGGTAGATTGACGACAAATCGATTATTTCCATTTCTTACTGTTGTTTTTTCAAAAATTCTTAGGCATTCATCATCATCTGCTGTATCTGCTGGAGTTGTAGTGTCTTCTATTCCCCAAAACTTCTCCAATGTTGTAGTAACCGCTGCTAAAATTGTATTGTTTTTTCTCGGTTGTTGTAAAACTCCCGACAATATCCAGCCCAATTTCGTAGCTTGACCTAGTATTCGATCCTTTTTAAATATACCTTCTTCTAGTATGTCGGCATATATGTCACTTCCAATGACAATATCGATTTGATCTGATTTATTGAAATTGGGATCAGCTAAAGTGTAGTTTTTCAATTGTTCTATATCCCATTTAAACGTTTTGTCTGGTTGAGCACTCGCTAATTTCAGCAAAATTAGTGCTGACATTGTACGCCTCGTTGCTTTAGGAATCTCGGCTTGATTTTAATGTTGATTTTAAATTTGGACACTCCCACTGTCTCTTCAGTTACTTCTCTTCTTCTTGGTAAATGAAGTATTTGAGATGCTTCTTCGGAAATAGTAGTTTTTTGGGATCCTTGATCGATTAGAGCTCGCAATGTCACATACTCTCCATTTGCTGCCTTCACCCTTATCTGTACTGTTGCTAGGAGTATCGCCATTTCCGAATGTTTCGTCATCATTGTGGAAGATGTTTTTGTGACATTTTCTTCACTTCCTCCTTTTCCTTTTTGGAATTCATTGAAGTGCAATAAATTATGATGATTTCTTTCACACTTATTGCACTTCTTTTTATTATTACATTTTCCTTCATATACGTGATCAAGGCAAATGTAGCATAACTTGTTGTTTGTTATGAATATTCTTCGATTCATCGTAGTCAATGTCTGAAACTTTCTGCATTCACCAATTTGATGCCTAGGAACCTTGCAGTAAACACAATTATTTTGTGCCGCTGTATAAAATGTAGGTGTTCGCTGTGGCTGCTTTTGATTGTTCCATTTAGTTGGTTTTCTGTCGCGTATTGCTTCTAGAGCTTGATATTGCTGTTCCAGAAAACTGAAGACGTCCTCTAGGCTTTGTATATCCCTACTTTTTTTACGTTTTGCTCGTATAAACGTAGACTTTCTTTGTCTAGTTTTCGAACCACTATCCGAGCTATGATGGCTTGTTCGTCATTTAAATTTAGATTTAGCCCTTTTAAAGCATAAATGCATTCTTTGGTGGTATCTAACAACTGCTTCATGCTTTGTGCACTTTCTCCATTTGCTGTCGGTTGATCAAGTAGTCTGTCTACTTGTGCTGTAAATTCTCATACCTTTCCTTGAGAATTTGCCAAGCAGCTTCATAATTTGTTGCTGTTACTGGTAGATGTTGAATTAATCTACCAGCTTCTCCACCTAATGATGTCTTCAATCGGAACATCTTTTCCACTTCTGTAAAGTGCTTCGAATCATGCACCAAACTTTTAAAAAGATCGTGGAATGACGACCATTGTTTCATTTCACCGTAAAACATCGGAATTTTAATTTGCTGCAGTTTTATATTGGAATACATTGTTTGTGGTGAATTATAATTATTTAATTTCTCCGTTATCCTTTCGATGATGATTTTGTATTCTTGACGAAATACATCTATTTGTTCCTCAATAGATTCTTTAGTTGTTTCAACTAATTTGATATTTTGAGTTTCAAAATATGATTCTTCAACATTTTCAAATTGTATTTGAAGCTTGGTTTTGAATTCTCTCATTTGCTCGAGAGAATCCAATGCATTTCTTCGTATTTCATCCATCGTGCTTTTGAGCATTTTTGCTCGACGTTGATATTTTCCTTCAACGCCAGACGCGGCTTCAGGTGGTGCGACCTGAATAGTTTGTGGCGTAGATTCTATTTTCCACATGCTGCTCACTGCTGAAACACCTTCGGCAGTACTTTGAATTCTTAAATTCTGAATAGAATTCTCCATTGTTTGCATTACATGCTCGAAGTAGTTCTTCGCAATGTATTCATCAGCTTCTTGACTTTTCTTAGCCATTATTTTATTATGATTTGCAGTAAACTCTTTCATAACACTCTGAATATGATCCATATATTCCAGACATGAAGCCTTTCTTATTTTTCCGCTCAGGATTTTCTGCTCCTCCAACGCAGCTAGATCTCCCAACTCCTTCTGTCGTGTTAGCAAATTCTTCATATTTGCTTCTTTATAGATGGTTTTGTATATATATATATAATTTTTTTTTTTTTTTGCACTGTTCTTGTTGTTATAGCCACAAGGACGCTTTTAAAATTTTTTTTTTTTAATTTTTTCTAAAAGTAATTTTTATAAATGCGGGTAGTCTTTGCTATTCCGGCTTACATTTATTTTTACTTGGCTAAGTAATGCTCTTTTTCTTTTAAGAGGCTTCTAGTACTTGCACTTGCTCGATTCTTTTTCAAAAGAGGATCGAAGGACCAAATGTACAGATTAAGACAGTCTTTGCTTAAGTCTGTACTGTGAGAGTTCACTTTTGACTCTGGTTTTCTTTATTAAAATTTCTTCCCTCAATACATTTCTTAATTCTAATTTCTTAACTATGTTTTTTTTTTTTTTTTTTTTATGGATACGCCAAAGGTGGGTGTAAATCTTCAAAAGATATTGTTGGCCCGTACCAACAATTATGCCCGATTCGCATACAGCGCATACGTGCTAAAGCACTACCTATAGGGCTTTCCTTCGCAGGGCAGGTAGTATTGTTAAAGTTGCATTTTACATTTAATTTCTTATTTTGTCATACGTTTGCAGCTTCTCGGGACTGCACTCTCGGTCTTACAGCGATTTCATCTTCTCGCAGCCTTTGCATAATATATGCTATTATCCCACATACCATATCCCATGCTAGGTGGGAAGTTAGCATAAAATTTACTACGTCCCTTGAACGTATGGGTAAGGCTTTCCTATTTTATCGGAAAGTATTTGCCTTTCCTTTTGGAAGCGGACACATTCCACCAGTACATGGTTTGCCGTTTCTATATAATTTTCGCAGTACATGCAAAGAGGAGATTCCACATGCTTGAATTTGTACAAATAGTTCCTAAAGCAGCCGTGACCAGATAGAAACTGCGTGAGGTAGTAGTTCACCTCCCCATGATCCCGTGTAACCCATTCTCTAATATTGGGTATCAGAGAGTGGGTCCACCTTCCTTTCGTTGAGGTATTCCATCTCTCCTGCCATTTTCGGAGGCATTTTTCGTTGATTTTTGCCAGTTCTTGTTTATATTGGCTAGGTGACATGTTAGCCCTCATATCGCGGACTGATGAGCAACATTCTGCTGCTATGTCTATGGGGAGTCTACCCGATATAACATGGATTGCATCATCCGACACTGTTCTGAATGCACAGCAAGTTCTCAATGACGCCAGTCTGTGAACCGAGGCAACTCCTCTCATATATGAGCTATGTTTAATAGCAGATATCCAAATTGGCGCCGAGTACAGAATGATGGAGCTACTGACGCTTGTCAGCAGCTTTCTAACAAGTTGTCTGGGGCCTCGCATATTGGGCATTATTCTCGCTATTGCCGACACGGACCTCGCCGCTTTGGTGTGTGTGGCCATTAGGTGCTGCTTAAATGAAAGCCTATGATCCAGGATTACTCCAAGATATTTTAGATGTGGACTTGACTTTATTGTATGCCCATCAATACATATCTCAATTGTTTCCACTTTTTTTCGATACTCATCAAAACAACCTCCGTTTTGTGAGCAGCTAGTTGTAAGCCAGCGGTTTGGAGCCATCTTTTAACACTGTTTAACTATTTAACTATTTTCTTCATCATGATTCGGTAGGCTTTTCCCCAAGGGTCATTATCTACCTCTGAGATAAGTTGGTTAAGGGCGTCTCTTTTGCTTTTGGCTATGGCCTTATGGAGTTCTTTTCTTTTTTTCCGGAAGTTTATTAGAAGTTCCGCGAAATCCTCTCTTCCTCTAGCACGTTGTTGTCTACGTCGGAGCTTGAGACATTCAGCTCTCAATTGAGCAATTTCTTCGGAACACCCGTATAGTGGGGCTTTGTATCCTCCGTCTTTTCTTCGTGGCATCGTGGCATCGGCTACCGTTACTAGTGGTTTTGTTATGTGTTGTATCTGGTTCCGAGCGTTCCCTTGTAAATCCTCGTTTACTTGGCTAATGGCGTATTCGAGCATTTCTGTATCACAAACTTTTGTTTTCCAGCGTCTTAATACGCTTTTGGGTGCGAAAATACCAGTGTTTTGCTTATTCTGTATACTGATATCAAAAATTATAGCTTGGTGATCACTATGTGTATACACGTCCGAAACTCTCCATGTGGTTTGAGCTGCAATCGACGAGCTTACGAAGGTGAGGTCAATATACGATGACGCTCTTCCTTTGATAAAAGTTGGCTTGTATCCGTTGTTAAGGAGTACAAGATTAAGGTTTGCAAGTGATGATAGTAGAGCTGTGCCCCTTGCGTTTGTGATCATACTCCCCCATTCAACCGCCCATGCATTAAAGTCGCCAGCAATGACTAGCCGTGTCTTTCCTCTTGCGTGCGACGTGAGCCTAAAGAGCATATCCTGGAATTCAAAAGGGGTTTTTTAGATTAGTGCATCTAACGCACTTATACACATACGTACACACGCTTGATACTTTCTTATCTGTTGCTTGTGTGCATTAATATTTCGAGTATGTATATTTTGTATTTTAATATTAGTATTGTGTATACTCTAATTTATGACTTTTCTTTTATGTGCAATGATTTTCACATTTTTATGAGCAAGTCTCATATTACAATTTTGTTGCTTACCATTGCACTTGACATTTAGTGGACTGTATATACTTTTTATTTATTAATGTATATTTTTATGTATTGTGTCAAAAATATAATTTTGTATATATAATTCTATCTTAAGGTTACAAAACTTTCATGTTCATATCTTTATGAACACAATGCGACTATCTTTAGGTGATTGCCACCTCATATGCAATTTTCACTGGAAACGAAATACGTTTGAACTAAAATGGGAAATCGTTAGAACTCAAAGAAATTCGTAGAATCAAGCATTCTGCCCCTTGTAGATAGGTGCGTCACAATCAGTCGGGTTCCATTACACAGTTTCCTGGCATGATGATTGCGAAACATAATAACGACCGATCCTACTTTGAGACGCAAATGATGCGGTGGCATACCAAGCCTGTCCAAAGAATTTAGAAATACCACTGGATAATTCACGGCGCCGTCTTCATTGTCAAGACGATCGATCGATTTGTATGAGCGCAAGTCTCCCGGAATTTGACTTTGAATCTTCCAGTTTAAGTCAACAACTTCGGTATTTTTGGCAGCTAACATTGCGCTTGCACTTAAGGAATCGTAGTTACGATAATTTGGCCAATGTCCGAACATTTGTGATGAGTTCATCTTTCGTGAATTGACAAAGGGAAGATGGAATTGATATCGAACCACCGGAAGTATCAACCGAAATTCTACCATTTCCAATTTTTAGCGAAGGCCATGTTCTTCGGCAATGTCTTTTTTCTTCGTATCCCATAATTGACGCGGATTTGATGGCTGATATGTTGAAATGATTATCGCGAAAAGTGTGCGAACTTCATTTTCATTCCAGTGATTAACGTGTTCCAGCAATTGTAATTGCTGGTTTACTTCTCCAAAACTCGCACACACCGTACCCTTCACAGTAAGCAATGACTCAAATAAAGCTGAACCGCGTACATTAATCAATATCAACCGAAGGTAGAAGCAGTCGTCGTTTTTCGGGTGGATTGTGTAAATTCGTCCTAATGCATTAGTTGGTTACTGGTTGGCCTTGCTTTCTGCGCAACTATTTCTTCGACGATGCATTCCATGTATAATATCAGGGTATTTCCGAATAGAGCAACGTTCTCGTAAACGGTTTACTGACGAAAGTTGAGAAAAAAATCGTCAATGTTAATTTTGTTGCTGACGGTGTTTCCACTGGCTGTACTGTATTCCTTGAGTTCAAATAAACATTAATATAAACACATAAATAGCATGGTTTGAATTTGGTTAGCATTTTCATTAATGTTTAAAATGAAAAAAGTTGTTGTAGTGACATAACTACAATAGGTGGACATATGCTACCGCGGAGTTTTTTGTAGACATAATGATGTTCTTCAATATTGTTGTACATTATTTTGTGCTATCGCTAATAGTTTCGGCAGCACATTCAACGAAAGACATTTTAAGACTCATTTTTCTACACCTTCGGTTACATTGTTAAAATTTTACCAAGGATTCCGAATTTTTATCAAAATGAAATGTAGCCTATGTCAAATAAGAAGAATTCAGCATTCTATTGGTGAAAGAATTTTTTAAATCGGCCCAGTACTTTTTGAGCCTATTCATTACAAACATATAAACATACAAAAATAGGTAAAAATCGTTTCTCTTTATAATATTGGTGTAGATTTGTTTTTATTTTTTTATATTTTCTTACTATGTGTACGTAGAAGTATACCTATAAGCTGTTCATTTGATATGTATCATATTTACATATGTCTTCTTCTTCTTAATTGGCGTAGACACCGCTTACGCGATTATAGCCGAGTTAACAACAGCGCGCCAGTCGTTTCTTCTCTTCGCTACGTGGCGCCAATTGGATATTCCAAGCGAAGCCAGGTCCTTCTCCACTTGGTCCTTCCAACGGAGTGGAGGTCTTCCTCTTCCTCTGCTTCCCCCGGCGGGTACTGCTTCGAATACTTTCAGAGCTGGAGTGTTTTCATCCATCCGGACAACATGACCTAGCCAGCGTAGCCGCTGTCTTTTAATTCGCTGAACTATATCAATGTCGTCATATATCTCGTACAGCTCATCGTTCCATCGAATGCGATATTCGCCGTGGCCAATGCGCAAAGGACCATAAATCTTTCGCAGAATTTTTCTCTCGAAAACTCGTAACGTCGACTCATCGGTTGCTGTCATCGCCCAAGCCTCTGCACCATATAGCAGGACGGGAATTATGAGCGACTTAAAGAGTTTAGCTTTTGTTCGTCGAGAGAGGACTTTACTTTTCAATTGCCTACTGAGTCGGAAGTAGCACCTGTTGGCAAGAGCAATCCTGCGTTGGATTTCCAGGCTGACATTATTGGTGGTATTAATGCTGGTTCCTAAATAGACGAAATTATCTACAACTTCAAAGTTATGACTGTCAACAGTGACGTGAGAGCCAAGTCGCGAGTGCGACGACTGTTTTTTTGATGACAGGAAATATTTCGTTTTGCCCTCGTTCACTACCAGACCCATTTTCTGTGCTTCTTTGTCCAGAGTGGAGAAAGCAGAACTAACGGCGCGGGTGTTGAGGCCGATGATATCAATATCGTCGGCATACGCCAGCAGCTGTACACTCTTATAGAAGATGGTACCTTCTCTGTTTAGTTCTGCAGCTCGAACTATTCTCCAGAAGCAGGTTGAAGAAGTCGCACGATAGGGAGTCGCCTTGTCTGAAACCTCGTTTGGTATCGAACGGCTCGGAGAGGTCGTTTCCGATCCTGATAGAGCTTTTCGTGTTGCTCAACGTCAGCTTACACAGCCGTATTAGTTTTGCGGGGATACCAAATTCAGACATTGCGGCATAAAGGCAGCTCCTTTTCGTGCTGTCGAAAGTAGCTTTGAAATCGACGAAGAGGTGGTGTGTGTCGATTCTCTTTTCACGGGTCTTTTCCAAGATTTGGCGCATGGCGAATATCTGGTCGGTTGTTGATTTTCCAGGTCTGAAGCCACACTGATAAGGTCCAATCAGTTTGTTGACGGTGGGCTTTAATCTTTCACACAATACGCTCGATAGAACTTTATATGCGATGTTGAGGAGGCTGATCCCACGGTAGTTGGCGCAGATTGTGGGGTCTCCTTTTTTATGGATTGGGCATAGCACACTTAAATTCCAATCGTTGGGCATGCTTTCGTCCAACCATATTTTACAAGGAAGCTGATGCATGCTCCCTATTAGTTCTTCACCGCCGTGTTTGAATAGCTCGGCCGGTAGTCCGTCGGCCCCTGCCGCTTTGTTGTTCTTCAGACGAGCAATTGCTATTCGAACTTCTTCATGGTCGGGTAATGGAACGTCTGCTCCATCGTCATCGATTGGGGAATCGGGTTCTCCTTCTCCTGGTGTTGTGCGTTCACTGCCATTCAGCAGGCTGGAGAAGTGTTCCCTCCATAATTTAAGTATGCTCTGGGCATCAGTGACTAGATCACCTTTGGGGTTTCTACAAGAGTATGCTCCGGTCTTGAAACCTTCTGTAAGCCGCCGCATTTTTTCGTAGAATTTTCGAGCATTACCCCTGTCGGCCAGCTTATCAAGCTCTTCGTACTCACGCATTTCGGCCTCTTTCTTCTTCTGTCTGCAAATGCGTCTCGCTTCCCTCTTCAACTCTCGGTAACTATCCCATCTCGCACGTGTAGTGGTCGATCGTAACGTTGCGAGGTAGGCAGCCTGTTATCTCTCCGCTGCGACACGGCACTCTTCGTCGTACCAGCTGTTCTTTTGCTCTTTCCGAAAACCAATGGCTTCGGTTGCAGCTGTACGTAAGGAATTTGAAATGCCGTCCCACAGTTCCCTTATACCGAGTTGTTGACTAGTGATCTCAGTTAACAGGAGTGCAAGCCGAGTAGAAAATCGTTCGGCTGTCTGTTGTGATTGCAGCTTCTCGACGTCGAACCTTCCTTGTGTTTGTTGGCGTGCGTTGTTTGCTGCACAGAAGCGAGTGCGAATCTTAGCTGCAACAAGATAGTGGTTCGAGTCGATGTTAGGGCCTCGGAGCGCACGCACATCTAAAACACTGGAGACGTGTCTTCCATCTATCACAACATGATCGATCTGGTTGGTAGTTTTTCGACCCGGAGACAGCCAGGTAGCTTGATGAATCTTCTTGTGCTGGAATCTAGTACTACAGATAACCATATTTCGGGCCCCGGCGAAGTCAATCAGCCTCAACCCATTTGGGGATGTTTCGTCGTGGAGGCTGAATTTACCGACCGTAGTGCCAAATATACCTTCTTTGCCCACCCTGGCGTTAAAGTCGCCAAGCACGATTTTGACATCGTGGCGGGGACAGCTCTCATAAGCGCGCTCCAAGCGCTCATAGAAGGCATCTTTGGTCACATCGTCCTTCTCTTCCGTCGGGTCGTGGGCGCAAATCAGCGATATGTTGAAGAACCTCGCTTTGATGCGGATTGTGGCTAGACGTTCATTCACCGGAGTGAATGATAGTACTCGGCGACGGTACTCCCACCACGAATCCAACACCAAACTTGCGCTCCTTTATATGGCCACTGTAGTAAATGTCACAAGGACCTACTCGTCTCTGTCCTTGTCCCGTCCATCGCATTTCTTGGACGGCGGTGATGTCAGCCTTTATTTTTGCGAGGACATCAACCAGCTGGGCAGCGGCACCTTCCCAATTAAGGGTCCGGACATTCCAGGTGCATGCCCTTAAATCGTAGTCCTTATTCCGTTTGCCATGGTCGTCATCAAAAGGGGGGTCTCTCATCCGAGGCTGTTTTAACATTTTCATTGGTATTGTTTTTTTACGTGGCGGGTCCCAAGCCCAGCGCACAACCCTTGTAGGGAATGTTTCGCCTTCTCACTTTAGCTCGCCTTCGAACGGATGTTCTTAGGCTACCCAGAGGATACTTGGTCAAAGACCGGAAGTAGTGAGCTGCTTGAGCCATGTGTAAAAGAATCGTTTCTGGCCACTCCCAAGTGAATGGCGATCAGAGAACTTTCCTCACTTGCGTGAACTTCTACACATGACTCCATCCTCCATTTACATATGTATACTGACATAAACAGCTCCTATAAACACACGGGTTGACAGATCGCGCTAATTTTTGCCATCATAATTAAGGACGGTTGTACCAATCTGGGAAAAAAAATTTATCTGTCTTCCATCTAAGCGGGAGATGAGAGGAAGAAATGAAGAAATCCCGATACCTTCTTGAGAGGATATATGTTAGTATATGTATTATACTATATATATTTATATGTACTTGTATTTATCATCTCAAACTGTTAAATCTTATAGCTGTACTTCGGTAAATTTAACCGATATTTAAACAGGCTGGTATGGCTGGCTTCGGTTCATGATTTCCCTACACTTGGCACAATTTTGGCATTTCTTCTGATACTGCTCCTGCTTTAGACAATAGGCGAATCGCTGCTACCGCGATGATGTTGGTTGTAGTAGCGTAGATTTTGCCACTTGATGGGAAAATGCTGATGCGGACTATTTCCGCGCTTACTGGCTGGCGTTGAGTAGTTCTAAGAACGCTACAGTGGGCAGACTAGCATACTAATGTGTTAACTGACCCCCTTCTAAATCGAGACCGCGGCCGCTATTATGACCTTGGCTACCGCTTCCTTCTTGTCATTTGTGTACTTTATGCGTTTATCCGTCCTGCGTATCCAAAATACTAATTCTGCACATATAATGATAGACTATTCCACGTAGGTTTTCAATGTGTCCAAGGTTCCTCAAATTAATTTTACACAAATAAGGTAGGCTTAAAATTTCCAAAAGGTCGGTCAAGTTAAAAAACTGTGCTGAAAGAATCTCAGGAGTGGAGCGTTGCCTTCACTTTTTCATTGAAAAAAGTTGTACCACTCATGCAAACTTCTCCCTCGAATGTCACTAAATAGTGCCGGATATTGTAACCGACGATTTTTCTTCTTCCTGAACTTCGACTTTTTGGTCGTTTATGATAACTAAGCCACTTTCAACTAGTATAATCGCTGGATTATGCTGTCGTGAAGTTTTTAACTAGAATTGTTGAATTACCGCAATCCAAAACAGTATCGGTCTCCAAAAAAATTATTTATTTTGATTTTAAGCTACATACTTTTTTGTATTCATGGAAACTTGACAATAAAGTATATTACATCATTATTTTGAAAACTTTTTAACTTAGAATTACTTACAATATCGCTTATGCTTACATTTAAAGTGTGATCAATATTTTTGAAATTTCATCGGTATCCAAAATTATGTAAAGGATTTATAACATTTAATTTACCTAAAACAATGGAATAAATGATATTGTTCAAATCTTTTATAACTGCTCTATTTCTGGCCATTAGTAATTCGAATAGATGACCAGTATCAATGTGGGCTTTTTTTGTATTAGCAATAATTTTGTTAACAGTCTCAGTCAATTTATCGATTTGCGGATGTATCTTAGTGTTTATACAAAATTGACGGTCATTGGATTCCATAAGTTCTTGTATTTTAAATTTTAGTTCATTAAAATCGTCGAAATCTTGGCTCCGGCTATGTAGTTTAGCACAGTGCCAATCATGTTTATGCGTCGCCCTCTATGGTGAATTTTCACCGTGTCAATAAATCGATGAATTTGATTAATATCTGGCTGAAGAACTTTAGTCATGTGTGATTGGGGAAAAACGTGAAATATATTTTTTGTCTCCCGCAAGACGGTGAGGTAATTCGTCAAATTCGTTCGATGCGTTAGTAGTCATATTTGTCCCAAACTGCTACATTTCCGTCAATAACTGGTATGTAGTTTTGTAAAATTAATAATTTTGCTGTCGGATCCTTGAGTACGCAGAAGTAGTAAAATAACTCTACAAAGGTAAAAACAAAACAGAAATTATTACCTAAGGTTAATCTTGTGAACCTTCCTGATATCTATTAAAACTGTTGGTACTAGATCCTTTTGTATCGTTTTTTCCGTAAAAACTTTTTCAAATTTATTGCCAATTCTTTTATTGGTCCTAACATAAACTTTATCTCCTGGCTTGAAAAACCAATGTAAGTTTACCGCTATTGCCCCTTGGAAAATTACGGGCGCAAAGCCTCATCTGAATAAGCGAAAACTTTTGAATGTTTTTCCAATATAAAAGAAATCTGTTCCTTAGGAGAATTCCCATTTCCAACTATTTTATTACATTCATAATAGCAATTCTTTTCTTCACCACCTTCATACTGAAGAATTCCTTTTTGTAAGTCTATTTTTGCGTCAACGTCATTCAAGAAGTCAAACCCAATAATCCTACCATCGTCAAAAAAGTGTATTTCCTCCAAAAAGTCACATTGTGACGCATAATCATTTATTTCTAGAGATTCATCATACCACACAGTCGGGTCTATAGTCACTGCTTCATATTTTTTCACTTCTAAAAAGTTAAGGCCAATAATCCCATCATCGTCAAAAAAATTTATTTCTTTCAAAATTCACATTGTGACTCATTTTCATAAAAATTTTCAACTGAATCTTGGGTTAAGTTATTAACCGTTTGTATTTTCGAAATATTTTGCCTATCGCTCTCGTTGTTCGATGTTTTTTCATTGTTTCCCTTTCCTAAAGGTGTGGGTTATTATAGGCCGTTGGAATTTGATTAAAGTTACAGTTCACTTTAACTTCACAATGTTTTTCTGATAGCCCGTGATGCAATGATCGAATTAAAGCCGTGGGGAGACGATCACGTTTCACTTGCGACATCAAAAGCGACAAGAAGAGCCTTTCCATCGACAACATTCCCGTTTTACTTGTTTGGCAGTGTAGAGTTGTGAGTTGTGGTGATATGTTTCAGTATCCTCTCTACTTGCATATTGTTGTGTAGTGTTAGTGTACGTATTGGTTTTCTCAAGTGTGGTGTGATCGGGTGTCAGTGTTGTAGTTTGGGGAATGGTGTTTAAGTGGGACGGAAATTAGACTAATTTAAGCTGATACCAAATATGATTGTAATTCATTGATGATTTAGTTGAGAAATTGAATGAACTAAAGTAGTTTCAAGACCGGAGCATACTCTTGTATAATCCCTAGAGGTGATCTAGAGACTGATGCCCAGAGCATACTAAAATTATGGAGGAAACACTTCGGAAGGCGAACCCGATTCCCCAATCGACGACGATGTTCCATTGCCCGATCATGAAAAAGTTCGAACAGCAATTGCCCGTCTGAAGAATAACAAACTGAATATCGCATTTAAGGTTCTATTGAGCGTATTGTGTGAAAGATTAAAGCCCACCGTCAACAAACTGATTGGACCTTATCAGTGTTGGTTTAGACCTGTGAAATCATCAAACGACCAGATATTCACCATACGCCAAATCTTGGAAAGCACTCGTGAAAACAGAATCGACACACACGAAAAGGAGCTGCCTGTAATCCGCGATGTCTGAATTTTGTATCGCCCGAAACAATAAAACGGCTGTGTGATCTGACGTTGAGCAACACCAAAAGCTCCATCCGGATCGGGAAGGACCTCTCCGAGCCGTTCGATACCAAACGAGGTTTCAGACAAGGCGACTCAATTTCGACTTCTGCAATATGCTCTTGGAGAAAGTAATTAGAGCTGCAGAACTTAATCGAGCAGGTACAATATCTATATATGTAAATAAAAATTCCACTCCGTTGGAAGGACCAAGTGGAGAAGGACCTGGCTACGCTTGGAATATCCAATTGGCGCCACGTAGCGAAAAGGAGAAACGACTGGCGCGCTGTTGTTAGCTCGGCTATAATCGCGTAAGCGGTGTCTACGCCAATTAAGAAGAAGAAATAAAAATTAATTGTTGTTCGTAAGTCTGATTAAAACTCGAGAGCGGCTGGGCCGATTGAGCTGACTTTGGTTTTAAAATGTTTGTCGTAGTCCAGGGTAGGTCTAAACGGTGAGCAAATAATAAAATTACGAGTAAGATAGAGTAAAACGACAATTCCAATTTCCCATATAAAGGTTGACCACTTACTTGCTGTCAAACATTTGACGGTATTTGTACTCTCACTTCCACTCGAATTGAAGAACGCATTAAAACAAGACTTTTGAATCGACAACATAATATCAACTTTGCTCATAAGATCTTCTTCTTCTTAATTGGCGTAGAAACCGCTTAAGCGATTATAGCCGAGTTAACAACAGCGCGCCAGTCGTTTCTTCTCTTCGCTACGTGGCGCCAATTGGATATTCCAAGCGAAGCCAGGTCCTTCTCCACTTGGTCCTTCCAACGGAGTGGAGGTCTTCCTCTTCCTCTGCTTCCCCCGGCAGGTACTGCGTCGAATACTTTCAGAGCTGGAGTGTTTTCGTCCATCCGGACAACATGACCTAGCCAGCGTAACCGCTGTCTTTTAATTCGCTGAACTATGTCGATGTCGTCGTATATCTCGTACAGCTCATCGTTCCATCGAATGCGGTATTCGCCGTGGCTAAAGCGCAAAGGACCATAAATCTTTCGCAGAACTTTTCTCTCGAAAACTCGCAACGTCGACTCATCCGTTGTTGACATCGTCCAAGACTCTGCACCATACAGCAGGACGGGATTTATGAGTGACTTATAGAGTTTGGTTTTTGTTTGTCGAGAGCGGACTTTGCTTCTCAATTGCCTACTCAGTCCGAAGTAGCACCTGTTGGCAAGAGCAATCCTGCGTTGGATTTCCAGGCTGACATTATTGGTGGTATTAATGCTGGTTCCAAGATAGACGAAATTATCTACGACTTCAAAGTTATGACTGTCAACAGTGACGTGAGTGCGACGACTGTTTGTTTGATGACAGGAGATATTTCGTCTTGCCCTCGTTCACTGCCAGACCCATTTTCTGTGCTTCCTTGTCCAGCCTGGAGAAAGCAGAACTAACGGCGCGGGTGCTGAGGCCGATGATATCAATATCATCGGCATACGCCAGCAGCTGTACACTCTTATAGAAGATGGTACCTTCTCTATTTAGTTCTGCGGCTCGAACTATTTTCTCCAAAAGCAGGTTGAAAAAGTCGCACGATAGGGAATCGCCTTGTCTGAAACCTCGTTTGGTATCGAACGGCTCGGAGAGGTCCATCCCGATCCTGACGGAGCTTTTGGTGTTACTCAACGTCAGTTTACACAGCCGTATTAGTTTTGCGGGGATACCAAATTCAGACATCGCGGCATAAAGGCAGCTCCTTTTCGTGCTGTCGAAAGCAGCTTTGAAATCGACGAAGAGGTGGTGTGTGTCGATTCTCCTTTCACGGGTCTTTTCCAAGATTTGGCGCATGGTGAATATCTGGTCGGTTGTTGATTTGCCAGGTCTGAAGCCACACTGATAAGGTCCAATCAGTTTGTTGACGGTGGGCTTTAATCTTTCACACAATACGCTCTATAGAACCTTATATGCGATGTTGAGGAGGCTAATCCCACGGTAGTTGGCGCAGATTGTGGGGTCTCCTTTTTTATGGATTGGGCATAGCACACTTAAATTCCAATCGTTGGGCATGCTTTCGTCCAACCATATTTTACAAAGAAGCTGATGCATGCTCCCTATTAGTTCTTCACCGCCGTGTTTGAATAGCTCGGCCGGTAGTCCGTCGGCCCCTGCCGCTTTGTTGTTCTTCAGGCGGGCAATTGCTATTCGAACTTCTTCATGGTCGGGTAATGGAACGTCTGCTCCATCGTCATCGATTGGGGAATCGGGTTCTCCTTCTCCTGGTGTTGTGCGTTCACTGCCATTCAGCAGGCTGGAGAAGTGTTCCCTCCATAATTTAAGTATGCTCTGGGCATCAGTGACTAGATCACCTTTGGGGTTTCTACAAGAGTACGCTCCGGTCTTGAAACCTTCCGTAAGCCGCCGCATTTTTTCGTAGAATTTTCGAGCATTACCCCTGTCGGCCAGCTTATCAAGCTCTTCGTACTCACGCATTTCAGCCTCTTTCTTCTTCTGTCTACAAATGCGTCTCGCTTCCCTCTTCAACTCTCGGTATCTATCCCATCCCGCACGTGTAGTGGTCGATCGTAACGTTGCGAGGTAGGCTCATAAAATAGTGTATTTAAATTTCAATTTCAAATTTCAAAATATATAAATATAATTAATGTGTTGCCATGTTTGATGGTGCCAACCTTACAGTGTTACCAACTCTCAAAAATACTTTTATTATAATAACGGGGCATCTCTGCCTGTGCAGACTCCACATTGCTCATTGCGTACTAGATATAGAATACTACATACTTAGTTTGCCATATATCGTAAGCTAGAAGCTGTCTCTGCAGCAGTTTAACAGCGCAGTTTTCATTTATATGAAAATTTCGAAGAGGCAACATATCCCATTTCCACATATGCCGACGGCATTTTAATTTTGGTAATATGAAAATTAGAAGAGCGAGTTAAGACGGTTGTGTTATATTATAAAAATAAAGTACATTTTCAAAATAACATTTAATATTTAGTTTAAATTGTTAATTTATAGAAATATTACGCAAATTGGTTTGGGAAGTCTTTATATTAATAAACTTATACAAGCATAAATCAAAATATCATTTCTCATTTTAAATTTATTATTTTAATTGGTGTATAAAAGTTATGCCACAATTATTATATAGTAGTCCAAAAATATAAATTCTTATTTTTCCCAGAAATACATTTGTAAAAAAAAGATCTTTATCCTTTGTTATTATCTTATTCTTTCCAAAAATACATTTGTAAACAAAAGGATATTTATCCTTTTTTTATGTTCCACACAAAAGATTTAAGGAGTTCAAGAGCTCAAAACGTGCCCTACATCAACTACCTACCCGACGGCATTTCGCAAATGATAAAATAAATTTTTCAAAAGCTCAAAGCATACGCTACATCATCTCGAACCTACCTACCCTACGTTTTTGCGCAAATGATTATATCATGATAGCAAATGCCCACATACAGATTTGGCAATGACAATAACAGTTAGTATTCTATAAATTCTATCCTGTCGAGATGCCATGTAATAAGTGTATCCGAACGTTCCATTGTTTTGTCATCTCATGTAAAAAGCACGTGTATCCGAACGTTACATTGTTTTGTCCATAAATTTAGAGACTTTTTGCTGCGCTCCTACTTTAACATCCTTGGTTTTGTCATCTCATGTTAAAAAAAAGAAACATTTAATTGGAGAAATAAGAAAGTAATAAGTGTATCCGAACGTTCCATTGTTTTGTACATAAATTTAGAGACTTTTTGCTGCGCTCCTACTTTAACATCCTTGGTTTTGTCATCTCATGTTAAAAGAAAAATTTAATTGGAGAAATAAGAAAGTAATAAGTGAGTAATAAGTGTATCCGAACGTTCCATTGTTTTGTAATCTCATGTAAAAAGCACGAGTATCCGAACGTTACATTGTTTTGTCCACAAATTTAGAGACTTTTTGCTGCGCTCCTACTTTAACATCCTTGGTTTTGTCATCTCATGTTAAAAAAAAAAAACATTTAATTGGAGAAATATTGAAATACTGCTAAAAGTGATTTTCTTCTCTCTGCTTACAATGCCGAGGAAAAGAAAACGACCTGACATAGGTCGTCGAAGTCGTGAAAATGTGCAACGAGCTACTTAACGCTCCAACCGCACTAACGACCAGCGAGATGCTGATAATGATAACAGTCGTACAAGTATGGGAGAATTACGTTCAAGAGTAAATAACTATCAATTGGATAGGGGGAGAATGGAACGAGTTCGTACACATCGATCACAACAGCAGCGAGCACGGGATAACGAATTTAATCGATTCCGCAGCCGCAATGCTCCTGTAAACCTCGAACGAGGAGCATTTTCCTACGATCCGGAATTTGATTATAGTGCCGACAAATCTGTGACGATTGGAGAAATGTCAATCATTTGTCAACATTGTAAAGCATTAAAGTACAGTAGTGAACCTGCAGGATTATGTTGTGTTGGTGGCAATGTACAATTGCCTCAATTGGTTCCACCACCTGAACCGTTACACTCATTAGTTAATGGGATGGAAAGTGAGTCTAAACACTTCTTGGCTAACATCCAAAAATATAATAATTGCTTCCAAATGACATCGTTTGGTGCAACGCATATAGTACAAGACGGGTTCATGCCTACTTTCAAGGTAGCATACCATAATTGTTTTAGTGAAATTCTAATTTGTATTTGTATCACAATTAATTTAACCAGTTCTTAAACAATTACAGATACAAGGACAAATTCATCACCTACTGGGGCAATGCTGCCAGTGCCAGATGCAGATCATAAATTTTTGCAAATTTATTTTATGGGCAATCAAGATGTGGAAGTTGATACACGTTGTGGTCATAATCCAACCGTCAAGCGAATCATTGTCCAACAACTGCAAACATTTCTTCACGAGAATAATGAATTAGTGAAGATGTTCAAAATGGCACATGATCGGATGCCATCAGACAGCCATAATATTGTAATAAGAGCCGAGAAAACACCTACTGGAGAGCATGCAAGGAGGTTTAATTCACCGACAATAGATGAAGTGGCTATTGTCGTTGTTGGAGAGAATTTGCAATCAAGAGATATTGTACTTCATCGCCGGAACAATGAATTGAAACGTGTATATGAAACGCATAGAGCTTATGATGCTTTACAATACCCATTAATTTTCTGGCAGGGAGAAGATGGGTACCATTTTAATATCAAAATGGTTAATCCAACAATAGGTAATTAGATTATACAAAATAAAATATTTTATATTGTTCAATATATAAATGTATTTTTTTATTATATGTACTTCCAGGTGCTGATACACACAAAAAAGTCAGTGCCATGAATTATTATGCATACAGACTCATGATCCGTGAAGGTGAAGTAAATCACATTTTGATGTGTCAACGGCTCTTTCATCAGTATGCAGTGGACATGTACGTCAAAATTGAGACTGAAAGATTGACATATCCGTCTTAACCAACAGCAGCTTCGATCTGAAGAGTACATTCATCTTCGCGATGCAATCAATGCTGACGGCAATGTAAATAATGTAGGAAGAATGACAATTTTACCGGCCACTTACATCGGAAGCCCGCGCCACATGCACGAGTACGCTCAAGATGCGATGTCTTATGTTCGAAAGTATGGCCGTCCAGACCTATTTATTACATTCACCTGTAACCCACAATGGACACAACCAAACACCACTTGATAGGTATGACATCACAGCCAGAGTTTACAAGCAAAAATTAAAATCTTTAATGAATTTCATTACAAAGCATCGTGTGTATGGCCAAGTACGTTGTTGGATGTACTCTGTTGAGTGGCAAAAGCGTGGTTTGCCACATGCTCATATATTAGTCTGGTTGGTTGACAAAATAAGGCCAGAAGAAATTGATTCCATTATTTCAGCCGAAATTCCTGATGAAACGGTTGACCCAAAATTGCATACGATAGTAACTAAACACATGATACATGGACCTTGCGGAGTTTTCAACAACAGCTCACCCTGTATGATCGACGGCAAGTGCTCCAAACGGTACCCGAGAAACTTGCTTGCTGATACCATCTCGGGAATCGATGGTTACCCATGGTATCGTCGGCGATCAGTTGAGGACGGTGAATTATCTGTAGATGTCAAGATAAAAGGACAAGATTTTCATGTAGACAATCGTTGTATTGTGCCGTTCTCGTCCATATTTTCCAAAACTTTTGAAGCTCACATCAACGTGGAATTTTGTAACTCTGTGAAATCCATAAAGTACATATGTAAATATGTTAACAAAGGTAGCGCAATGGCCATGTTCGCAGTAACAAACACAAATGATGAAGTGTATCACTATCAGATGGGTCGCTATGTAAGCAGCAATGAGACAACGAGTGTATTTCAACCCAAACAACGCTGTGGATAGAATGGCAAGTCCACCTGTGACCACATTGACAGGTTTCTTCTCAATTTGTGCAACTGATCAATTCCGCGCTACTACACATGGAACGCATCATCAAAGTCTTTTCAGCGTCGTAAATAAGGAACACCACTTGAAGGATATGAAAATGTATTTGCCACAGATGCTATAGGCCGTATATATACAGTACATCCTAATAACGATGAATGTTATTATCTTAGATTGTTATTGGTGAATGTTCCTGGTCCGACATCGTTTCAACAATTGCGAACAGTTGATGGACATCTGTGTGCGACTTACCGTGAGGCGTGTCAATTATTACGGTTGCTTGAAAACGATTCGCATTGGGATGATACGCTCAAGGATTCCGTGATATCTTCATCGCCGCATCAAATTCGCACACTGTTTGCGATTATAATATCGACATGTTTCCTCTCAAATCCGAATGATTTGTGGATGAAATATAGGGATGACATGTCTGAGGATGTGTTGCATCGCGTGCGTTGTGAAACTTTGAATCCTACATTGGAAATTACGGCAGAGATTTACAATGACACATTGATCATAATAGGAGATATGTGTTTGTTGATGGCAAATAAAGTATTGTCGTGTTTGGGCCTGACAGCACCCAATCGTGCTATGCAAGATGCATTAAACCATGAGTTGCAAATAGAGCTCCAGTACGATACTCAAGCTATGACCGAAGCAGTTCGCACAACTGTTCCGCAATTGAACGAAGAACAAAGGATTGCGTACGATGGTTTAACACAAGTTGTAAACAGTGGGTCTGGGGGGATTTACTTTCTTGATTCTCCTGGGGGTACTGGGAAAACGTTCCTAATTTCATTGCTATTAGCAAAGATCCGATCGCAAAATGAGGTAGCCCTAGCGTTGGCTTCATCTGGAATAGCAGAAACTTTATTGGAAGGCGGACGAACTGCACATTCAGCTTTAAAATTACCATTAAACATGCATATCAACGAAACGCCAGTTTGCAACATTGCCAAAAATAGCGCTATGGTGAAGACTCTCCAAGTATGCAAATTGATAATTTGGGACGAACGCACAATGGCCCACAAGAGGTCGCTGGAGGCACTAGATAGGACGTTAAAAGATTTACGTGATAACCAAAACATTTTTGGTGGAGCTATGATACTGTTGTCAGGTGATTTTCGTCAGACTCTTCCAGTAATTCCTCGATCGACTGTTGCTGGCGAAATAAACGCATGTCTAAAATCATCAAATTTGTGGCGGCACGTAAAGACACTACAATTAACTACTAACATGCGAGTGTTTTTGCAACAAGATCAAACTGCGACTGTGTTTTCGAAGCAGTTGCTGGATATTGGCAATGGTAAGGCAGTTGACAGCTCAACTTTTTTTATCGGTAACAATCATGTTTTAATCGATTTACTGACCGACATTCCCCACCTTTTTTCAAAATCGCAAAATCAGGTTTTTTGCGCCAATGGCTATAACTTTTAAATTTTTGTAGAATTTTATCAAACCAATGTTATCAAAATGAAGGTTCTGACTCGCACTACAAATCCATGCTTTGGAATTTTCACAAAAAATAACTTGTATGTGACTTTTTAACCGAAATCAAAACGTGACCCAATAATATGTGCATTTGGATCCTTAATGTCAACGTGTATTAGTAACTCTTTATTTCCATCAACTTGGCTCCATCTACTTGGGAACCACTTGGCTCGCCAGGACATGATAATATGGTGGAAGTACTAGGCGACTCGGACAAATCTGATTCGATCAGAACATTATCAATGTTGAGCTGCTGGCTGTCTTCAATAACATCAATATCTACCAGAACATTCTTGATGTTGGGCTTTTGGCTGTCTTCAATAACTTGAATGTCCTGTATGTCTTAGGCCGATAAATTTAATTCACAGAATGTCTCCTCAGATGATGAAGATGTCATTGTAGAAACGTGTTTTGGTTTAGATAGCAGCTTTTGCTTTAATATATTTTTTTTGTACTTTTGCCCTGTTCACGCGTTATTCGTTCTAAATTTTTACCACACTTGGTACAAAATCTGAAGGTAACAGCGATTATGTTGTGGCATTCGTCGCATCTTAATAATAATTTAATACAATCTGGACAGTTATTATTTTTTTTCTGCCGTTCCATCCACTTTTTACAAAACGGACAATGAATTTTAAGGAGTTGAGGGATATATAGCTTCACTATAACTATATTATAGTTGTTTGAGTTCTTTATTTTCTCGATGACAGATGTAGTTCTTCTTCTTTTCCTAACCATGGCCATCGTCAAAAAAAAAAAAACGACAGATGTAGTTTGATAGTTATAGTGTAAATATTTGTCAGTATTCACTCAAAAAAAATTGTCTATGGTAAAATGTCACTTGAAATGTTAACGTCTCTTTGCTGTGCATCTACACCATAATTCTTTAATATTCCTAGAAATCTAAAAGCAGCAAATTTCAATAAAATTAAAAAAGTATTGTGTCGTGTGTTTGTGACTTACTAAATATACCTCCAATAATTAGGCGGTGCGAAGTTCGCCGGGTCAGCTAGTATGCATATACATATATAAAAATAAGTCCGGATATGTACGTCGCCGAACTAATCATAAACGCGCTGTGCGATTTCAACCAAACTTATACACTACGTAGGCAGTGGCCCATACATGGTTTATATGAAGTTTGGTTGAAATCCGATAACGCATGTGTGTGCGGGGCGTATATGAATTGAGTGTGTTTTTGCCGCAGGAATTTTTTGTTCCGCATACAGCATTCATTAGTATTGAATACATTTTGGTCGTTTGTGGATTGGAGAGCATTGCACGGAGTAATGCAAATAGCAATTTGTTATCATTTCTCTTTTCTCTTTGGACGTCATTGGTAATTCATCTTATCATAATCGATTTTTGAAAATATTATAATCTTCGCATCTTTGGTGAGTATTTTGATAAAAATAAATTAATTTTCGTTCTAATCATCGTTTTAATTTGAATATTTTGTTAAAAAAAATTAAACAAAAAAACAATGATTAACGAGATAAAAATCGATTAAAAACAAGTGTTCTGATTGTTACAAGTGCATCATATGATTTTGTGACATAATCTCAAATTTGATATTTTGTGAAAAAAATTAAAAAATTGAGTGAATTTTTTTTGTTTAATGTCCGATCGGTGAGCTAAAAATTACTTGGATTTTTTGGCACATTTTTAATTGAATTTTGTCACATTTTCAGCAGATTTTCGTGTCTTTTCTTCACGTTTTGGTGCTTTTCGAGTGCAGACGATCTCGAGCGTTTCATTTTCGCTTCCGAACGGTAAGAAAAAAATTATTTCGATTTTTTGGCCAATTTTTTATTGAATTTTGACACATTTACAGCATATTTTTAACAATTTTCGTGTCTTTTCGTGACTTTTTGGTGCTTTTCGAGTCCAGAATTTGCTGGAGTTCATCAATTTATTACTGAAGTTCTTTATTATCTTTGGTTTAGTTTCTTCTAAAAATGCCACAAAGAGCAAGAGCTGACCTTGCACGTCGGTCGCGTAGAACGCAAAATAGATCAAGCGAAAGGGAAAATCACTCGCAAGAACAGCGATAACAAGAGATTGCAAATACAAGGGAACATGCAAGATCGCGTTCAGATCGTAGGCCGACAAGTACGAGTATTAATCATAATGTTCAAAGGTGTTGCATAAGTTTGTGGTGATTGGTGGAATGAACAAAGTATGCCAACATTATAATGCACTGAAATTTCATAATGAAACACCTGGAATGTGTTGTGTCAG
The DNA here is from genome assembly GCF_024586455.1 of Bactrocera neohumeralis. Classification (NCBI taxonomy): domain Eukaryota; kingdom Metazoa; phylum Arthropoda; class Insecta; order Diptera; family Tephritidae; genus Bactrocera; species Bactrocera neohumeralis. The sequence continues at coordinate 12,702,707 of NW_026089623.1, read as the reverse complement.
TGGCAAAGTAAGATTACCAGAATTACAATACCCACCGGAACCGTTGGCAATATTAATTTCAGGAACAACGCCGCAATCGAAACATTTTTTGGATAATATCCAAATGTATAATTCGTGCTTTAAAATGACTTCCTTTGGAGCGACGAATGTAATACGAAATAATTTCATGCCGACATTTAAGGTAATTTCGGCTCTGGGAATTTCGAATGAAGCATACAGCGACATTTCAGAACTTTTCACAAGTTCTAACCAATCTTATTTTGCCTCACAATTTCAGATACAAGGGCAAATTTTTATAAGATTGGTTGATTATTGCCATTTCCAGATGCAAACCGCCAGTTCTTGCAAATCTACTTCCTTGGCAACAATGAAAAAGAAGTAGGTGCACGTTGTTCAATATTCACAAGTGCTAGAAGAATAATAATACGTGAATTGCAAGCATTGTTTCATGAACATTATGATTTGATTAATACTTTTCGGACAGCACTTGATCAGATGCCGTCTGATGATCATAAAATCGTGATTCGTGCTGATAGAAGACCAATTGGAGAACACGAACGAAGATTTAATGCACCTATAAATAATGAAGTTGCTGAGGTGATTGTCGGCGATGAGTTTCAATCACCTTACATTATATTGCGTAGAAGAAATAATCAATTACAACGTGTTTGTGAAACACATCGCTCTTACGATGCCCTACAGTACCCAATTTTGTTTTGTCGGGGTGAAGATGGATACTCTATTAATTTAAAAATGGTAGATCCCGCAAATCCACGTGAGTGCTTGATGTATTTAATATACTCTTCCAATTTTGTTTAACAAGAATTAGTATGAAATGATTTAAATTTCCATTTGTTTTTTTTTTCTCTTCAGAACGTGAAGTCAATAAAAATGTCAGCGCTATGAACTATTATGCACATAGAATTATGATACGACAAAATCAGGAAAATCATATTTTGAAATGTCGGAGACTCTTTCATCAATTTGTCTTAGACATGTATGCAAAGATAGAAACAGAGCGTTTGAACTTTCTTCGATTAAATCAACGGAAGTTGCGATCAGAAGAATATATACTCGTATGTACATCTCAATAATGATGGAAATGTTGACAATGTTGGACAAGTTGTTATTTTACCAGCAAATTACAGAGGCAGTCCAAGACACATGCATGAATATGCACAAGATGCCATTTGCTATGTTCGTTTGTATGGTCTACCAGATTTGTTTATTACATTTACATGTAATCCACAATGGGACGAAATCAAGCAAGATTTATATGAAGGGCAATCTTCTACAGACCGTCTCGACATAACTGCACGAGTACTTAGACAGAAGCTGAAGTCATTGATGGATTTTATTGTTAAATATAGAGTTTTCGGCGAAGTTCGATGTTGGATGTATTCGGTGGAATGGCAAAGAAGAGGATTACCACATGCTCATATTTTGGTATGGTTAGTCAACAAAATAACAAGCGATCAAATAGATGACATCATCTCAGCAGAAATTCCTGATCAGGTAATCGATCCAGGTTCATTTGATGTTGTTACAAAAAGTATGATTCATGGACCATGTGGTGTTCTAAATATTAATTCGCCATGTATGAAAGATGGGAAATGCCCGAAGCGGTATCACAGAGATTTGATTTCCGAGACAATTAATGGAAATGATGGTTACCCATTGTATCGCCGACGCTCAACAGATGATAATGGCAAATTAATCAATCTACGAGTCAATAATCAAGATATTACAGTTGATAATAGGTGGGTTGTCCCCTATTCGCCAATACTATCAAAAGCATTCAAAGCTCATATCAATGTAGAATATTGCAATTCTGTTAAATCGGTTAAATACATCTGCAAGTATATAAATAAAGACAGCGACATGGCTGTGTTTGGTGTTGCAGGGAACCGAAATGATGAAATAACATAATATCAAATGGGACGGTATATCAGTAGCAATGAGGCAGTTTGGAGAATATTATCGTTCCCAATTCATTATCGAAATCCGACAGTTATTCATTTGTCAGTACATTTGGAACATGGACAACGTGTATATTTCACAGTTGATACTGAACAGCAAATTGCAGAGCGACCACCATCAACTACATTATTATCGTTTTTCGAATTGTCTCAAAGTGATCAATTTGCTAAACCATTGCTTTATTCACAAGTACCAACATATTACACTTGGAATGCATCTGGAAAGAAATGGAACAGACGTAAGCAAGGAAGACCAGTTCAAGGTTATGCTGACATTTTTGAAAGTGATGCCATTGGACGTCTCTACACAGTGCATCCCAGTCATGCTGAATGTTTTTATTTGAATCTATTATTGATTCATGTTCGTGGGCCTACATCTTTTTTGAATTTGAAAAGAGTTAACGGCCTACAGTGTCACACTTTTCGACAAGCATGTCAGGAATTGCATTTACTGGAAGATGATAGACACTGGGATGCGACAGTTAGGGATGCATCAGCAACAGGTTCTCCTCATCAAATACGAACATTATTTGCTATTATTATTGCAACATGTTTTCCAATTATGGGAAAATTTTAAGGATTTTATGACCGAAGACATTTTGCATCGAATGCGACGAATTGCAGGAAATAACGATTTAATGATTACACTTGAAATGTTTAATGAGGCATTGATTATCATTGAAGATATTTGTTTGGTAATTGCAAATAAAGCTTTGACACAATTGGGTTTGCCAGCTCCAAATCGACCAATACATGATGCATTTAACCAAGAAATAAATCGTGAAAAACAATATGATTTGAATGAGTTGACCACATTTATAAACTTGAATTTGCATAAATTGAATCTAGAACAGAGACACGCATATGATACCATAATGGAATCAGTACGAAACGAAACTGGAGGAATGTTATTTTAGACGCTCCAGGAGGAACTGGCAAAACATTTCCGATTTCCTTGCTATTAGCGATTATAAGATCACAGAGTAATATAGCATCGGCACTTGCATCGTCTGGAATAGCAGCGATGTTATTAGATGGTGGTCGGACAGCCCATTCTGCACTTAAATTACCACTGAATATGAATGTATGTAAATGAAAATCCCACCTGTAATGTTTCCAAAAATTCGGGAATGGGCAAAGTCTTGCAACAATGCAAATTAGTAGTGTGGGATGAATGTACAATGGCCCATAAGAAATCAGTGGAAGCGTTAGACAGGACATTGCAAGACTTGCGTAGTAATGATCAACAGATATTTGGTGGCGCTTTGATTCTGTTGGCTGGTGATTTTCGTTAGACATTGCCTGTGATTCACCTTTCAACAACAGCAGATGAATTAAAAGCATGTTTAAAGTCATCTTATTTATGGAGAAAGTACAAATACTCAATTTGACTACAAATGTGCGAGTACAAATTCAAAACGATCCATCGGCCGACACATTTTCAAGGCAACTGTTGGCAATAGGCAATGGTCAACTTGCTGTTGATCGTGAAACTAGCCTAATCACTTTACCAGATAACTTTTGTAATATTGCGCCGACAAAAGAAGAATTGGTGTCAAGTGTTTTTCCAAATATTGCAGAAAATTATCGCAATCATAATTGGTAAGCTGAAAGAGCTATACTGTCCGCTAAAAATAAAGACGTTGGTCAAATGAATGCAGACATTTTAACCCATGTTCCTGGCGAAGTTGTAACATATCAATCAGTTGACACGGTTACGAATCAAGACGACGCTGAATCCGACAGAATTTTTGAATTCATTGGATTTACCCGGATTCCCACCTCATCGTTTACAACTGAAAGTGGGTGCTCCCATTATTATGCTTCGAAATATAAATCAACCACGATTATGCAATGGGACAAGATTAGCGGTTAAAAAGGTCATGAACAATTTGATCGAAGCAACAATTTTAAAGGGGAAGTTTAAAGGTGAAGATGTATTGATTCCACGAATTCCAATGATTCCATCAGATTTGCCTTTTGAATTCAAAAGACTACAGTTTCCAATACGTCTTGCATTTGCTATTAAGATAAATAAAGCGCAAGGGCAATCGTTGGAATTGTGTGGAATTGATTTAGAATATCCTTGCTTTTCACACGGCCAGTTATATGTTTCGTGCTCACGTCTTGGCAAGCCTTCAGTTCTCTTTATCTACACAACAACTAATGGCAAAACCAAAAATGTTGTCTTCGAAAGAGCTCTAAGATAGTTTACGTGATACATAGTCTAAGATTTTAAGAACCTAGAATTAAAAGTTGCATAATAGGGAACAAACCCAACTTTATTAAAAACAAGTGTGTTTCTTTTCTTATTTTGTTTTGCCGTGCGAAGCTAGTATATATATAAAAAAATAGTGAACTTGAGAAAATTATCTGCGGTCGGTTAATTCTCTTTTCGGGGTTTTTCGTACAAACATATATGCTTATATGTATGTATATATACAGGAGTATATATATATGCACATACGGGCGCATACTAATATATTTAATATATACTGGAACAAATACCCAATGGATACTGGGTACAAATCATATAACAATAAATATAACAAAAAGGATTTTTGAAATTTTACGAAATTTGTACATTGAGTATTGTCGCATATGTAGATTCGGTGACTTTTTAAAGTCCACTTGACAGTATTTCACCGCAATACGCACTTTTTTTTGATCAACAAAAACAATTTCAGGATTGTGTAAAAAACAAAACGTACATGACATGTTATTGCAAACATGCACTGAACACACGGACAAATCTAAACACAAATCCCTATGCAAAAGATTTATAAACAGCAAAATTGGTTGTTGTAGCTTAAATAGTTTAGAGATACATATGTACATTAAAATATTTCGAGAGTGATTTTTTTTAGAGCCATAACTTTTTTAAAAATATGTTTTCACAGATAAAAGCTGTGAAAATCTCATCGCCATTAGTACCAGTATAGAGTGCGTTAAGGTACAAATATGTTGGTAGAGAACATTCGTTATGAACGAGCCTTATTTTTTTCTGTTTGGTTAGCGAGACATCTGTCAAACCTATTAATGATTTAATTCAATTAAAATTAAGAGAAAAACAAGTGAAGGCTTCATCAAACTAGAATCCACTGTTTCAAATTGTTTGTCGGTTTTATCGATTCAAAACATCTCCACAGATAGCTGGGACCCTATTCTGGTAAATATAGCATTATCAGAAAAATCGCTACTTTTGTGGGAGCAATCGATCTCATCGCGAAGAAAATGCCCAACGTGACAGCAAATAACATAATTTCTTACTACCCAATATGAAATTGCAGAAAGTGTAGACAAAAAACTAGTCAAAACGACCTAAATAGAAGCTTCAATAGATCCCAAGCTAGTGCCAACAATAATTTAAATAGAAGAGTCAATCGTTCATATCCCAACAGTATAAACAAATGTCATGCGAATTGTGTAGAGCAGGCCACAAGCTCAAATCTTGCGAGAAATTCAAAAAATTTATTATTAGCGAACGAAACAATTTCGTAAGAAAGAAAATACTTTTTTTGTAGGTAACGTTAAGAAAACACAGGAAAACACTAAAAGAGAAGCTGCAGGAGAAGTGGCAGTTAACAACACCCGTTGAACTTGAACTCTTATCTGTTTCAATCCCTTAATTTTTTAAATTCTCAATAAAAATGTAACTGAAACGAAACTTCATCACTACTATTCCCCTATAATTTTTTTACTCAGCTAGATTCATAGATATGGTCCATACGAATCTTTTTTCGCCCCAATCACAGCAACAATAGCAGTTTCACTGGATCGAAATTTTCTAACAGTGGAATTAGCAGTCACCGAACTCTCTTTTTCATAGAAATACCAAGTTTGGAAACAAAGTATTACTACTCCAAAATTTTTGAAAATAAAACAAGTATTTTTTTACATTATCAATCCAATTGCAATATTGCGGCGCAATTTAAAGTGTTAAAGGAATAAAAAAATTAACCGAATATTAAATTTTTGATTTCTACTTTTTTTTTTCTTTACTGGCGTAGACACCGCTTACGCGATTCTAGCCGATTTCGCTACAAGGCGCCAATTGGAAATGCCAAGCGAAGCCAGGTCCTTCTCCACATGGTCTTTCTAACGGAGTGGAGGTCTACCTCTTCCACTACTTCCCCTTGGCGGGTAGTGCGTCTAATACTTTCAGAGTTGGAGTGATTTCGTCCATACGTACGACATGATCTAGCCAGCGTTGCCGCTGGCTCTTCATTCGCTGAACTATGTCAATGTCGTCGTATAACTCATAAAGCTCATCGTTCCATCGAATGCGATATTTGCCGTGGCCAACGCACAAAGGACCATAAATCTTTCGCAGAACCTTTCTCTCGAAAACTCGCAACGTTGACTCATCAGTTGATGTCATCGTCCATGCCTCTGCACCATAAAGCAGGACGGGAATAATGAGTACTTATAGAGTTTAATTTTTGTTCGTCGAGTGATGACTTTACTTCTCAATTGCATACTCAGTCCAAAGTAGCACCTGTTGGGAAGAATTATTCTGCGTTGGATTTCTAGGCTGACATTGTTGTTGCTGTTAATGCTGGTTCCAAGATAGACGAAATTATCTACAACTTCGAAGTTATGAATGTCAACATTGACGAGAGAGCCAAGTCGTGAGTGCGACGACTGTTTGTTTGATGACAGGAGATATTTCGTCTTGCCCTCGTTCACTGCCATACCCATTTGCTTTGCTTCTTTATCCAATCTGGAGACGCGAGTGTTGATTATCAATATCATCGGCATACACCAGCAGCTGTACACTCTTATAAAAGACTAGCGGGCCCGGTGCCTGCTTCACACGGCAAAACAAAATAAGAAAAGAAACACACTTGTTTTTAATAAAGTTGGTTTTGTTCCCTATTATTCATCTTTTAATTCTAGTTTCTTACAATCTTAGACTATGTATCACTTAAACTATCTTAGAGCTCTTTCGAAGACAACATTTTTGGTTTTGCCATTAGTTGTTGTGTAGATAAAGAGAACTGAAGGCTTGCCAACACGTGAACACGATACATATAACTGGCCGTGTGAAAAGCAAGGATATTCTAAATCAATTCCACACAATTCCAACGATTGCCCTTGCGCTTTATTTATCTTAATAGCAAATGCAAGACGTATTGGAAACTGTAGTCTTTTGAATTCAAAAGGTAAATCTGATGGAATCAAAACATCTTCACCTTTAAACTTTCCCTTTAAAATTGTTGCTTCGATCAAATTGTCCATGACCTTTTTAACCGCTAATCTTGTCCCATTGCATAATCGTGGTTGATTTATATTTCGAAGCATAATAATGGGAGCACCCACTTTCAATTGTAAACGATGAGGTGGAAATCCGGATAAATCCAATGAATTCAAAAATTCATTCGTCTTGATTCGTAACCGTGTCAACTGATTGATATGTTACAACTTCGCCAAGAACATGGGTTAAAATGTCTGCATTCATTTGACCAACGTCTTTATTTTTAGCGGACAGTATAGCTCTTTCAGCTTACCAATTATGATTGCGATAATTTTCTGCAATATTTGGAAAAACACTTGACACCAATTCTTCTTTTGTCGGTGCAATATTACAAACGTTATTTGCTAAAGTGATTAAGCCAGTTTCACGATCAACAGCAAGTTGACCATTGCCTATTGCCAACAGTTGCCTTGAAAATGTGTCGGCCGATGGATCGTTTGAATTTGTACTCGCACATTTGTAGTCAAATTGTCATCTGCTGTTGTTGAACGGGGAATCACAGGCAATGTCTGACGAAAATCACCAGCCAACAGAATCAAAGCGCCACCAAATATCTCTTGATCATTACTACGCAAGTAAATGCAATGTCCTGTCTAACGCTTCCACTGATTTCTTATGGGCCATTGTACATTCATCCCACACTATTAATTTGCATTGTTGCAAACCTTTGCCCATTCCCGAATTTTTGGAAACATTATAGGTGGGATTTTCATTTACATACATTCATATTCAGTGGTAATTTAAGTGCAGAATGGGCTGTCCGACCACCATCTAATAACGTCGCTGCTATTCCAGACGATGCAAGTGCCAATGCTATATTACTCTGTGATCTTATAGTCGCTAATAGCAAGGAAATCGGAAATGTTTTGCCAGTTCCTCCTGGAGCGTCTAAAAAAACATTCCTCTAGTTTCGTTTCGTACTGATTCCATTATGGTATCATATGCGTGTCTCTGTTCTGGATTCAATTTATGCAAATTCAAGTTTATAAATGTGGTCAATTCATTCAAATCATATTGTTTTTCACGATTTATTTCTTGATTGAATGCATCATGTATTGGTCGATTTGGAGCTGGCAAACCCAATTGTGTCAAAGCTTTATTTGCAATTACCAAACAAATATCTTCAATGATAATCAATGCCTCATTAAACATTTCAAGTGTAATCATTAAATCGTTATTTCCAGCAATTCGTCGCATTCGATGCAAAATGTCTTCGGTCATAAAATCCTTAAAATTTTCCCATAATTGGAAAACATGTTGCAATAATAATAGCAAATAATGTTCGTATTTGATGAGGAGAACCTGTTGCTGATGCATCCCTAACTGTCGCATCCCAGTGTCTATCATCTTCCAGTAAATGCAATTCCTGACATGCTTGTCGAAAAGTGTGACACTGTAGGCCGTTAACTCTTTTCAAATTCAAAAAAGATGTAGGCCCACGAACATGAATCAATAATAGATTCAAATAAAAACATTCAGCATGACTGGGATGCACTGTGTAGAGACGTCCAATGGTATCACTTTCAAAAATGTCAGCATAACCTTGAACTGGTCTTCCTTGCTTACGTCTGTTCCATTTCTTTCCAGATGCATTCCAAGTGTAATATGTTGGTACTTGTGAATAAAGCAATGGTTTAGCAAATTGATCACTTTGAGACAATTCGAAAAACGATAATAATGTAGTTGATGGTGGTCGCTCTGCAATTTGCTGTTCAGTATCAACTGTGAAATATACACGTTGTCCATGTTCCAAATGTACTGACAAATGAATAACTGTCGGATTTCGATAATGAATTGGGAACGATAATATTCTCCAAACTGCCTCATTGCTACTGATATACCGTCCCATTTGATATTATGTTATTTCATCATTTCGGTTCCCTGCAACACCAAACACAGCCATGTCGCTGTCTTTATTTATATACTTGCAGATGTATTTAACCGATTTAACAGAATTGCAATATTCTACATTGATATGAGCTTTGAATGCTTTTGATAGTATTGGCGAATAGGGGACAACCCACCTATTATCAACTGTAATATCTTGATTATTGACTCGTAGATTGATTAATTTGCCATTATCATCTGTTGAGCGTCGGCGATACAATGGGTAACCATCATTTCCATTAATTGTCTCGGAAATCAAATCTCTGTGATACCGCTTCGGGCATTTCCCATCTTTCATACATGGCGAATTAATATTTAGAACACCACATGGTCCATGAATCATACTTTTTGTAACAACATCAAATGAACCTGGATCGATTACCTGATCAGGAATTTCTGCTGAGATGATGTCATCTATTTGATCGCTTGTTATTTTGTTGACTAACCATACCAAAATATGAGCATGTGGTAATCCTCTTCTTTGCCATTCCACCGAATACATCCAACATCGAACTTCGCCGAAAACTCTATATTTAACAATAAAATCCATCAATGACTTCAGCTTCTGTCTAAGTACTCGTGCAGTTATGTCGAGACGGTCTGTAGAAGATTGCCCTTCATATAAATCTTGCTTGATTTCGTCCCATTGTGGATTACATGTAAATGTAATAAACAAATCTGGTAGACCATACAAACGAACATAGCAAATGGCATCTTGTGCATATTCATGCATGTGTCTTGGACTGCCTCTGTAATTTGCTGGTAAAATAACAACTTGTCCAACATTGTCAACATTTCCATCATTATTGAGATGTACATACGAGTATATATTCTTCTGATCGCAACTTCCGTTGATTTAATCGAAGAAAGTTCAAACGCTCTGTTTCTATCTTTGCATACATGTCTAAGACAAATTGATGAAAGAGTCTCCGACATTTCAAAATATGATTTTCCTGATTTTGTCGTATCATAATTCTATGTGCATAATAGTTCATAGCGCTGACATTTTTATTGACTTCACGTTCTGAAGAGAAAAAAAACAAATGGAAATTTAAATCTTTTCATACTAATTCTTGTTAAACAAAATTGGAAGAGTATATTAAATACATCAAGCACTCACGTGGATTTGCGGGATCTACCATTTTTAAATTAATAGAGTATCCATCTTCACCCCGACAAAACAAAATTGGGTACTGTAGGGCATCGTAAGAGCGATGTGTTTCACAAACACGTTGTAATTGATTATTTCTTCTACGCAATATAATGTAACGTGATTGAAACTCATCGCCGACAATCACCACAGCAACTTCATTATTTATAGGTGCATTAAATCTTCGTTCGTGTTCTCCAATTGGTCTTCTATCAGCACGAATCACGATTTTATGATCATCAGACGGCATCTGATCAAGTGCTGTCCGAAAAGTATCAATCAAATCATAATGTTCATGAAACAATGCTTGCAATTCACGTATTATTATTCTTCTAGCACTTGTGAATATTGAACAACGTGCACCTACTTCATTTTCATTATTGCCAAGGAAGTAGATTTGCAAGAACTGGTGGTTTGCATCTGGAAATGGCAATAATCAACCAATCCTATAAAAATTTGCCCTTGTATCTGAAATTGTGAGGCAAAATATGATTGATTAGAACTTGTGAAAAGTTCTGAAATGTCGCTGTATGCTTCATTCGAAATTCCCAGAGCCGAAATTACCTTAAATGTCGGCATGAAATTATTTCGTATTACATTCGTCGCTCTAAAGGAAGTCATTTTAAAGCACGAATTATACATTTGGATATTATCCAAAAAATGTTTCGATTGCGGCGTTGTTCCTGAAATTAATGTTGCCAATGGTTCCGATTGGTATTGTAATTCTGGTAATCTCACTTGTGCACGTGTAAGCCATAAATAAAGATATTAAAGTGAAATTTGGCACAAAGGATCGCATTAGGGAGGGGCATATTTGAACGTAATTTTTTTTGAAAAGTGGGCGTGGCCCCGCCCCTACTAAGTTTTTTGTACGTATCTCGGAAACAGCTATAGCTATGTCAACCAAACTCTACAGAGTCGTTTCCTTCAGGCATTTCCATATACAGTTCAAAAATGGAGGAAATCGGATAATAACCACGCCCACCTCCCATACAAAGGTTATGTTGAAAATCACTAAAAGTGCGTTAACCGACTAACAAAAAACGTCAGAAACACTAAATTTTACGGAAGAAATGGCAGAAGGAAGTTGCACAAAGGCTTTTTTTAAAAATTGAAAATGGGCGTGGCGTCGCCCACTTATGGACCAAAAACCATATCTCAGGAACTACTCCACCGATTTCAATGAAATTCGGTATATAATATTTTCTTAACATCCTGATGACATGTAAGAAATATGGGTGAAATCGGTTCACAACTACGCCTTCTTCCAATATAACGCTATTTTGAATTCCATCTGATTCCTTCTCTGTATAATATATACATTAGGAACCAATGATGATAGCGGAATTAAACTTTACACAAATATGGTATTTGAGCTGAGGTAACCCTTGTGGGAAAATTGTCGTGATCGGATTATAACTTTTCAAGGTCCCTGATATCGAACACCAAGAATTCAGTGCCTAACCTAACCTAACCTAATTTTTCACCGAAAATATCGGTAAATCTTTCAGATATTTTCATGTAATTCAGAGGGCATCATTTTTATATTCTCGCAATAAAGTTGCTAATAACGGTATCTCGATTAACTCGAACTTTGCCCTTCCTTACTTGTTTTTGTTTTTCAAAATTTTGCCACCAACGGGTCTTGTTTAAACTATGTATGTATGTCACCACCACCGTTGTCTTCCCACAATTTTTAATACTTCACGTTTTTTTCGTTGTTTTTTTTTGTTAACTGTGTCACTTCACCACCGTTGTCTTTTAACCACTTTTGTTTTTAGTTTGGATTGGAATTTTTAGTTTCCGTAAAAGGTTTTATGTTTTTTATCACTAGTGCCGTCCGGTACGGCTCGAAGGACCATAGAAAATCGTTATAAAAAACTCGCGGCAACTCACCTATGCTTAGGCGTCGACTCTACTCAATATCGAATAAAAGCGGGAAAATCGTTATAAAGAACTCGTAGCAGACTGACGATACGTATGTATATGCGTGCGGATAGTACAAGAAAGAGGCTCGGCGCCGTCCGTCAGTCCCTTTTGTCCATTGTGTCCGGGGTCCTCGTGTGTGGTGTATATGATGCAGGTGTGTTGAGTGTGAGGTGTGGATGATGAATATGGTGTAGATGTGTTGCTTATGATGTGTGGATGATATAGATCAGGCCCGTCCAACATAATTTTGTGAAGGGCCAGGTTTAGCATTTCATAACCGTAGCGGGCCAAAAAAAAATAAAATGACCTTCAGTTTTGGTATATTTATTTATTCATACTAAGCAACATCACATAAATCTTAATATTTTATTATTAATATAACTATGGCCTTAGCATATAAAGATATTCTTATTCTTAAAATCTAATTAATGAGATGTCTGAAATTTTTTCTGTTTGCACAGCGCATCTATGTGAGCTGGAGTTTTAGAAGTGGCTATGCACAAAATGCCTTTAAGATGGCTATCTAATTAAGATGATCTGGTTTCTGATTTGTTAAATTTCATGCGAGAAAACAGCTGCTCGCAAACATACGTACTACCAAATAAAGAATAATGTTGAATAGCCAGCTTAGTAAGGTTTGGGTATTGACTGGGTGTAATATACTTTTTGTAAAATTCAATTAAGGTTAGAAGACAATTATTATATGCTGTTTTTAGATGAGAGCTGCTTTGCAATTCTATTAACTCCAGCTGTAAACTCTGCGCAGCGCCTTCAATTTCAACATCAAATGGATTTTGAAATACTTTCATGCAGGGAGTTTGTGATTTGAAGTCTGCGAATCTGTCGTCAAACTCGTTCCTTAATCTTTGTAACATCAACACGTACTTGTCAAAATCCAGGGTATCTTGCTTTTTGTAGATAAGGTTTCCCAATGAATAAACTGCTTTTGTTCCAGCTGCTTTTCCAACAATAAAAGCTGATTTGTGAAAGCTAGAACGTGTTCGTATAACTGTGTGCATAGTTGGTCTTTCCTTTGTAGTTTTAAGTTAAGATCAGAAAGATATTTAGTTATATCAACCAGCAAAGCCAGATCAGCCAACCACTCCTGGAGTAAGGAAAGTAATTTCTTGGTCTTTGTTGCCAAGAAAAATCTTTAAGTCGTCCAGCAGGGAATAGAATCGTTTTAGTGTGGCTGCTCTGCTGAGCCAGCGAACGCGACTGAAGTATACAATGTCTTCGTGATCTGAACCGACATCAGCCAGAAAAGCCTGGAACTGTCTGTGGTTAAGCCCTCTTGCGCGTATAAAATTAACTGTCTGCACTACTTTATCCATCACGTGTTTCAGGCCTATACAACTGGGATGCCCAAAGACTATAAGAGATGGCGGGCCGGATGAAGGGCCTATGCGGGCCGGATGGTGGCCCGGGGGCCGTATGTTGAACAGGCCTGATATAGATGGTGTAGTCGTGTTGAGAATGGTGTGTATGTGCGGGGTGTAGGAGTATTATCGTATATTAAGAGGGGGGTCAGGTGCTCATTTAGCCACCGGGTGAAACCTTATTTCCCAAATCCAATGAGATGTAAGTCATGTCAACTCTATGAAGAAGTATAGCAATTCTTCACCTGCTTGTGAAACTTGTTACTTCCCTCCTCACGGCTCGGTGCAATGTTAACGCATCTTATGCGCTCATTGCGCTGATGAGCATCCATCATATTGGAATACATGCCCAAGATACATTCAACCAAAACAAATTCTTAAAATTAAAACAGAGAACAAATGTACGATGCGGGAGGCTGTAAAATTACAAAAAACACAAGTGCCCTGCCTTCCTTACACTCCTTTTGCAGGAATAGTAAAACAAAGCAAATCAAACAACTACAAGAACTCAAGAATGTCTACAACAAATTTCATTCATACACCTTCCGAATCTAATAAAACTTCTTCTGAGGTCTCTCACACTGACACTGTACAGAGCACTAACACTGCTCAAACATGTCTTACCTCAAACGTCAACAACGACTTGCAACACTTCAGCAACCTCTTCTTACGTTCAAAAATCAAATAATGCTCCAGAAAAAAGCTACGCTATAAGTCCGGTAAACTCTCAATCTCTCCCATTTGTTTCTCTCAATTCCTCCTCCCAAAGCATTTTTAAGAGCTTTGCTAATAAAACGACATCTCAAGCAACTAACTCCTCTCATTCATTTATCAGCGACTGCAACCTCACCACACTTCAAACGCAACACTTTTTGCTAAAGCAACATCGAGGTAAACCAGTTTGATCGTATAAAACGTCTCTATCGCAGATTTACCGAGTTTCACACAAAATTTAATTGCGTACCTCTGCTCTAACGAACGCTTGAATATATGTATGTATAACATATTTAATTTTTTTTGTACAATTTGTTTTGTTTTCACATATAATGTATAAACTATTAAATTATTATTTTTTGTTTGCGTTTGTAATCCATTTATTGATTTTTTGTTGTTCTTGTTTATTTATTGCATAACGATTTTGTTTTGTTTGCTTCTTTTTTTTGTTTTTTTAATTATTTTTAATATTTTTAGCATGTATATTATTTAAATCATTAAATATAAAGGTCGGTTGTTCTTTATGACGAACATTTTTATAATTTTTAACGTAACCCTTATTCCTGCATTCTTGATCATTTTATCTATGCAGATTTCATTTATTCAAATATCTTTTCTTTTCATTAATAATTTTTGTGTATATATTTGTTTTATTAAAATTTTCTATTTCCACATTAATTGTTTTTTCTTTCATAAGGAAAAGGTATGAATTATTGTAGTAGTCAATGGATTTGCTTACTTTGTCTTTAATGCCTAACAAGTTATTTTCTATGTTTAACATCCTCATTTTTTCAGTTAGTGTATTATGTAACCTCTCAATGTCGGCGTTTAAAGTATGTTTATTTGGTTTTGTTAGATGTAAATTTATATTTTCTGTTCTGAGGCAATCCCTAATGTTTACGCTTTTAAATTCGTTGTCTGTTATCAATTTTTCAAAATGTCTTTTCTGTGATTGGTATTGTCTTAGTTTCTCAATTATTGTTTGGTTATTTCTGTCCTCAAGGTAGTAGGCAGTAGCAAATTTTGAAAAACGATATATAAATGTTAAAAAATTAGATTTTGAATTCGTATAAATGTGTATATGTATGATCTGATTATCCTTCGGTCAGTGCGAACTTAGGTTTCACTGGCTTGCGATCGTATTTTATTCTATTGTATGTATCGCAATTATTATATACTTCTGTATCAAAGTTTTTAAATTTGGATAATACAAGTATATACAGTTTTTCAATCCTTCGCAGCTTTCATTAATACCAGTGTGACCTTTTTTACTTTTATGGTACATGTGAATTTGTCTAAATGTTTCGTTTTCTGAAGCCATATCTTTTGCGTTGTGAGAACATCTGTATATGTCAATATCATCGGCATACGCCAGCAGCTGTACACCCTTATAAAAGATTGTACTCTATCTATTAAGTTCTGCAACTCCTTTTAGAGCTGTCGAAAGCAGCTTGGAAATCGACGAAGAGGTGGTGTGTGTCGATTCTCCTTTCACAGGTCTTTTCCAAAATTTGGCGCATGGTGAATATCTGGTCTGTTGCTAATTTGCCAGGTCTAAGGCCACACTGATAAGGTCCAATCAGTTTGTTGACGGTGGGCTTTAATCTTTCACACAATACGCTCGATAGAATCTTAAACGCGATGTTGAGGAGACTTATCCCAGGGTAGCTGGCGCAGATTGTGGGGTCTCTTGTTTGTGGATTGGGCAAAGCACACTTAAATTCCAATCGTTGGAAATGTTTTCGTCCAACAATATTTTGCAAAGAAGCAGATGCATGTTATTTACCAATTTTTCGCCGCCGTGTTTGAGTAGCTCGGGCGGCAATCCATCGGCTCCCGCCGATTTGTTGTTCTTCAGACGGGTATTTGCTATTCGAACTTCTTCATGGGCGGGCAATGGAACGTCTGCTCCATCGTCACAGATTGAAGAATCGGGTTCGCTTTCTCCTGGCGTTGAACTTTCACTGTCATTCAGCAGGCAGGAGATGTGTTCCCTCCATAATTTTAGTATGCTCTGGGCATCGGTCACTAGATCACCTTTGGGGTTTCTACAAGAGTATGCTCCGGTCTTGAAACCTTCTGTTAGCCGCCGCATTTTTCGTAGAATTTTCGAGCATTACCCCTGTCGGCTAGCTTATCAAGCTCTTTATACTCACGCATTTCCGCCTTTTTCTTTTTTTTTGTCTGCAGATGCGTCTCGCTTCCCTCTTCAACTATCGGTATATATCCCATCCCGCAAGTGTTGTGGTTGATCATAACGTTGCGAGGTAGGCAGTCTGTTTTCTCTCCGCTGCAGCACGGCACTTCTCGTCGTAAGGAGCTTGAAATGCCGTCCCTCAGTCCACTTATATCGACTTGTTCGCGAGTTCGAGTAGAAAACCGTTTATCTATCTGTTGTGGTTGCAGCTTCTCGTTATCGAACCTTCATTGTGTGTGTTGGCTCGTGTTGTTTGCTGCAAAGAGGCGGGTGCGAATCATGGCTGCAACAAGATGGTGGCCCGAGTCGATGTTAGGACCTCGGAGCGCAGGCACATCTAAAACACTCTAGACGTGTCTTCCGTCTATCACATCATGATCGATCTGGTTGGTGGTTTTTCGATCCGGAGACAAACAGGTAGCTTGGTGATCAGCCGCAACCTAGTTGGGAATGTTTCGTCGTGTATGCTGAATTTACCGATCGTAGTGCCAAAGATACTTTCTTTGCCCACCCTGGCGTTAAAGTCGCCAAGCACGATTTTGATGTCGTGGCGGGAGCAGCTCTCACAGGAGCGCTCCAAGCGATCATCGTCCTTTTCTTCCGTCGGGGCGTGGGCGCAGATCAGCGATATGGTGAAGAAATTCGCTTTGATGCGGATTGTGGCTAGACGTTCCTTCACCGGGGTGAATCACAGTACTCGGCGACGGAGTCTCTTTCCCACTACAAATCCAACACCAAACTTGCGCTCCTTTATATGGCCACTGTAGTAAATGTCACATGGACTTACTCGTCTCAGTCCTTGTCCTGTCTATCGCATTTCTTGGAGGGCGGTGATGTCAGCCTTTAATCTAACGAGGACATCAACCAGTTGGGCAGCAGGACCTTCTCAATTAATTAATCCGACATTCTAGGTGCATGCCTTCAAATCGTAATCCTTATTTAGTTTGCCAAGGTCGTCATCAAAAGGGGGGTCACTCATCCGAGGCCTGTTGTTTATTTTTCATTGAGTGCGTTCTTTACATGGCGGGCACGTACGTTCGTAGCACAACCCTGCGGAGGGAATGTTTCGCTTTTTCACTTCAGCTCACCTTTGAACGGATGTTCTTAGGTTATCCAGAGGATTCTTGGTCAAAGACCGGAAGTCGTGAGCTTCTTGTCCAGATAAACAACACCATTTTGTTAATAAAATCTTTCAAAACAAGTCCTTGAAACTTTGCTGGAGCATTTTGTAGACCAAAAGACATCCGAACGTATTCATAATGTCCGTAGGGGGTAGAAAAAGCAGTTTTCAACTTTTCTTTTTCTTTGACAAGGATTTGGCGAAATCCTTTTGCTGTGCTCGCCCAAGTTTTTCTATTATATTGTCGACGTTCGGTATTGGAAATTTGTCATCCGTTGTAATTTCTATTAATTTGCGATAATCTACAACATGAAACAGTATTATTTTCTATTTGTAGCTTAGGGTGTGTCATTCTGGTATCTTTGGCACTACGGTCGGTAAGTTCAGCCTACACGACGAAACATCCCCAAATGTATCGAGGCTGATCGACTTCGGCGGGGTCCGGAACATGGTTATCTGTAGTAGCAGATTCCAGAATAAGAAAATTTATCAAGCCACCTGTCTGTCTCCGGCTCGAAACACCACCAACCAGATCGATCGTGTTGTGATAGGCGGAAGACACGTCTCCAGTGCTTTAGATGTGCGTGCGCTCCGAGGTATTAACATCGTTTCGGACTACTATCTTGTTGCAGCCACGATTCGCACCCGCCTCTGTGCAGCAAAAAACGCGAGCCAACAAACACAAGGAAGGTTCGACGTCCTGCTCTCTGTTACCACTCGTCAACAACTCGGTATAAGGGAACTGTCGGTTGACTTTTCAAGCTCCTTACGTACAGCTGCAACCGAGCCTCAGAACCTGCGCCAATTAATATGCGACTCTCTCTCGTGCGACTTACTAGATAAGGTACACTCTTTTATAGGAATGTACAACTGCTGGCGTACGCCAACTATAATGTTATGATCGGCTCTACTTTCGACTGAACGACTTCAAGACGAAATATCTCCTGTCATCAAACAAACAGTGGTCGCATTCGCGACTTGGCTCTCACGTCACTTTTGATAGTCATAACTTTGAAGTCGTAGATAATTTCGTCTATCTTTGAATCAGTATAAACACCACTAACATTGTCAGCCTGGAAATCCAACGCAGAATAACTCTTGCGAACAGGTGCTTTTTCGGACTGAATAGGCAATTCAGAAGTAAGGTCTTCTCTCGACGAAAAACCAAACTCTATAAGTCACTCATTATTCCCGTCCTGCTATATGGTGCAAAGGCATGGACGATGACAACATCAGATGAGTCGACGTTACGAGTTTTCGAGAGAAAGGTTCTGCGAAAGATTTATAGTCCTTTGCGCGTTGGCCACGGTGAACACCGCACTCGATGGAACGATCAGCTCTATGAGCTATATGACGACATTGACGTAGTTGAGCGAAATATAAGACGGCGGCTGCGCTGGCTAGGTCATGTCGTCCAGCTCTGAAAGTATTCTTCGCAGTTCCCGACGGGGGAAGCAGAGGAAGAGGAAGACCTCCACTTCGTTGAAAAGACCAGGTGGAGAAGGTCCTGACTTCGCTTTTAATATCCAATTGGCACCACGTAGCGAAAAGGAGAAACGACTGGCGCACTGTTGTTAACTCAGCTATAATTGCGTAAGCGGTTTCCACGCCAGTAAAGAAGAAGGAGACTTACCAGCAAGTCATAGTATAAGAACTACGGAATATCACAGCTTCTTCAGCTCTCTCAGTCTAAGATTTTTTGTAGGAGGTGAATGAAATGCTAAGCGTTTGTGGTGGGCCTAACGGACTCCCAATCCAAACAGTAGAAAAGGAACTTAATAACTTCATTATAAGGAAAAGCTTATGGACTCTGTCAAGCTGTGAGCTTTTCTACTTGCCGAGTGTTGCTTTGAAAATTCCGGACGTTCTAGATTTTTCTGTATATAAAAGTATTCCAAATTAGCTCTTAGATGCTACTAGCTCTGATGAACTAGGCTCTCATCACTTGGGTTGGAAACGGCATGTGCTACTTGCCGGTCACTAAAAACCCCTTCTAAAGTACCGTTGCCCATCTTGGGATCGCATTAGCTTACTTCCGGGTGGCGTTCCATTTACGTCTGCGCACCTGAGTCTAGGTCCCGCTTTTTTCTGCTTATCAAGATTGCTGCGTATTTCTTGATAATCCTCCAGCTTGCTTCACTCTTCAGCATGACGCTTTAAATTTTCCTCGCTTATTAGGCCAGCCAGGTCTGCTGGCACACTTTAAAAATTGTGTGTTCAGCGTCGTCTTCTGTCGCGTCGTTGTGTAAGCATGATAGCTCTGCGACTTTTCCCATTCCGCTTTTTGAATTATTCTTGACCGGATAACAACTAAGTTGTGTAAAAATAGACTTCTCAAAATTTACGGCTCTATAAGTCTAGATCTTTTATTATTCTGTTCGTCCATCTGCCGCGATTCTCATTCTTCCATTTTTTTTTGCAATGTTCTTATAATACCTTTCTTTCTTTACTTTTTATATTGCGCTCTTGTTATTATCGGATATTTTCTTTAAAGGGTCTAAAGCCGTATTTTCTAGGGGACAGTCCTCTGGCTTCGTTGATAGCCGCTTCGAGTCTAGGTTTAAGTAGCCTTTCATAGAACTGTGCCGCTACATCCAGCGAGAATAGTGGAAGGTATGCTGGTGGCAAGTTGGGATCTCCTTCTCCCTTACCGATTAGCACCAGCCGTTGCTTTTTCCAGCCTTCAGGGAATATCCCGGCTTCGAAGCAGGCGTTGTACACTGATTTTGTTCAGGATTTCTGCTAGGATCCCGCCTAGGCCGAGTAATTTGTTGGCCTTGAGCTTGCCAGTGGCTAGTTGCAGTTCTTCGAGGGTAAATTGGGAAATTTGAGGAAATCTTCTGGACCACTAGCCCCTTTTTCGTGTGTAGGGAATAGTGTGTCCACGATCTGATCCATTTTGGCAGCGGTTAAGTCAGTCGGCTTTTCTCGAGTGCCGCGTAGTTCCTCCCGTTTTCTCTTTTTGCTTTCATCAATGGCGTGCTTCAGCTCATTGTTTACTGCTTTGCATTGATCGGCTTCTCGGGATGCAGCTCCTCTGCGCCTATACTCACTTGCAGCTTGCACCTTTGAATGGTGAATATAAAAGTAAAAGGCAGACTTCACTTTTTATAATTAATCATTATATGTTTTATTTTTATTTTTAGTTTCTACTTATTATTAACACCTTTAAGGTGTCGCATGAACATCCCAGCCTCCTTAGGCGGATTAATCGCCTAGAAGTCTCTGCAACCGTTGCAGGGTGCTCACTATATTGTTCAGTCCAGTTGGTTTTTGTTGTTGATTATGATGACCGTAGTTTTCCGCTAATTCGCTCCTCTGGTGCGTCTGCAATGATACACACTTCGGGGCTGGACCGGATCTCGTGTTGTCTGCGCCTGTTGCTTGTGAGGGTTTTCGGCGAACTGTCTCTGCGAGGGAGTTGTCAATATTGACATGACCCGTCGGTTAGGCATTCGAATGTGGAGTGGGTGTCTGCCAAGTAATTCATGCAATGGCCGTGTGCTCTGGCGATCTGTTGGCCTTGAGCGGGCTTCATACTTTTGAAGATGGTGCACCTTTTCAGAACAGCAACAGCTGTATCGTGGAGGCAAATTCTTTTCAAATTGATCCTCATTTGCATCCTTATGTGCTGCAGCAGATGCTTGGCTTGGCGTACTCAAGACTCTGCGTGTCCTTGGTGCGGCGATGGGTCGAGCTGATGCTCTAGGCCCAGCAATCGCGGACTTCACAGTTTTAGGAGTAATTTGGGAATCTTCTACGTCCATTTCTATATATTCCTATGGGATAGGAATAAACAGTTAGTCACATAAATAAGTAAACACCAGCTCTGTCTTTACAAATTGTTGGAACTAATGCATTTCTCCAATATACAGTGGACCAATAAAGTTTACATACACCTAGTTCTATTCAAGTGCAACACGTTTATTTGTTTCAAAATGAATAAATTTTCCGTTTTTTTTTACCATCCCAAGAAATGTATATTTAACATTAAATATTGCATATCAAACTATGTTTTACGCAAATAAAAAAAGTAATGCTAAGGCTGAAAATGCGCCTAATTCATATCAAAAAAGTTTACGTACACCAATGATTATTTATATAAATCAAAAGTAATTACAATAGTTTAAGCGGTTTTTGGCCCACATTTTGTTGCTATTATTGTCCCTAGACGTCGACGTATGTTTCCCACTCGATTTCTAGTATTATTTCCGGATATTTTGATCCACTAAGTCGATGATCCAGTTTTTTGGCCTTATTTTGAAGAAATTCGATGTTTTCGAATCGGTTTTCCAAAAAGTTCCAGATATTTAGAATAGAATTAATGTCTGGTGATTGCGGGAAATATGGATTTATTATACCCTGAACAGGGTATATTAAGTTTGTCACGAAGTTTGTAACACCCAGAAGGAATCGTCGGAGACCCTATAAAGTATATATATAAATGATCAGTATGTCGAGCTGAGTCGATTTAGCCATGTCCGTCTGTCTGTCTGTCCGTCTGTCCGTCTGTCTGTATATATACGAACTAGTCTCTCAGTTTTTAAGATATCGTTTTGAAATTTTGCAAACATCATTTTCTCCTCAAGAAGCTGCTCATTTGTCGGAACGGCTAATATCGGACCACTATAACATATAGCTGCCGTACAAACTGAACGATCGGAATCAAATGCTTGTATGGAAAACTTTCACATTTGACAAGATATATTCACAAAATTTGGTATATGTTATTTTCTAATGCAAAAGAGTAATATTTGAGAAATTGTTCAGATCGGTTAACTATAGCATATAGCTGCCATATAAACTGAACGATCGGAATCAAGTTCTTGTATGAAAAACTTTCACATTTGACAAGATATATTCACGAAATTTGGTATATGTTGTTTTTTAAGGCAACAATGTAATCTCCGAAGAAATTGTTCAGATCGGTTAACTATAGCATATAGCTGCCATACAAACTGAACGATCGGAATCAAATGCTTGCATGGACCACTTTCACATTTGACAAGATATATTCACGAAATTTGGTATATGTTATTTTCTAAGGCAATAATGTAATTTCCGAAGAAATTGTTCAGATCGGTTAACTATAGCATATAGCTGCCATACAAACTGAACGATCGGAATAAAGTTCTGGTATGGACCACTTTCACATTTGACAAAATATATTGACGAAATTTGATATATGTTATTTTTTAAGGCAACAATGTAATCTCTAAAAAACTTGTTTAGAACGGATTACTATAGCATATAGCTTCCATACAAACTGAACACATAGTTACTAACAGAAATGCACCTGTGAAGGGTATTTAGCTTCGGTGCAACCGAAGTTAACGTTTTTTCTTGTTTTTTATTTTCATAACAACCCTGCATGTACAAGATACAATGTGTATTTTGGGTCGGTATCCTGTTGGAAATTGATTTTGCTGCTATTAATAGCCGATTTAAGCACACTTAAAATTTAAATTTTTTTCTTAAAATATTCAGATACATATGCTTATCCATGTTTTCACTAATAGATTCCAAATGTTCAACTCTAGATGCAACCATACACCCGCAAACCATAACATTGCCCCCAGAGTGCTCTACCATTGGCAATACATTTTTTCCTTGTGCCTCTTCATTGAACTTACTCCACACTTTTCGTGATCTATTCGAACCAAATATATTAAATTTTGATTCGCCGGTGAACACATTGTTTTCCCAAAACCAATACGGTTTGTTTAAATATTGTTTACAAACGCTGACCTCTTCTTTTTATTAACCTTACTTATGTATGGCTTACGACGTGCGAATCGTCTATGATAACCAGCACTCTTCAACATATTCCTTACTGTTTGAGGATTTATTTTTTTTTCTGTACATTTCAAAAATGAATAAACACATGTACCTGCACATTTTAAGAAAAAAAATTACATTTTAAGTGGGCTTAAATCGGCTGTTAATAGCAGCCACTTCCATTTACCACAGTATAAAGACCCAAAACACACATCTTATCTTGTACGTGAATGGTTGTTATGGAATTAAAAATAAATCCATAGGCCCCGCAATCACCAGACATTAATTCTATCCAAAATATCTGGAACTTTTTGGAAAACCGTATTCGAAAACGGTAGGCCAAAACCGGTAAAACTATTGTATTACTTTTGATTTATATAAATAATTATTGGTGAACGTAAACTTTTTTGATATGAATTAGGCGCATTTTCAGCTTTAGCATTAATTTTTTTTATTTGTGTAAAAAACAAAAATGTTTTGATATGCTATAATTATTGTAAAATATACCTATCTTGAAATGGATAGAAAAAAAACACAAAACTTATTCATTTTGAAAAAATAAACGTGTCGTAATTTAATAGAACTAGGTGTACGTAAACTTTAGTAATACACTGAATATTCAAAAAAAAAATGTGGGACGAGCCACAATATATTATAATATTATATTTCAACGTTTAATACAACATGGCAACATCATGTCAGCAAGTCAGCTGTGCCTGGCTTACAAACAACGCTGAAACGAATACGACACAAAACGAAACAAGGAATACATAGTTAACCGTTAGGCTTGAGGACGCCCGCGGTTATTAAGATATAGGACTACACATCTTACGATCAATTTTCTTCTCCTGCTGGCAGCCACCGTGTGCGCATCGTACAATAACCACCACAACTGGTGACCCCGACGTGATCGATAGTTATACCGCGATTCGTTAATATAATTTCAAAATTCGCTAACTATTTCGGCTACAGTGCACCTCGTTTATTAATTAAAACTACGCCAACCTTTTTCGACTACAGTGCACTTTGTGTATTGATTTTTGTGCTCATCTGCGAACTATTGGAGGACAACTGGAGTTTTCCCGCAGTGCTGATCAGTACAGCATTGAGAGCAGCATAAACAACTTTTCAACAGATTAATTTTTTCGTTAAATCGATATGCCAGTATGGCAGACAGTATAACGCCACTCCAACGTGTTTCTAGACGATGTCCGCTCTTCAATTCCGAACGACCAGCCTTGTGGTTCGCCCAACTCGAGGGACAATTTCATCGCGCCGGAGTTTTCGATGAAATTACGCAATACCACTATATTTCCTCACACCTTGACGCCAAGGCCGCCGCAGAAGTGGAAGACCTTCTTTTGAATGTTCCCACAGAAACGCCCTACACTCGCCTAAAAGGGACACTGATTGAACGCCTTACGCTCTCTCCAGAAGCACGACTACAACAGCTTCTCGATCGAGAGACCTTGTGTGATAGAAAACCTTCGCAATTTCTACGCAATCTTAGAAGCCTCGACAACACCGTTCCGGACTAACATTCTTCGTACTAAGTGGCTTAGCAGACTTCCGTTGTCAACGCAATCTATACTTGCATCCCAAGCGGATATGAATCTCGATAAACTCGCGTCCCTGGCAGACAAAATACACAACATCGCACTACCAGCAGAAATTAATTCGCTCCAAGAATCAACAACAACATCAGCAATAGAATCACGCATTTCCCGTCTCGAAGCTTCGATTAACGAGCTAGCTTCCAGTTTTAAGCGGCAGAGCATATCTCGTCAGCGTTTTCGTTCGCGCACATCTTCTCCGACACATGCTGGTATCATCAAAATTTCGGCAATAAAGCGAAACGTTGCCGATCGCCTTGCTCGTTTCAGGGAAACCTACCCTCGGACCGTTAGTGGCGGTTAACGGCTCCTCACTCGAAACAAACCGCCTTTTCATAACAGACCGCGCCACCAAAATCCAATTCCTGGTGGATACTGGCGCTGATCTCTGTACTTTTCCTAAATCTCTCGCACCGTGGCCGTCCGAACGAATCAACTATAATCCCACGATTAACACCTACGGTTGCATAACTCTAACACTAAACCTTGGCCTCAGACGAAATTTTACATGGCGCTTCGTGGTGGCGGACATAACGAAACCTATTATTGGCGCATATTTTTTAGCTCACTTCGGCATCTTAGCCGACCTCAAGAATAGCTGCCTTATCGACTCGATAACTGGACTAAAAGCCGCATGTAAGTTATCTCTATCAAAAATCATTTCAGAAATTAAAGTACTGCCCGTCGATCCTATATGGGCGGATACACTAAAGGAGTTCCCTAACCTGACAAAGCCCGAAGGAATCTGTTAGCCAACAAAACATACGACACAGCACCACATATCTACTACACCAGGCCCTCCAGTTTCCTGTAAAGCTCGAAGACTTGTTCCCGACAAACTTAAAATTGCCAAGACAGAGTTCGACAAAATGTTACAACTCGAAGACTTTACTGCCAATCTTACCGGCAAAACAGTATTTTCAACAATTGATCTAGTAGGCGCTTTTAATCAAATATCTGTTTCCAAAGAAGATATCGACAAAACTGCAATTATAGCACCGTTTGGTCTTTTCGAATTTCCGTTCATGACATTCGGACTTCGCAATGCCGCACAAACATTCCAACGACTTATCGACGAGGTAACACGGGGACTAGACGACTTCTTATTCTAATAGCTTCCAAGGATGTTACGCAACACCACAGTCATCTTCGCTTACTTTTCGAAAAACTCACTAAGTATGGTGTCGTAATTTACACCGCTAAGCGCCGTTTTGGTCAGACCGAAGTGGATTTTTTGGGACACCGCATTTCAGCCAAAGGAATCTTACCTCTTTCTGGTAAAGTATACGCGATAGTTACTTTTCCACGACCAAAAAACGATCCGAAAACTGCGTGAGTTCCTTGGCATGATAAATTTTTATCGTAAATTACTTAAAAACGCTGCAAAGTTACAGACACCCCTGCACGAATACATCCAAGGAATTTCAATAAAAGGTTCTCATCTGGTCTACTGGACACCAGAAGAGGATGCAGCGTTCGTTCAATGCAAAGAGGAGCTACGCAAAGCAAAAATATTAGCATACCCTGATACAACGCTCCCTTGGGCAATATTTACTGATGCTTCAGAATATGCTATCGGCGCCGTCCTTCAACAACGGGGAGGACAACACTGGGAACCATTGGCCTTCTTCAGCCAAAAGCTTCAACCCGCTCTTAGGCAGTATTATGGCAGTATCTTCGAAAGAACTTGCTCAAGCATAAGCTGAGGACGAAGAGCTTCAGCAAAGAATACAAAGGGAACAACACGATTCACTAAACTTGCGACCAGTCAATATTCCAGGCTGCAATAAGCCAATTTATTGCGACGTTTCGACCGATATTATTCGTCCATACGTTCCCACCGCGCTGAGGAAAAAAATACTCGACGCTTTCCACAGCATTAGTCATCGCGGAGCACTAGCCTCCGCCAAATTGTTAACGCAACGATACGTTTGGCCTAGCATTAACCGCGACTGTTTGCCAACGAAATAAAGTTTCTCGCCATGTTTTATCACCAATCCAAAACTTTCTGTGCGGCTTGGTGTTCGAACATATCCATGTGGACATCATTGGTCCACACGTTCCTTCAAAGGGTTATCGCTACTGCTTGGCAATAATCGATCGTTTCACCAGGTTTCCAGAGGCATTTCTCGTCGATAGTATCGACGCCGAATGTGTTGCCCGCACACTTTTTGCTGGATGGATATGCCGCTACGGTGTACCATTACAAATCACAACGGACCAAGGAACACAGTTTAAGAGCCAACTCTTTAACGCTCTCGCTCGTCTCCTCGGCAGTAAACATATAAATACCACCACTTTCCATCCGCAGTCGAATGGAATTATGGAACGTCTTCACCGACACTTCAAGGATGCCATTCGTTGTCACGAAAATAGCTCATGGGTCGACATGCCACCCATCGTTCTCCTTGGAATTCGCGCCGCTTGGAAAGAAGATCTTGGCGCAGCGCCTGCCGGTCTCGTTTATGAAGAGCCAATTCATTTACCAGGTGAATTCCTAGCGCCTTCGACACGATCTGGTTTGCCATCATCCAATTTGGCATAACGCTTGAGAAATTACTTCGCAGACCTTGCACCACAACCCATCGTCCGACATGGTCAGAGGAAAACATTCATTTTCAAAGAACTATCTACATGTTCACACGTTTTTATTCGTCGCGACGCCCTACACCACACATTCACATCACCTTATGAAGGACCTCACCGAGTCATTTCAAAGCATGAAAAATATTTTATCGTAAACGTCAGAGGCGAAAATACTACAGTTTCAATCGACCGACTAAAGCCTGTTTACCTACTTTCCGACGATAAGCTCAACGAGAGGGAGCAGAACAACGACGATGACAACAATACTACGCTTACTACGTTAACTTCACCAGAGTCATCTGAACTTGGGACACCTCCATTTTCGTCGCCATCATACCGCCCATCTGAATCCGATTCCAACTTATCTACACCATCTCCCAAAAGACGCGTTAGATTCCGCTGAACTACTAATCATCTTCCTAAATTATCAATAATTTTGATAACGTTCTCCAAGAAGGGGAGTACTAGTGGGACGAGCCACAATATATTATAATATTATATTTCAACGTTTAATACAACATGGCAACATCATGTCAGCAAGTCAGCTGCGCCTGGCTTACAAGCAACGTCGAAACGAATACGACACAAAACGAAACAAGGAATACATAGTTAACCGTTAGGCTTGAGGACGCCCGCTGTTATTACTATATAGGACTACACATCATACGATCAACTATCTTCTCCTGCTGGCAGCAACCGTGTGTGCATCGTACCAAAACCACCACAAAAAATTTCAAGGAATTTGCGTATTGGTATGCGCTTTTGTAAGCACACAAATTTAACTGTTAATTTTAAAATCCGCTAAACACAAAAGTTAGTATACAGAGTGGGTTGCTTGGTGAATATATGTATCTTATTTTTCGTTTTGATTTACAAAAGTTTAAGCAATTTAAATGAACAATAGAAAGTGAGTTTAAAACTGAAAGAATTATATATTTTTTAATTTATGACATAATTTTCAGCAATGGCACCGAGAGGAAAAGAGATTTCTGAGGATTTCAAAACTTTGATAATAAAATATCATAAAGAAAATAAATCTTTACGTGAAATCGGTCGTTTAGTAGATAAAAGTATTGCTACAATACAAAAGATCGTTACTAAGTATAAAACTGTGGGGAACACAGCAAATAAGTCGCGCTCCGGTCGCCCACGGGTCTTCAGTCATAGGGAAAATAGCTTAATTGTACGCAAAGTAAGAACAAATCCCAAGATTAGTGCCCCTAAATTAAAATCTGAAATGGAAAATGAGATTGGAAAACAATGTAGTACCCAAACTATTCGACGTATATTGTATAATGCTGGCTACCATGGACGTAGTATTAGGAAAAAGCCTTTCGTGAGTACCGTCAACCGACATAAACGGATCGCATTTGCAAAAGATTACGAAAAGCATGGCCAAACATTCTGGAACCAAGTCATATTTTCAGATGAATGCAAATTTAGTATAAGTGGATTCGATGGTCGCGAAAAGGTATGGAGAAAAGTTAACGCAGAGTTAGATCCTATGAATATGACTGGCACTGTTAAACATGGTGGGGGTTCGGTCATGGTTTGGGGGTGCACGGCGTCAAAAGGGGTGGGAAATTTGGTTTTTATTGAGAATACTATAGACCGATACGGTTATTTAAACATTTTAAAAAATATTTTAAAACAAAGTGCTATTAAATTGAACATGGAGGGGTTATTCATCTTCCAGCAAGGCAATGACCCCAAGCACACATCGAATATTGTGCGAGAATGGATTTTATATAACGTGCCAAAACAATTGAAAACACCGCCACAATCACCGGATACAAACCCTATCGAGCATTTATGGGACCACTTAAAGCGTCAAGTACGTAAACATTCGATAGAAAATAAGGAACAACTAAAAAATATCCTTGGCGAGGAGTAGAATAAAATACCGCCAGCAGTAACACAAAACTTGGTGGAATCAATGTCATCATGATTATTTAAAGGTTATCCAACCAAATATTAGAATATAACTTTAATACTGCCTTTTACTTACATTTTCTACCATTTAATCTATCGTATACTTACTTTTGTGATATAAATTTATACCACATTTTGTCTGTAAATATTGGGATAAATAAGATATAAGATATAACATTATATATATATGTATATATATTTTTTTTGTGGTTCAATTTTAATCATTCTTTGGTTTAAGGTTTGCAAGTATGGATTATAAAATGATAGTACTTAGAATTAGACGAATTAATGGACGATTTTGATTTTATTTAAGCGTTTGATTTCGCGGTGTTCCTCAGTGTTAGGAAGGAAACACAATTTTACCAATGACTGACTTAGGATGTCTATTTATCTTATGGAGATCATTGAGGTAGTCTTCTTTCCCTCTATGGCTGAATTTATGATGGAGAATCTTGATTCTTTCCCATCGATTTATTAAACCGGTGTCTCCTTCTGTCTCAGGTATCTGAAAAGTCTTCCTTGTTTATGTTTTTCATTACCTCGGGATGACTTGATGTTATTTTCTTAAGGAGGAATCCGGCCGAATTTAGTGCTTTGATCACTTGGGATAGTGATTTGCACGCTAATTGCGTTCTATCAGAGACTGTGGCTACCTGATAAAATATCGCTCAACTTATGTTTGTGGTTGTAACATAGAAGTTGCTAAAGGCAAATTTGGTTAAAATTTTTTTGCTATTTCATGTAATATCCTAATCGCCAAAAGGGCGCGCAATTCATGCCACAGATGACGATTTTAAACATAATTAAACATGCGCCAATTCAGTTTAAGTAATATGAGATCAGGTTGTACGTCATTGAGTGACTTGCCTGAGCTCATACATTTTGAGACCAGTCGTACTTTTGTTGTGATTTTATCTGGTCTTATTACCTGGTGATGAGGAAGGTAAAAAGATAAATATCGAACTTCAGATATTTTTTCATATGGTACTGTTTCTTCTATATGCTTGAGATCAAGATATTCCTCCATCACATTGTCATATGCTAATTTGGGCTCGGTTTTTTCCATTTTTAGAAATTACTAGACTGCTGACATTCGAGTGTGCCTTAAAGCTATAAAATCTGGGAAGATGGGTTTGAATAAAAGTCGCACAACAAAACGACCGTCTTCGTTTCATGTTGTTGTGGACTTATAATAGGCATTGCAGGCCTGATCTTCTTCTGAAGGTCGTGTGATTTGAGGTAATTCTTCTACTTAGCAGAATTTTCTAAGTTGATTATTAAAATACTTATCTGAAATATTTTCAACTTGTGTACTGAAAGAATTTATTTTTTCAGTGACTTTGCAACTTAAAATCCACCCAAAAAATGTATTTTGGGCTAACAATTTATTGGAGATATACTCTATACCTTCAAGGATTATCTGAGGTATTAAGACACTGCCTAATAATAAGTCGATTTGTGATGGAGTATTGCAGTTGAGATCTGCAAATTTAAGGTGGGAGCATTTTTTCCTACTGTTTTTTGTTTACTTCACATCTTGGAAGCAAATTTCTGAGTTGCGGTATAACGATGGCTTGTGCATCTATTCTTATATCCGCGTTTGAAGAACTATAGTCTCTGGGCACATTTTATACTCTCGCAACAAAGTTGCTAAAGAGAGTATTATAGTTTTGTTCACATAACGGTTGTTTGTAAGTCCAAAAATTAAAGGAGTCAGATATATGGTTATATATACCAAAGTGATCAGGGCGACGAGTAGAGTTGAAATCCGGATGTCTGTCTGTCCGTCCGTCCTTGCAAGCTGTAACTTGAGTAAAAATATGAGATATCATGATGAAACTTGGTACACGTATTTCTTGGCTCCATAAGAAGGTTATGTTCGAGATGGGCAAAATCGGCCCGCTGCCACGCCCACAAAATGGCGAAAACCGAAAACCTATAAAGTGTCAACTAAGCCATAAATAAAGATATTAAAGTGAAATTTGGCACAAAGGATCGCATTAGGGAGGGGCATATTTGGACGTAATCTTTTTGGAAAAGTGGGCGTGGCCCCGCCCCTCACTAAGTATTTTGTACATATCTTGGAAACTACTATAGCTATGTCAACCAAACTCTATATAGTCGTTTCCTTCAGGCCTTTCCATATACAGTTCAAAAATGGAAGAAATCGAATAATAACCACGCCCACCTCCCATACAAAGGTTATGATGAGAATCACTAAAAGTGCGTTAACCGACTAACAAAAAACGTCAGAAATTTTACTAAATTTTTTGAAAATGGGCGTGGCGTCGCCCACTTATGGACCAAAAACCATATCTCAGGAACTACTCCACCGATTTCAATAAAATTCGGTATATAATATTTTCTTAACACCCTGATGACATGTACGAAATATGGGTGAAATCGGTTCACAAACACGCCTTCTACCAATATAACGCTACTGTGAATTCCATCTGATGCCTTCTCTGTATAATATACATAAGGAACCAATGATGATAGCGGAATAAAACTTTACACAAATACGGTATTTGCAAAATATGTAAATGACGGATAATGAAATCTCGATTATCACTTTATCATGCGAGAGTATAAAATGTTCGGTGACACCCGAACTTAGCCCTTCCTTACTTGTTTTTTTTCTGAATTTTGTATAATTCTTCCCCTCATTTCTGAAATTCGAAAATTGGAAGTTTTGACTGGGAATTTTAGCCTATTTTGAGTTTTTAATGGTATAAAAGATCTTTGAGAGCCCTGATCTATTAATGCTCTTAATTTGAATAAAATAGTTTTGCTTTCATTTTCTGGATGAAGGGCTTGAATTTTTGCTGCTTTAGAGCAACATGCTTGTTCTTCCCTTTTTTCGGAATTTGAGGTTTCCGGATTACCAATTTTGGATGTAGCGACCAACTCTGTGGGTGAGTGGTGTCTTTGTTATTAGGAATGTACACACAATTGAATTTATTTTGACAGTCTTTTGTCCCATGAGAATTGGAACAGTTGATGTAATGCTTATGTTATCCGACAAGTTTGTTCCGATCTGAAACAGACATTTTTTTAAACTTCTCGCAAGATCTTATATTATGACCTCCTTCACAAAATTCGTATAATGATTGCCAAGGACTTGTTTGATTTGACACGAATGTTTGACTTCTATTAACGTGCCTATTATACAAGTATTGTATATTATTGCTGGCTTGGAGTTTAAAAAAGTTTTTATTGAAGTCATTTTGATTATTTTTTGGCTTGACTATTTCAGCTATTTCGTATTGAGTTGTTAAGAATTCTTTAATTTCATGCCATTTTGGCGATTTCTTTCTTACTAATAGTGATTGCTCCCATCGTAGCAAAGCAGCATCATTCAGTGTTCCTGCACAAATATTTACTAGGCTAGGAATACTGTTCACATATTTTGTGTTTCTGACACAGATAAACAATTAGTCACTGTCGAGTATATGTAGCTTTTGAAATTATTCGCTGGTTTCTTGTTGAATTTTTGGTAAATGCATTAAAATTGTTTTTGGTTGTCTACCAATACTCTTTCATTTTCGTATCTTTCGACCAGTGCTTCCCAAGCAAGATTAAAGTATTCGTCATTTAAAGCGAAACGCTTGACGATACTGCCAGCTTACCCTTTAGTTTTGTAGCTGAGATGCTACTGCTTTAATGCTTGTGAAAGTTTATGATGGTTTATGTATATGGCAGTGAACATGTCCCGAAGGACGGCCATTGATATTAAACTCCGTGAAAAACTTCAGTATCAGCTGGTGATACCGGTTCACCAGCTGATACTTTCTAGAATATACCTGTATGTAGGTCTTCTTTTTGAGCTGCAACTACTCTCGGAGGAGGAGTAGTGGCTCCACATGGCCTTAATAAATTTATTTGGTCTAATATCATTGCATTCGTAGTTTCATGTTGTTCGAGGCAGTTTTCATATTTGGCTCTAGCTTCCATGTTTTGTGGGAGTTCAGCATCATCAGGATGTAGTAGTGTTTCGTACGCTGCCAGAAGGCGTGCCCGTATGCTATCTATGATGTGAGTTTTTAAATATCGAACCGATTTTGTGTTGTCATTAATAGGAGAAGCCGAAAATCGTGTGCAGTATCTAATAAAACTGTCACTTTCAGTTATGAACTTTGACACTGACCTCTTCTTTGTTCTTTTTTGTTTGGCATCTTGATTTGAGCGTGTAGTTTCTGCAGGTGTGCTTTGTGATTTATCATCATCAGCCATTT
The DNA here is from genome assembly GCF_024586455.1 of Bactrocera neohumeralis. Classification (NCBI taxonomy): domain Eukaryota; kingdom Metazoa; phylum Arthropoda; class Insecta; order Diptera; family Tephritidae; genus Bactrocera; species Bactrocera neohumeralis. The sequence continues at coordinate 12,668,951 of NW_026089623.1, read as the reverse complement.
TTGGAATTCCCAATAATTGAAAAGTTTAGGTTTAATATCCTTTGATTTCTCAGATTGCATTTTTAGTATTAAGCTGGAAGCTTTGAGCTTAAAAATTTTTTGATTGAAAATACAATTGAAAAATTGATTTGATGAAAAAATGTGTAAAGAAATTTTTTGTAAAAATATAATTGAAATATTTATTATATATGAAATAAATTATATGACATCGCGAACGAGTTAAATTTTACATTAAGTAAAAATGAGTCAAAAGAATATATTTTGAGTTGCACCGAAATGTGTACTCTTTATTTATACTCTTAAACTAACTTATTACATGGTTCTTACTTCTATTTATACTAACGAGTATGATACTTATAGTATTACTAGTTGATAGTTTGTTTAGATATAATGCCATATATTGTTTGCTTGGGTTTGTTTATATAAATCTTAGTGCTACTTATACTATTGAGATGCTGGTTGTTTACTAGTAAATAAGTATTTGGGTAGTTATTGTTTGTTGTACTGATAGTGCACTTCTATTGTTCCAAGATAAGGTTGTTTTGATGATTTTTCTTTAATGTTGTTCGTTTACTGAAACATAAGCCTGTTTTGATGTTTGTTTGTTTAGGATTGTTTGTTGTAGTGATAGTGCATTTCAATTGTTCCTACTCAGTGTTGTCTTGATGCATTCTGTTTACTGAAAAAAAAAGGTTGTTTTGATGTTTATTACTACAAGTATTATAAGGAATACGTTCCTTAACTAACGCTTATTCACCGCAAAAATCGATTACAGTTTGTTTTCATAAATATTCGTATATAATTATTTTTTTAAATGTGTCTGTTTTATTCGTTTTGTTTTTTACCGTGTATTAAGTTAATTTATCTTCGGTTCACTCGCGAGATTCAATAACCTATAAAAAACTAACCCTGGTCGGTCAAACACCGGGGTGTATCAGATTTTTTTCGCGATGAACTCCCTTTTGCGTGAGCGGCCTCGGCCGCTGTTCACAAAAAATAACCCTGGTCAGTCCAACACCGGGATGTATCAAATTTTTTTTGCGTAGAACTTCTTTCTGCGTGGGCGGCCTTCGGCCGTGCTTCAAAAAAAATTACCCTTGTCGGTCCAACATCGAGTGTATACTTTTTTTTCCTCCCGTAGAACTCATTTTTACATAGGTTATTGATTCTCGTATTTGGGGTATAATTTGTTCACTTTATTTCATTTACTTATTCTACAAATGATGTCGATAAGGTAACACTGATTATTTGAAAATATGAAATTAAAATATTGCTAATTTTAATCTTTAAACGTGAATATCTCGAAAACTATAAGCTTCCTGCAGCTATGACTATATACATTCTTTCATAAAAACAAATCAGCATCACTTTTGACTTCTCCATGCGCAATTTTTTGAGTTTCGGCTCGTCCGGTGCTTACCATTCAGCACTCTGGCGTTTCGTTTCGGGATCATATTAGAAACAACACGTTTTGTCACCAGTCACAGTATTGCAGAGGAAAGTTTTGTCCTTTTTGACCTCTTTAATGACGTCCTTCGAATGTTGGATTCTGAGCAATTTTTGTTCGTCAGTCAATTTGCGCGAAAAAAATCGTGCACGCACATTTTGTAAGCCCAAACGTTCGGTCAAAATTCGATAAATCGATGTTTTGGAAATGTTCAATTCCATTTCCATGATGATTTCGGCTGATTTTTGATGAATCACGCACAGTTTCGATGGAATTTCCGGTGATCACGGATTTTGATTGGCCCATATGTTGATCGTAGTTTATGTCCTCACGAAAACTTTAAATACGTTGCAATCACTCGTGCGCTCTGCTACGGGATAGGCAATCATCGCCATAAGCTCCTGTATAGGGGGCTTAGCCAAGTTTTCGTTCAAATTTATCTTTTTTAGGCACAAATATAAACTTAATTTTTTTAATTTTTAACCAAAATTTTAACAAACTAAATAATTATTTATTTTGTTTATTTACAGCAAAAGAAAAGTTTGGACAAAGGCCGAGACACTCCTATTCCTGAAGTGCCACAATGAGAGGAAGGATGAATTCCTGCGTGCGCGCAAGAGAAAGTTCGCTTATGAAAACGTCTTGGCGGACATGATATTTCAAGGACTTACAGTAAGAATATTTTAAAGTTATTTTGTAAATATTTATTACAGTTGTTTCCACAGGATACAACGGTTAATGCGGCTGCTTTTGTAGCAAAAATTCGAACGCTTTTGAAGGCGTATAAAACAGCGAAAGATAATGAGAAGCAGACTGGAACTTCTCCGTGCACAATACCGTATATGTCGGAAATGGACGAAATTTTTGGTGAAAGTTGTTTAGTGTCCAACAACCACATCATAAACATTGAGACAGATCCTAAAGAGGCATTGATTGAGTCAAGTGGTTAGTTAAAATTTAATTTTCATTACGTATTGCTTATACTGAATGCGCTTTTTATATTTTTAAGCAGTAAATGAGTTGTTAACAGAGTCAATTGATTTTGGACCAATGCTCGACGATATGCCAAGTACTTCTAGGCAGAGCCGGTCTGCACTAAATCGTAGCATGTGCACATCAAATGAAGTGTATCCACAATAACCGAACATAGCAAATCCTATTCCAAATCGTCATTATCATAAAAGCGCTTGTTTAAATGAGTTAAGCATCCACCCCCTCTACTCGGTAAAACTAGCGCATCCTAATGCGACAGCTCAATTCACCACAGATGATGACACCAACACAACTCACCATACCTATACACCCACTCATCAAAAAGGATGGACAAGGAGAAAGCAGACTCACTTCGTTACACACACCCGTGCTGATAATTACGACTCGTCTGTGGGCCTAAGCGCATAATTTATACCCCCTTTTTGAGGCAGAGCTAAAACGCTTCTACGTAACTTTGTATAAGCCGTGATCCAGAACTACTTATTTCGACATCGCTTCGTTCTATATCGATCCCGCATTTGTTTCCCTATTAGAATAAGTTTCCATTTGTTGTAACCCTAGTTTATATTACAAATAAATTAACACTTATTTCCAAACCGCTAAAATAATGCTTTTTAATTTGAAATATTAGTCGTGAGTGCTAGTGACTCCTAAAACTTAAATACAGTGGTGTGATTCTCACTTAGCTGGTCACCCAATTAAATAGCGCTAGAGAACGATATTTTGATAAAAAAAAACGAACTAAGAAAAAAAAGTGCTGAAGAAAAGACGAAGTTCTACGCGAACATACAAAAACAAATGCGGGATTTTGTCGAAAAACGAGATATGCAGATGGAAATTGAACAAACAAAAATTGAAAATAGAAAAAGAAAAATTTAAAATTTTACAGCAGTCTGTTATGAATAAAAAATAGAAAAGCTAATTGATTTCATTTCAAATATATATTGTTTTATTTAACGGAAATATAAAATCAAGTTTATCATAAAATTAACATTTTTTACTTACAAATCTTGAATTAATGCATACGTATATGTGCGTGTTTATATAAAACAAATATGTCGTAAAATTATAAATAATTTTATTATTTGAGATTGAGTCACTGTATATGGGGTATTTCATACCAAATCGACCACTTTTGAACCCGACCCCTTTAGATTTTGCTGAAACTTATACATCCTTTTCTACCCTTTGAAAAACATTTTTGAGAATTTTTTAAAAATTGTTTGTCCAACTTCAAAAAAGTTATGTATTTTTCAAAAAAATGGCTTTTTTATTTTTAAATAGCCATAACTTTTGTAGAAATTGACTTTTGGGGACCGTTTTTTTAAATTTTTGTTTTTGAATGAACTTTTCGAAAAAGTACACGAAAAAAACTTAACACGATGAATTATATAAAATGATCGGTTTTTTAAAGCAAAATCGTCATTTCTTTTTATGGAAGTTCGCCATTTATTTGTTTTTTTTTTTCCTCAAAAAAAACTTCAATTAATTTGACAACTATCCCTGCTAATCCCGGAGTGGGCCGATTTTTTTTACATTTTTTTTATTTTTTCCATTTTTGAAAATTTGACAATTTTTTTTTAAATAATTTTTTTTGGAAGTTCGCCATTTTTTTATTTTTTTTTCCCCAAAAAAAAACTTCAATTAATTTGACAACTATCCTTGCTAATTCCGGAGTGGGCCGATTTTTGTTTATATTTTTTTTTATTTATTTAAAAAAAATTATAAAATTTTCAAAAATAAAAGAAATACAAAAAATTTAATTTGAAATTGCACATAAATTTCTGTGCTCCGTAAATTTAAGAAACCTTCGGAAACGTCCTTTCAGTGCTCCAAATGCATTTTCAACAACTATTCTTGTTGAAGAATGTGTTTTGTTAAAACTGATAGGCGTTAACGAACCATAATCTTTGAACACTGGAATGAGGTAATTACTGCAACGGTATGCCGAGTCCCCGAGAATAAAAGTATAATTTGGAAATAAACTTTCTATATTACTTTCCGCTTTTCTATAAAATGCTGACCTTTTTAGTACTCTGCAGTCATGATATAATCGGGGCTCATCACAATAAATATCAATACATTTTTTATCAGCATAGACAATGGTCTGTAGAACAATACTATAATTACGTAATTATATATGTATGTATGTACATGTAAATCATTGTTTTAGCAGGAATTTTGGCTTTTCCGGACTTCGTAGCAAAATGGGTTCGTTCACTTTTTTCATATCTTCCTGCAAAAAATACTCATAAAGAAAAGTCTCATAACAAAAACAAATCATACCTATTAAGTAATCTAAAGTGGTGGGACTCAAACGAAAGTGAGATTTGAAATCCGTATCTTCAAAATTATAAATGGTATCCACAAAATTAGAGCATTTTGGATGCTCTATCTGTTCTTGTTCAGAATCCTCCGATGACGAACTTGATTCAGCAGCTAAGCCAGCCAGGATGTTCAATATGTATTTCCTTACCCTCTTCATCATTTGAATTTGTGTACACTCTACCAAGCAACTGGAAAATTGGATAGCTTATGATAAGGCAACATAATTATGTTGGCTAAGTCTTCCATACAAAATAAGCTAATAGCTTAATTTTCCGGTCAAATAAAACACGCCTATTAAGTATATAGGTGCTAAAGGAAGTACTGGTTCTGAAAAGTTCTATTCTATTAATTGCTTCTAGATTTGTGTACTGGAAACTGAACGAATCAAGTGGAATTTAAAATTGTGCTAAATGGGAAGTAGGCGTGGTTGTTCTTCGTCGTCCATTCTAACAATGTGACATAAGAATTAAAGAAGAATGTAGAAATCGGTTGGCCGGCTCCCGAGATATTGGATTTCACCAAAAAGTGATCGATGTCACGCCCATTCTCCAATATTCACGACCGCTCCCATAAATCTCTCTTATACAATTTCTTCCAATTTCACACTATCCGTAGAAGTTCTGATAAGATTTGCACTCAGCAAATTTGGTTGTTGTAGCTGAAGTGATTTATGAGATACTAGCTGTTACCCTGTGCGTTTCGCTACACCTAAATCGATTAAAACTCTTAAGGGTTTTTACTTTGTGTTTTATTTATTGTTGTTAAACTGTTACTTATTTATAACACATTTATAAAACATATTGGTATACAACATTTTTGGTTTTTCCACCTGGCGCGTAAATGAATAAGCACCTTGGTGTTCCCACTCTCGAGCATGCGACGAACAATTGGCCGTGGGAGAATCACGGTTCTTCCAAATTGACGCCGCACACTTGAAACGTTTGCCCTTGCGATTTGTTGATGGTCATCACAAAGGCAAGACGTACTGGGAACTGCAAGCGCTTAAATTCAAACGGCATATCCGTTGGAATCATGGGAATTCGTGGTAAGAGTACATTTAGCCATTTAGTATTGTTGCTTCAATCAAATTTGGCCACAATTTTTTGACTGAAAGTCTTGTGTCATTACACAAAGTCGGTGGCTTCAGATTTCGTAGAAGTATAATGGGTGAACCAACTTTCAGGACCAAACGATGCGGTGGCAGACCGGGGGGATCCAAAGAATTCAAGAATTCAGTTGGATAATTGACTACTTCATCTTCATTTAAAACGCTATCAATCGATGTACATATATGTTGTAGCTTCTCCTGGCAGTTTTTCTTGAATGGCAAAATTGATTTCGTTGACGTGTACATTTTTCGGTGCCAATATTGCGCGTTCACTTAAATAATCGTGGCGTTGATAGTGTTGAACAATATTCGGAAATACACTTTCAATCAATTCTTTTTTCGATTGCAAAAGTGTACAAAAGTTGTTCGGCAATGTGATCAAACCGGTATCATCGATTGGTATTTTGCCTTCGCCAATGTCCAACAACTGCTTCGAAAACGCCGCTGCGGATCGATCATTTTGCAATTGGACTCGCATGTTGATGGTAAGAGTCAGCCTTTGAACATGTCTCCACAAAACTGACGATTTTAAACATACGTTTATTTCGTTGGCAGGAGTTGGTCGAGGAATGACTGACAAAGTTTGCCGAAAATCGCCGGATAATAAGACTAATGCTCCGCCAAAAATTTGTTGCTTTTGGCGTAAATCTTGCATTGTTCTATTGAATGCTTCTAATGACTTTTTGTTAGCCATTTGGCACTCATCCCATAGAACTATTCCAGCTCCTCGCAAAACTTTTGCCCTTGTTGAATTCCTCGATATGTTGCACGTTGGTGTTTCAACGACTTGGATGTTCAACGGTAATTTCAACGCAGAATGTGCTGTTCGGCCGCTATCAAGTAGAGTAGCAGCGATGCCTGACGAAACAATTGCCAGCGCAATTTTCTGCTGTGACCGTATAGTAGCAAGAATCAAAGAGATCAGAAACGTTTTCCCTGTACCACCGGGCACATCAAGAAAGTAGAATCCACCGGCGTTATTGTCAACCGCTCGTATAATCTTATCATAAGCATTTTTCTTCTGAATATTCAATTTGGTAATGTTAGCTTGTATGAAAGCACGCAATTCATTGCAATCGTATTGTTGTTCACGTTGAAGCTCATGGTCAGTGACTGGGCGCAGTAATGTCAAGTTGCGCTAATGCCTTATTCGCAATTGTAAGGCACAGATCTTCAACCAATATCAAAGCAGAATTATACATTTGTAATGTATATAGCAAGTCTGCGTCCGATGCTCGATTACGCGCCAAAAGTAATAAGTCCTCGGTCATGCAGTCTTTGTACTTATTCCACAGTTATTGCGGATTTGACCGAAGGCATGTAGATATTATTATGGCGAATAGTACGCGTATTTGTTTTGGATGAGATGTGAGTGATGCGTCATGAAGTGCGGTGTCTCAATGCATATCATCTTCTAACAAATGCAATCGCTGACATGCTTCACGATACGTCGCACACAACTGACCGTCAACAGTTTTCAAATCATCAAATGATCTTGGTCCGGTCACGTTGAATAATAGCAGACGCAAATAAAAACATTCGGCGTTGTTCGGATGGATGGTGTAAATGCGTCTTATGGCATCGGTTTTACGGACATTTGGATAACCGTCAACACGCTCCCCTTGCTTTCGTCGTTGAAATGTTTTCGATGATGGATTGCAAGTGAAATATTGTGGTATTTCGGAATATAGCAATGTTCTTGCAAATTCATCGTTTTCACACAACTCGAAAAAGGTAGTTAGTGTTGTCCCCGGTGGTCGTGCTGGAGTATGCATATTTGAAGTACATAAATAAAAATATGCATATTTGAAGTATATAAATAAAAATGGAAAAATTAACCTAAAACTACATCTTAAACTATGTATTTTACCCACACACGCATATGCAATAAGACCCACCAACAGTGTATTTGCGAACCGCATGGAAGCACTTACGAAACAATAACAATACTCACTTGCTTTGTGTGTGTTGCACGGTCAGCAGAAAAACACAAAATCGGTTCGAATAAATGTAGCAAATGGATGGAATTAAATCTGGAAAAAACACACAATGTTGAAACACTTTTTTTTACACACACCGCGCATTTTCAAGCGACAATCGAACCGCATGGCATCACATTTGAAACAACAACAATACTCACTTGCTTTGTGTTGTACGCAGAATATTAATCACGTTGAAATCTGAGAAAAATACACACAATGTTGAAACATTTTTTTTATACACTCAGTGCATTCGGAACACTTACGTTCTGTATGTCTTGTTAGCTTGACAGTCATCCATAGAAAGAACGAATGACAGGCAAGAACGATCAACATGCGATGTCAATGTTTTTTTTTTAATTGTAAACATCCGCCAGTTGTTGTTTTTTTTTTTTTTGCAATGATACACACATTAAATTTCTTATGTGCACCCTCCAAACAGACCCCAATCACCCCTGAAAATTTCATTGACTTCGGGCAAGCCGTCTAGGATTAGTATGCGAACAGGAAGTTTTGCCACTTAATTTTATATATATAGATGTACTTTAAACTTGTTAAAGGGCGGGGCCACGCCCACTTTAAAAAAAAAAATGTTCCCACAAGTGCCCTCTTTACCAAAAACTCGAAATTTTTATTCTACTATGGAACCCACATACCAAGTTTTATCGAGATATCTCAGTTTTTCCTCAAGTTACGTTAAGTTAAGATTGCACTGACGGACGGACACACAGACAGTGAACCGGATTTCAACTTTTCTTGTCATCCTGATCCTTTTTATATATCTAACCATATATTTCTATCTCGATTAGTTTTAGGTGTTAACTATAAGCGTTAGGTGAACAAAACTATAATACTCTATAGCAACTTGTTGCAGGAGTATAAAAATTAATTTAAGGTATTTTGCGCATTAGACCGAAGTATATCCATTAATATACCATGAGTTAATTTTGTTAAGGCATCTTACATGTTTTCGAGTATCTCAAAGGTGCATCACAAACCATCACCAATATTTAAGGAGTTGAATCAACCGGATGTTTGAAAATGTTGATATTAGTTATAAAGAAGCGAAAGCAAGTTTGCACAACATTTTTTCCATTTTCAGCACAAAGATATATTTTTATTAGAGAAACATGCTTTTTCAATTTTATTATCATAACTCAATTGAAAAATTAGAACTCCGTTAGAACTTGACGTATATAAGTATATTTGCGAAAATGCGCACCAATCGTTGCTGATGTCGAAAACCAACTGAACTGGGATCTCTTCGTCGGTCCCTTTTCTCGCTTTGGTATGTGGGCGGTGTGATTGTAGTTAGTTGGTGTACTTGTGTGTGGGTGTCGATGTGTGGTGCTCTCATGAGTAGTGTGGATTGTAAGTGGTGATAAGGTGAGTGTGGTGAAGGTTGCGTGTCAGTGTTGTGAGGTTGACTTGTTGTGGTGTGTGTGTTGATGTCGGGGGAGGATGCTCATTTATACAATGAATGCAATTCACTGATTATTTTGTTGAATAATTTAATGAACTAAAGTAGAAATTAAAAATTTAATATTCGATTTATTTTTTTATTCCTTTAACACTTTAAATTGCGCAACAATATTACAATTGACTTGATAATATAAAACAATACTTCTATTTTATTTTCAAAAATTATGGAGTAGTAATACTTTGTTTCGAGACTTGGTATTTCTTTGAGAAAGAAAGTGCGGTGACAGCTATTTCCACTATTAGGAAATTTCGATCCAGTGAAACTGTTATTGTTGTTGTCATTTTCAAAGTTACTGTGATTGGCATGTTGCATTGCAGCCGGAATTTCACCTGAAAGTAAAAATATAACATATCATTTTATTAGGTCTTCTTTATATGAAAAAATGACTATTCTGAAATCTAAATAAATAGTTTTTATTAAAGCGGGTCACCAAGCGCTTAATCTAACACAACGTATATGGCAGGATCAGCATTGATGAAAATGGAAAACTAATGGGCGAACAAAACAAAATTGAATAAATGATAGAGTCTTTTCCTTTTCAATGCTAAACAAAACCATTAAATTTTATATCGTAAAGTTTTTGTTTGTAGATTTTTTGTGAAAAATTAATTATGTTTGTACTGTGTTTTTGTAATAAAGATAATAATTACTTTCTTCTAAATATTTGTTAACTTGAAAATCGGCAAATGAAAAGGAACAAATATCCTGGGAAGAGAATCCCCCTTTTGACAACAACCAGGACATGCACCTGGAATATCCGGGCCTTTAATTGGGAAGGTGCCGCTGCCCAGTTGGTTGATGTCCCCGTGAGAGTAAAGGCTGACATTACCGCCCTCCAAGAAGTGCGATGGACGGGACATGGACTGAGCTTTGTGGCATTTATCACAGTGGCTATATCGAGGAGCTCAAGTCCGGTGTGGAATTCGTGGTGGGAGAAACCAAAAATGTCTCCTATGAGCGCATAAAGCGCATTTTGCATAAGAACGAAGTAATTTAGTTTAAAAATTAAATCTACCTTTTCCAGATATCAAATAATTTTTATGTGGTAACGAGCTTTTTTTTTAAAACTTGGTTCATATATTTAAGGGGTTATACACAGTTAAAATTTTCAAAAAATCGATTTCTTTTATTTTCTTCCTAATGCATACATATTTAAGAATACACAATTTCATATCGTTTCGGTAAATATTTTCGGAGTTACACGTAAATTTAAAAAGGCGTTTCAGAGTGCTTGGAAGTGCTTTTCAAACTATAAACGCGTTTTTTTCAAAATTGTGCTTTCAAAGTCGGTGACCAACATTATTCGAAACCGGCTAAACCGATTAGTCTCAAATTTTAACACAAGCTTCTTAAACATATTTTTCAGCAACCAAAAGAAAATTTTTTCTCACCGATAAATATGTTTTTTTATAAACAATTTAAGGCCGATATTTTAGTTAAAAATTCATTTTCTTTTAGAAACCACCATTTCGTCAAAAATTTTTGTATTCTTACACCTTCGATTAATTACTAGATTTAACAATATATTTGCTTTTTTGTTAATTTCAAAATTTGAACAAATAAGAAAGGCCTAAGTTCGAGTGTAACTAAACATTATATCCTCTTCAGGCGCTGGAAAAACTTTATATTCAAAATGTTACGAAAGAATTTAACATTCCTTGTTCAAAAGATTTTGTAATACTATAATCAAATTCGGAATCTGACAATAGCATGGATCACTATCCGTGCAAAGTTTTATCTCGTTATATTAACTGCGTCTTGATTTACGTACTAGAAATTTTTTTGTTGTTATTATTATTGTTATTGGTTTTAGTAGTTTTTAACAGTACCGTTTTATACGGAGTGAGCGGGGTTATCATCCGATTTCATCCTTTTTCCCACTGTCGATAAGATTTCCTATAAGAATCGTCTTAAGAGAATTTGGCTATTGGAGCTTTAGAGGCCCAGTAGATATGTACTTTTTCTTTTTTCGCTTTTTCAAAATTTTTAGCCCACGTGTGCCCCAAATACTGCCATCCCCTGTGCTAAAGTCAAGTCGCACATCTTATTTTAGTGCTTAGTTATGGTACTCTGCATGCTTTCGTTTAATGGAGTTTTGTGTGTCGTGGCAGTGGTTCGATTACGCCCGAACTCCGCTTTACTCTGTTGCCAAGAAACATGTATACCAACTTTCATTTTATTCTTTACTCAAGCTATAGCTTACACAGACGAACGGACACACAGGCAGACAGACACTTAGATATCAACTCATCCTAATCATTTTCATATATGTATATATAATACATTTCTTTCAGTTTTAGGTGATACTTATATCCGTTAGGTGAACAAAATTGTTATATTCTGTAGAAACATGTTGCAAGAGTATAAAAAGAAAAACTTTTAACTAGTGGTTGTTTCCCTTTGTACGTGCATACGCTTACGCTTCAAGCCACAAGATTACGGAAATAATTTTTAAGCAGGAGTGTTTGAAACTGAGGTACCTGTAGATGAACTGTTTCCTTCCCCGCTCTTCTATACTAATGATTTAAAAAGGAAATATTTGATTGTTTGTTAGCATTGAAAAGGCTCCGAAACTACTTGTTCGATTTGAAAAATCATAAATTTATTTACAAACAACTAAGGAAGGGCTAAGTTCGGGAGCCACCGAATCTTTTATACTCTTGCAACTTGCAAGAATCAAGGCCAGGGAAATACCTTAAGACGTAGAACGTTAACCAGAGGATCGGAATCCAAGAAGTTTTATATATACATATACTCTGTATAACTCATATGTACTCAAGATATGTATTAGTATTGACCAGATTTTATTCATTAATTATTATCATTAAGATACCTCACATACAATCAATAATAATAAGGAGCAAAGTCAGTCAAAGACTACATAGGTCAAGTTTTAGTTGGATTTGGACAATTTTTGGTCAAAAGGTGTCCTACTTTAAGGGAAATTTTCCGATATTGTCGATTTTCATACAGAGACAGTGGAATGTTAGATAAATTGTACGCACTAAATTTTGTCGAAAGCGGTGCCATGCCCATAGTCCAATTTTTACTACGGCCCCTCAAAAGCCTTGTCATACTGCCCCGGCCGCAAATTTTTACGTTTTTGGCGCATTAAGTTATTGATTTAGAGCGCTGGTAGTGGTTTTGAACACTACCGTTGTATGGGGAGTGAGCGGGATTATCTTCCAATTTTATTCCGAAATACCATGTCTCGGGGCCCGACAAACCGATTTCGACAAAATTTGGAACGTGATATTCGTTTCACATACCTATGTTACCTTGTGAAAAATATAGCATAATTTTATATTCACCTGAATCTTGTACTTTCCAGTACACAAAACAAGAAACAATTAATATGATGGGATTAAACTTTGCACGAATAATGCCTTTAGTGTATGCCACCTTATGTCAAAAAATTGCTCAAATCCAACCAAAACTGTTAGAGACCCTAGGTACCGAATATTTGAGACCCCAGTACCTATAGTTGACTTTTATTCGAAAATGTCAGTTAATGTATGATACATATAACTGGAATTAAGGGATAATCCTTCTATTATAATGGTATGTCTGTATGTCAAAAATGGATAAAGTCGAATCAATACTTTTCTTAGCCCCCATATACTTATTATAAAGAATTTTGAACTTCTGGGTGACTTTGTTCTGCATATATCGCCCAATATTCGAGTTATTCCAATGAAAATAAGAGGGTGTGTTTTATTATTCATAAGGATGTATCTAAAATAGATAAATTTGAGCAAAAAACTTGGCCTAGTTCCTAAATAACTAATATAAGGATTTTCGAACATCCGGTTGACTTTACTCTATATGATTAGTTTTACACCTTAAACGATTTCCCTGGTGTTGATTCTGGCTAGTTGCAAAAGTATAAAATGTTCGGTTGCACACGAACTTAGACCTTCCTTACTTGATGTTCGAAGCAGCTCCTTTCACGATGGAACTACCAATAATGAGTAGCATTAATCTTAAGTTATTATTTATACTTAAGTTAACTAAATTTATACGCGCAGTCACCGACTAAACCTCGTACTGAGCAGTTGAGTTAGCGTCTTTCTCTGAGTTCATATATGTAGCTCTCTTTTGGTGTTCGTTTTTTTTTTTGCACTACGGTCTGCTTACTTAAGTAACGCGATTAATACTTATTTTAAGTGACAAATTTAATCCAATACTTATATCAGTGTATTATAATTTTTCCACTATGCTCCCGGCGGGCTTCCAGTTCGGGGACAACAGGTTTGCTGCGCTGGCCCAAGGTCGCCAACCAAAACGTAAAAAACCGTATCAAAAACTGCAAGATGCTTTTCCAATAAAAAGTGATGACCCAAAACATATAGTGATTAAATCAGACGAGAATTCTACACCCCTTTCGAAGGTTTCTTGTTTTCGTGTTTACAATGCCTTACTTACCGTGAGCAAAGATATAAACAAAATTAGTGAATTATGCGACGGCAGCCTATTACTGCTAGTGAAAAATAAGCAAGTAGCAGAAAAGTTTATAAAAACGAAATGTCTTTTCAACATTGGCGCTGTTAGCGCTAGCTATCATCAACATCTTAATTGTAACAAAGGCACCATTTATGCACCGTTTTTAAACGATGTGCCTGAAAGCGAAATAATAGAAGGACTGAGTTCTTACGAAGTTTCCGCGGTTTATAAGTTCACTCGCAAAGTTGAAGGTGTTATAAAGCCTACTGGAGTCATGCTAATATCATTCAACAGTTATTCCCTTCCAAACAAAATAAACATCGCATGGAGGATGACCTCTGTGTGACCGTACGTGCCTAATCCAATGCGCTGCAGGTCATGCCAAAAATTGGGTCATACGCAAAAACATTGTAAGGGTTCCCCAACATGCGAAATTTGCAATTTCCCTTCTCCACACGATAATGACTGCATCCGAGTTATGTGTGCGAATTGTTCTGGCGAGCATCGTTCTTCTGACTATACGTGTCCAAAGTATATGCAAACCAAAGAAATTTTAAAAATAAAGACACTAGAAAAGTGCAGTATGCACGAAGCCCTTAAAAAGTATAGAGAAAATACTTCCCTCCCTTCCCTCACTGCTACCTTTGCACATGTGCTTCAACCTACAAAAGAGGTATCCTCTGTATCCACCACACCAACAAAAATTTCAGCCATCAACAATTCCTCAAAATCTAAAAATACTTATAGAATTGCCGACAATGACTTGCCTAGTACATCAAAACAAAACGCAGAGGTCACCTCTGCACCCAACTCATCAATAAACTCTTTAACTAAAAAAAATCACTCATCAAACGCCAACAAACATATTTCCATCAACAAGCCTGCATCGATCAGTTCAGACTACAACAACGTCTCACATTCAGCTAAAAATATCAGCGACAACTGTACCCAACAAGCCCCTTTCTTAAATCCCAAACTTTTCAGTCCAACAACAGCCTCTCTCATTTCTAACTTAAACAACTCCTTAAACTCGCTCAATAAATATACTGACTTCAACAACACTACTACCAAAACCAGGAATAAAGGGATGTTAAACTTATTCCAGTGTGAGAGCGCCTCAAAATTAGCGTTTTTTATAACATTTTCCATTATGGCCAGATTGAACAAAATTACAATTCTTGAGCATTTATCAACCCAATGCCCAACATTTAGTACGAATGAAAATTACTAAATAGTGGTTATTTATTGTATGGAGAAACTATTTAAATCTTTTTAAAGAATATTCTAACAACTGACTTTTGTCCTTTCAATACCCAATACTAGGATTTAAGCTTGTTAGCTCTCAATCATTATATGTTTTTAATCATTTTGCATTGAAAATAATAATATGATGCTTTAAATTACAAAACGTTTCATCAAATACCTTTAAATTTCACAAATTTATTTAATTTTCCTTGTTTTACATTTTTTATAAATGATCTTAAACGATACAACAAATCCCTCCGTTTACACATTTTTTTGGTAAGATTTCAATCTGGCCATCGCTCGTTTCCAATTGCTAAACGTCAAAACCTCCTGAACTCGATCAACTGTCAAAGTTTAGGTGGTTTTGACGTTTAGCAATTGTTCTCTCACTTCCAGTGAGAGAGAAGTTAAACATCTCTTTATCTCTGACCAACACTACCGTGCAGTCTAATCCACCTAATCACGAAAGTCTCTTTCCAACAACAAGCAATTCCAACGAAAATAAATACTCTACTCAACATACTGAACAAATAGAAATTGACTCTGAATAAATACGCTTAGCGTTTACTCTCTTTTGAACTAGTACTCAATTGGTGACACTCAGCTTCAACTGACTGCTCATACGAGTTGATATTCTAGCTCTCTTCTGTTTCCCTTTTTTTTTTTCCTACATAGATCTTATGATTCCATTATTGCAATGGAATTTAAACGGCTACACTAATAATTACAATGAGCTTCAATTATTAATACAAGATCCTGCCCCAGCTATTATACTCTTAAATGAAACTCACATCTCTTTCAACTTGTCGGCTTTTACTCCTAAGCAGTACATTGGCATTTTTCACAATCTTCCACATATTAGCACAGGCAAAAGAGGTATTGCGATTCTCATAAGAAGAGATATTCCATACAAAATTAATGCCATTCAATCCAACTTGCTGGCTATGTCGATCGAAATTATCTTAGTTAAAAAAATCACCATTATCTGCACCTATATTGCACCAGATGAACATTTTACTAGTACAGACATCCTGCAATTAATCAACCAAGCTTCTACTCCTTTAATTTTCGCTGGTGATTTTAATGCATGGAGTCCACTATGGGGCTCTCCAATAGCCAACAAGAGGGGCAAATGCATTGAAGACGCTTTACTTTCCTCTAACTTAATATGTTTGAATAACGGATCCGCGACACACTTTTCCACTCACTCCACTTTTTCCCATGTAGATCTTACAATGTGCACCGACACACTTCCCACAGAGTGCGAATGGAGTATACTCGATCACCTGCATGGAAGCGATCACTTCCCCATTGTACTAAAATTGCACCTAGGTTCAACAACTAAAAACCACAAAATAAATAAGGTATTCAAAACTGATTACGCTGATTGGGAGAAGTTTCAGACACATTGCGAGATAAATGGCAATAATACCCCAATATCTGACAACCCTAACCAAGAAAGTGCGAGGTTAACAAAAATTATCCGTTCAGCAGCGAATGTTAGCATTCCTCATACGAAGCCAACAGAAATCGCTGAATTGCGGGCAAAAAAACAGACAGCTTGGTATGAATACAAACGCGCTCGATCACTAGTCAACTTAATATCTTTCAGGAAAGCCAATGCTCTTTTCCGTCGTTCCGCGAAACAGGCCAAGCGTAAATGTTTTCAGGATTTCACAAGCAAAATAAATCCTTCGTCTAGTCCTAAGTTAATATGGAACGCTTTAAAAAAACTTTCTGGAGTGCCTAGAAATCTAACCATTCAATGCGTAAAGGGGCCAACAGGTTTGGTAACCAATCCATCCGATATTTCCGAGTTATTTGCAAACCACTATTCTGAAACAAGCTCAGATATTTCATTCAGCACACAGTTTCAAACCTCTAAAACCACCACACTGTCCTACACTTCCTAATCTGTCTCCCCTCTTTCTTTTTCTGCTAAACAAATAGAAACCAGCATTTCACTGTCTGAATTCGAGTTCGTTGCATCTACCGTTAGGGGTAAGTCCCCGGGGCAAGATAAAATTTCTTATCCAATTATCAGACATATGCCAAAAAGTCTCAAGCTCCGATTGGTAAAGCTTTATAACAAAATTTTCAATACTGGTGTCTACCCCCAATTTTGCAAAACGTCTTGTGTCATAGCAATATTTAAACCACACAAATCCTCCGATGAACTTGCTAACTATAGGCCGATTTCCCTCCTTCCAAGTATGGGCAAAATTTTGGAAAAGATCGTGGCTAACCGCTTGATGTGGTATGGTCAGCGAAACAAGTTCATATCACCGAATCAAGTCGCCTACAAAAAAGGTCAAGGCACGTTAGATGCTTTAATCCAACTAGACTACTTCATTACTAACGCTTTGTCCAGCAAAAACCACGTGTCCGTACTATCTCTGGACTTTCACAGAGCTTTCGACAAAATTGGAGCCCATATTATTATTCGACAACTAAGAAAATGGAAAATAGGCCAGAATATAATACGTTTTATTACTAACTTTCTCACAAACAGAAAACTCAAAGTCAACGTAAATGGTTTTCTTTCTTCAACACTCCCGCTTTCTAATGGTACGCCGCAAGGCTCACCCCTTTCAGCCCTCCTTTTTATACTCTCGCAACAATGTTGCTAAAGAGAGTATTATAGTTTTGTTCACATAACGGTTGTTTGTAAGTCCTAAAACTAAAAGAGTCAGATATAGGGTTATATATACCAAAGTGATCAGGGTGACGAGTAGAGTCGAAATCCGGATGTCTGTCTGTCTGTCCGTCTGTCCGTCCGTCTGTCCGTCCATCTGTCCGTCCGTCTGTCCGTCCGTCCGTCCGTCCGTGCAAGCTGTAACTTGAGTAAAAATTGAGATATCATGATGAAACTTGGTACACGTATTCCTTGGCTCCATAAGAAGGTTAAGTTCGAAGATGGGAAAAATCGGCCAACTTCCACGCCCACAAAATGGCGGAAACGGAAAACCTATAAAGTGTCATAACTAAGCAATAAATAAAGATATTAAAGTGAAATTTGGCACAAGGGATCGCATTAGGGAAGGGCATATTTGGACGTAATTTCTTTGGAAAAGTGGGCGTGGCCCCGCCCCCTACTAAGTTTTTTGTACGTATCTCGGAAACAGCTATAGCTATGCAACCAAACTCTACAGAGTCGTTTTCTTCAGGCATTTCCATATACAGTTCAAAAATGGAAGAAATCGGATAATAACCACGCCCACCTCCCATACAAAGGTTATGTTGAAAATCACTAAAAGTGCGTTAACGGACTAACAAAAAATGTCAGAAACACTAAATTTTACGGAAAAAATTGCAGAAGGAAGCTGCACCCAGGCTTTTTTAAAAATTGAAAATGGGCGTGGCCTCGCCCACTTATGGACCAAAAACCATATCTCAGGAACTACTAGACCGATTTCAATGAAATTCGGTACATAATATTTTCTTACCACTCTGATGACGTGTACGAAATATAGGTGAAATCGGTTCACAACCACGCCTTCTTCCAATATAACGCTATTTTGAATTCCATCTGATGCCTTCTCTGTATAATATATAGTACATTAGGAACCAATGATGATAGCGGAATAAAACTTTACAAAAATACGGTATTTGAAAAATATGTAAATGACGTATAATGAAATCTCGATTATCACTTTATCATGCGAGAGTATAAAATGTTCGGTGACACCCGAACTTAGCCCTTCCTTACTTGTTATCATTGCTTTCGATGATATTAGTAGGATGATAAAAAATTACAAAGGAGTTGAGCACCAGATCTATGCTGACGATGTCCTAATCTACACAAAAGTCTCTGACGTTAATTTAGCTCAATCCTTATTTACTAATATACTCGCCAGAATTGAGACTTGGTCACTGGAGTCTGGTACTTCACTTTCCTTAGACAAAACACATATCCTTCATGTATGTAGGAAGCAAAATAGCAACGGTATTTCACTAACCCACAACCAAACTAACATCGAATGTAAAACACAGCTGAAAATACTAGGATTAATTTTTGACTCTAATTATAATTTTAATGCTCACTGTAAATATGTCAGAAACTCGTTAATGTCACGATTAAATATTGTTAAATATCTCTCGTCTAAGCATTCATTTATTCATCCGAACACACTAGTCAATGTTGTCAGAGCTTTGCTAATTTCAAAAATAGATTATGGGCTCCCCATCTATGGCAATTGCTCCAAAAGCAGTATCAACCTTTTAAATGCACCTTACCATTGCGCAATACGGCGAAGTCTCCGGGCCTTTCCAACCTCGCCAATAAAAACGATAATGGCTGAATCTGGTTTACCAACTATTCAAAATAAAATTATAGTTTCTTCGCTTCAAATTCTTGCGAAAAACATCGTGAAAAACATAGCACGATAGAGCAAGTAAATAGAATTACTAACGAAATAAGAAAAGCATTTGAGCAAAGAGAGTACTGTTCAGCTTTATTTCTAGACGTGGCTCAGGCGTTTGATAAGGTGTGGCATGAAGGCCTTTTGTATAAGATTAAAAACATTCTACCTTTAGAATTGTATAAAACATTGGAGTCTTATTTAAAAAATAGACAATTTATGGTAAAAGTGGGAGATTTCATATCTGACGAACGACAGATAAGGCCTGGTGTACCCCAGGGTAGTGTTTTAGGCCCAACTCTATACATCATATATACTGCAGATCTTCCTACAGCTAATAATATATTGACCTCAACTTTTGCGGATGACACAGCTTTAGTGAGCCGTAACAAATGCCACATAATAGCATCAAGAATATTAGCCGAGCACTTAAGGCCTGTCGAAGAATGGCTAGCCAACTGGCGTATAAATGTAATGAACAAAATGCAAGCATGTTACGTT
Organism: Bactrocera neohumeralis; assembly: GCF_024586455.1. NCBI lineage: Eukaryota > Metazoa > Arthropoda > Insecta > Diptera > Tephritidae > Bactrocera > Bactrocera neohumeralis. The sequence goes on along the minus strand of NW_026089623.1, from coordinate 12,649,063 downwards.
TTCACTAAGACCTAAAATGTGTCCGGCAGTAAAAATGAACAATATTCTAGTACCCCAAGCGAACGACGTAACTTATCTTGGTATTCACCTAGATAGAAGACTTACGTGGAGAAAACACATATCTAGTAAAATAACTTGCATGAAGATAAGAGCTGCAAATTTAAATTGGCTTTTAAATAAAAACTCTAAACTTAGCCTAGACAACAAAGTGCTTTTATATAATGCGGCCATAAAGCCGATTTGGATGTATGGCATTCAACTGTAACTAATAATATTGATATAATACAAAGGTTCCAATCAAAAATGCTTAGAACAATCACGTGTTCACCATGGTACATGCGTAATGAAAATATCCATAAAGACCTTGGTATTTCTATGGTAAAGAAAGAAGTAGAAGACAGCAGAATTAAATATATATCTAAACTCCGAGATCACCCAAACCCTTTGGCTAATGCTTTGGTACATTCCTGCGATCAAACACGCCTTAAAAGAAGAGATATGCCTGCGTACTAAGGAGCAACGTATCACCAAAACAGCTCAAACACTTGCTTGAGCTTGTCTAGTTTTTAAATAGATTTAAGATTTTAAAACTTATTGTTAGGCTTTTAAAACAAAAAGCAGATTCAATAAATAAAAAAAGATATTGCAAAAAAAAAAAAAAAAATTCTTGCGAAAACGGCTGAGAACACCAACCCATTACTAAATACAACTATCACGCATGCCACGAAAAAAAGAAAAATTCCAAGAATACAATCGGCTATTTCGAGATGCTTAAGTTTCGCTGCAGAAAATAATATTTTACGTAACGCAACACGCAAATTCACCACTCGACATCCTCCCTGTCTGATCAATGATAAAATACTACAGAATAAGCTTATGTTTTTGTCCAAGCAAAACACACCAAACGAAGTCTTTCAACAAACCTTTGCTGAACTGGAATCTAATTACACAAATAATGGCTGGAAGTTATTGTTTACGGATGGGTCCAAGTCCATCGATTCCACTTCCTTAGCAGTTGTCACTGCCACAGGAGAAATCATTTGCAATTGGCTTCTTCCCTCAACGAGCTCTGTATTTACCGCTGAAGGATCTGCTATCCTTCATGCAGTTAATTACGCAAAAAAGACTAAAGGAAAGTTCCTCATCTGTACAGACAGCAAATCGTGTATGTCTGCAATAACGTCTCCTTCAAATCGCAATCCCATAATAGAAGTTATCAGGGACGCGGTCATTGGTGCCCCTCAGAAAATCCAAGTAATGTGGATCCCTGGCCATGCTGGTATTACAGGCAACCACTTTGCAGACCTCGCTGCGAAAAATGTAGCCAGGACTCCTGCCTTAACACACTACGTCTCATCCAATCAAGACATTCTTAACCTTATTAAGCACAAAAGGCATCAAAAAAACGCAAGCGAATGGAAAACATTTAAACATCACTACGCGGTCATAAACCCAGCCAGAAATCGTATAATCTACTCGTCAACAGTTCCAACTAGCGCAATGAAGACATATACTCGATTAAGGATTGGACACACTATCATAACACACGCCCACTTACTATCGGGTAAAAGTCCATCCATTTGCCCCTTTGCGATGACACCGCTTCTATCAAACACTTACTCACACTCTGTCCGATGCTTCACCCAACAGCCCACAACTCTGGCAACATTGATCTCATAAAACTACTAAGTGAACCTTTAGAAAAAAACGTGATGATTGTATATAGATTCTTAAAAACCAACGATTTGTTAAAATATATTTAAGCACCTTACATCTTTACTAACCCTTAGCAAATAGAATTTTTCACCTAGTTATAATTACAAGACGGCTGAAGGCCTCGTAGCCAGTGCTGCGTTTATGTATTTATATAATAAAACTCTTTTTGTTATATGAATTATTATAAATAAATAAATAAAATAAAATTTATACGCACACATATATTCCACTTTCCATTTCTCGTTATTCTAATTCCTCCTTTCCCTTTAACCTTTAATATGCTTATACATATATACATGTGAGAACAATTAAGCTTAGCTTTGCCTAAGCCTAGCATCATAGATATAGTTCGCTTTTTATATTTGATACCAGCAGAGGCATTATTTTCTAGTTCGTTTATTACATTCGCTACCTGCAGACGCAAGGGCATTTCACCTGGTAAACCACTAGGCACGTAACTTTCCACTCGTTGTATTATATATTTATATTAATAAATACTTTTGTAAATACGAGTATATATCGTTGTTGTTTTATATCGGGATTCGAAGCTATCTAAAAGGCTTGGTAGCTCAACACTTGTTTTTCAATTAAGTTTTTATAGATTTTAAGCAAATAATTTAGTACAGTTTAACTTTTTTTCATTTTAAAATTCCCAGAAGATCTAGGTCTCAACTTTATAGAAATAGTTCCCTGGCGAGGGTATCAAAAACACGTCGCGATAATCTTCATCTGAAACTGAAAATAGTTTTGCAAGTTGAGGAGAATTGGCATCGTAATCGCGTGCCGGAGAAATTTTAGAAATTTCTCAAGTACCCACTAATCATGTATATACTATATATATTTATATATACATATATTTAAATTTTCAAAGACTAGAATTCTTTTTAAAATATACTTCCTTATTCTTTGACTTTGGTTTTAAGGCTAATTTTACAATTATTTTATTTTTAAAATGAAGCATTCGATAATGAGTACGAATAAGTAAATATAACTAAAAGTTACATATGTAGCCGTTTAATACTTTTTCAAGTATTATATTTCAGTGCATTGACTGTTATATGACTTAAGTACTTTCTAAAGTGGAGTAAAACAAAACACACAAATATTCTTGAATAATTGGTTATTACTTTGACTGTTTCTTATGAAAGGAAAAGTAATTATCTTTCATGTTGTATTTATAAATTTAAGTTAGATGACATGAAATTTGAGCCGCAATGGTTTTAAAATACAAATTGTTTACATTGCAAGTATCGTTGTTTAATTTTTTAGATAGCAACGACACTTGCATTTTGTTATACATATTCATGGGCGTGTCAATGTTAATTAGCCAACAAATAAATACATGTTTTGCACAGTAATGATGTTGGTTTGATTTAAGTATTTTTTCATTATCTCTTCTACGTTGGAAGTTTCATTACATATAGACGTTTGTAGAATTATATATGTTACTCCTTCGAGAGTCGAATATCGAACGATCGCAGCGGCTTACTGAACAAAAGTTGAAAACATCACAAGCACGCGCTAGAGAGTCGAGTACGGCTTGAAGAGCAAAGTATTAGAAATATACAAGCTCGTACTATGGAGTCGAGCTTTGAGCGTTCCCAACGCCTTTTTTTTATCAGAAGAATGGTAGGTTGTGCTGTGCCTCTGAAAAAGTCAATCTCCCCAATATGCAGGAGCCGCCATAGCCAATCAAAAATGTATTGATAAATAATCACACACATTCTGTACACAACATACTTAGGTACAATAACCTTTTTCAAATAACATCATTTCTTGCGAAATAAATAAGGAAAGATAATTATATGCCTACTTCTAAAATAGAGGGTATTATCTAATATGTAGCCTTCTACCACCATCAAGTCAAAGTCCACAATTCTTGCAAATCTATTTCATTTCAGATGCAGATCAGCTATCGTTTCGGTAAAACATAGCTCTATTGCTAAAAATTTATTTAATAAACGAACTACAAACCGCACTGAATAGCATATAGTACATAAGATGTTTTAAGCAAAACTTAGATCGCAACTCTTCAGATAATTTAAATTTAATTATTCACTTCGATAGCACACCTGAGCAGATATAATGCTCCAGCTGTAAACGAGGTAGCCATTCTCTTGGTTGACGAAAAAAACAGCCCAAGAGATATAGTGCATGGTTGAGACGGCCAACTTAAAAAGGTTCCTGAGTTACACCGATCGTATGATCCTCTGCAGTATCCCATAATGTTTGCAATGGGAGAAGACGGTTATTTTTTGACCATTCCTCAGTAAGGTACAGTAACAAAAGAGGGATGTGCATGCAATTTTATGCATTTAGGTGGATGGCTAGAGTTAATTGTTTCAATCCTTTACATTATTACAGAGATTTATTTTGTGGACATATTGCCGATATGATGGCAAAAATTATATCAGAAAGATTGAATTACATATGTCGTAGTCAACAAAGACTAAGGGCTGACCAATACATTCATCTCAGAGACTCCTTACATCAAGATGCTAACATAGACCCATCGATAACCTTCATTCACAGGTTCTTCACGGTATCTGCCTGAAAAACACAAGATGCGTTCGAAATTATGAAGGACCAGACTTATTTTTACGTGTTACCCCGAGTGACCTGAATTATCTGCTGCCTTTCAATCGTCATAACATCATTTCTAGAGTATTTCATGTAAAGATGAAGAAATTCATAAAATTATTCACGAAAGGCGAAGTATTCGGCAAAGTGAAATATTATATAGCAAGTGTGAGTTGCAGAAACGAGTTTTACCACACTGTCATTTGCCAGTAGTATAGACGTTTCGTCAACGATAAGTAAACCGGAGAGGACGGATATCCAGTTTATAGTCGGCGTGATGCAGAAAAGATGAGACAGATCGCTACATTAAATATTAGATGGAGTAGGTTCAATATAGATCATAGATCTAGCAGTTAGCTGTATACTTAGAAAACGGAAAAGTATGTATGTCACCAAAACCCACGTAAAACCATTCTGTAATAGCACTGTAATGAAGATTATTTTGCAGGGACACCACGAAGTCCCCCAATGAGCTAATAAAAAATTTAAAAGAAAAAAGCATGGTGAGGATATACTTGGGCCTCAAGGCATGAAAAATGATCCCGCTTTAGGTACAGTCTACGCTGTACATCCTTCACAATCAGAGTATTTTTACCTTAGGATGTTACCACATCACGTACGCGTCAACCTCATTCGACTACTTAAAAACTGTTGACAGAGTTCTCAAAGAGACCTATCAGGCACCTTGACGTGACAGAGAATACTCTGAGAGAAGCATTAATTTCGCAGTGTCCAGTACAACTGAGAGAGTTGTTTACCGTCATACTTTTATTTTGTCAAACTTCGAAACCATTAAAATTATGAGAAAATTTCAAAGACCATTTATGTCACATAGACTCCAACAGCAAAATCAAGATTTCGCTTCACCATATAGTGAAAACATTTATAACGAAGGTTTAATACCAATAAAAGTAATTGCAACTAAATGATAAAAACCTAAGCGTTTTGGACTACCTTCTTCAGTTCGCACAGAAAACAGAGCTTCAAACACAATGACAAATCACCATAATACAAATAATTTGACCGTTCTTGTTAATGAAAATCTGCCAAAATTAGTCCCAGATCAAAAACACTTGCGGCCACGCAAAGCTTACCACTCCAAATTTTCAAGTGTTGTGCATATTTGACAACACTTTATAGCGGTACTTTTTCCGGTATAGAACTTTTTTATTTAAAAACAAATTACTGACACGTTGTTTGTCGAAATTATTAAAAACACATACAAAACACATTCAACTGTAGACAAAATCATTTGAAAGTTAGTGAGCTTTACAAAATGAGCTCGCAATGTAAGAAACTGACATGCGATGAAAAAATTATGTTTTATATTTTTTTGGCTTAATTTCATTTCCATTATATTTGAAATAAATGTTTTCTTTCCTGTTTTTAAATTGAAACACGAAGTTTAGTCGAGGCATTACATTAAAAACAATAAAATCCGCTTTTATATAAGCACAGAAAAGCTAATTGTGTATTACTCATTAAACGTTATAAATTAAAAGCTATGTGGCAACGCCGTATTCACTGCTTATAAGCAACCCTTTGTTATGTTTACAACAATATCCATTAGTAACGCTGTACTACCTTTTTAATTCTAGCTGTAAGCAACCCGTGTCCCAGAATCCTATCATTCTTCCCTTTTTCCCACAAACCGTCTTGCCGAACGGACGTGTGCACAGACAACATTTCTTCTTGTTAAGTAATATTTAAGTATTTCTAAATAAACTGTAAATAAATAAAAAAACATCCAAAACTGGTGACCCCGTACAAGTGAAACGAATCTACAGATGGAACAGCAAGGAGAAAACACCGCACAAGCATCTCCGCCAGCAAGCGTACGACCGGCAGCGCAGGCGGATCAACCTCAAGGCATTCTGGCCAGATCAGCAATCGAAGTGCATCAGCCCGATCTCCACGTGGATGCAGCAATGGTTCCTTGCATTAGCCCTACGCATCGCTGCTACAGGTGTGACCCATGACGCACGAAAATACAATCTGGTCATGGCACAAGTTCCACCAAGCAAGCTAATGGAGCTGAAGGCCATAATCGACTCCCTCAATAAATCGTTACGACTACATCAAATCCAAACTTATAGCTCAATTCGCGGATAGCCAACAACGACGCGTACAACGTGCTCTTTCCGATATGTCATTAGGCGACTTAAAACCGAGTCAACTGTTCAACGAAATGCGCCGGGTGGCCGGCACAGCACTTTGCGAGACAGTAATAATTGACCTCTGGGCATCGTGTCTACCTCCTCACACTCAAGCTGCTGTGATCGCATCAAATTGTGACGTAGCAGATAAAGTTGCTATTGCAGACGCCATCACGGACTCCATGAATTTTCGATAAATTAGCATGGTAGGTAACCAAGCACCGGCAACACGCACCCCCACTCAAACTAACAATGACTCAACCACGCTAGAGGAATTAAGAAAGGAAATCGCGTAACTGACGAGGCAAATCGAATCCATAAAAACGCAGAGATCACGAAGCCGCAGCCGAAGTCGACCGAGACAAGAACGAAATACACGCCAAGAGTGCGCACAGGGAAACGAATTATGCTGGCATCACCATAAATTTGATGCCAACGCTCGAACTTTAAGGAAACCCTGCTCTTATAATAACAGGCAATAGAGCGAATGACTATCCGAAACGAAAACTGCAGCGCCGGTAACGGAACTCCTGCAGTCACACAGCGCTTGAATAATACAACTTTTTAATAGACACCGCAGCAGACGCATCGGTAATTCCCAAAACCACTCGAAACAACAACATGAAGCCATCAACCGTTGAACTGTTTGCGGCAAACGGCACCCCAATTACCGTGTACGGCGAAGTGCTTCTTAAAATAAATTTAGACTTAAGACGAGAATTCCTTTGGAGCTTCCTCATCGCCGACGTTACGAGCGGAATTATTGGAGTCAAATTAATAAGTCACTATGGACTGTTGGTTGACTTAGAAAAGAAACGATTAGTCGACAACTTAACTTCAGTGACATCGCCTGGAAAGCTCGGAAGTAACAATAAATTATCAATAAAAACATTCGACACGTCATGCGTATATGCAAGCCTACTCAAAGAGTTTAGCAATTTAACACGCGTGGCACAACCCGGAAACCCAGCCGTATCCTCAGTCGTTCATCACATCGAAACTCGCGGCCCACCTCTATCTGCACGACCAAGACGCCTTTTACCAGATAAATTCCAACAGTTCCAGACCGATATCCAATTCCATACCTACAGGACTTCACCTGTAATTTAAATAATAAGACGATCTTTTCAAAGATCGATCTGCAAAAAGCCTTTCACCAAGTTCCCGTAAATCCAGAGGATGTTCCGAAAACAGTTTTTATTGCGCCTTTCGGCCTCTTCGAATTTATCTTTATGCCTTTCAGTCTTCGCAACGCAGCGCAGACACTACAAAGACTCATACACGATGTCCTACGAGGACTAGATTTTGTATTTCCATACATGGATGACATCTGTGTAGCATCATCATCCTTAGACGAACATCTATCTCACCTCCGTCAACTCTTCGAGCGCCTACAAAAACATAACCTAAGACTAAATGCTACAAAGTCAATCTTTGGAAAATCCGAAATCACATTCTTAGGACACACCGTCTCAGCAGAAGGAATACGACTTCTAAAACAACGCGTACAAGCTATTAAAGATCTTGACAAACCAACTACAGGCAATGGTCTCAAACGAATCTTAGCCACAATAAATTTTTACAGACGCTTTATCCCACATGCAATCGAAGCGCAAATACCTCTTTTGACCATGTGTTCCGGAAACAAAAAGACCGATCATTCTAAGCTCCATTGGAAGGAAATTACGACAGCAGCTTTCAAAGAATGTAAAACTCAGCTTTCGAATGCATCTCTTTTAACATACCCCTCGATGAACGCCGAGTTGTCATTATGAGTCGACGCTTCGGATAAAGCTGCAGGAGCTGTCTTACTCCAGGTAACGGACAGAAACTTCGAACCCTTAGCATATTTTTCAAAAAAAATTCGACAAAAAGCAGGTGCGTTACAGCACTTATGACAGAGAACTTACAACTTCGCCATTTTAAATACATGCTAGAAGGACGCACCTGTCACATCTACAGCGATCACAAACCACTAATTTACGCTTTTAAGAAGAATCCTGAAAAGTGTTCCAACCGACAAGCTCGCCAGCTTGATAACATTTCCCAGATAACTACATACATTCGCCACGTGGAAGGAAAAGAGAATGTAACAGCTGTATAACTAGACTACAACAAACTCACTGAAGACTAAGAAGTCGATCAAGAACTCAAGCTTCTACTCCAAAACAACGTTAACTCATCGATTCAGTTAAAATTATTCACAATACCCGGATGCGATAAACAAATAGTCTGCGACGCATCGACCGGAAACGTAAGACCACTCATTACAAAGAAGTTCCGCTCTGAAGTGTTACGAGCTACCAATGGGTTATGCCACCCAGCTACTCGCGCTACAGCCAGACTACTGACAAGTCCTGGCCTGGAATTCAAAAAGACAGTATTGCATTCGCAAGAGCATGCGAACAATGCCAAAAGGCAAAAATCACTCGACACACATTTACGCCTCTAAAACGCTACGAGTCCGGAGACTCGCGATTCGATCACATTAATATCGACGTTATAGGACCATTTCCCTTACATGCAGGTGACCGTTATTGGCTAACAATCATCGAACGCTTCTCAAGATGGCCAGATGGCCAGCTATTCTTATACCCGATATGACAGCACTAACTATCAGAAAAGCTCTCATCGCCAATTGGATCGCAAGACTTGGAGTTCCAGCCGTCATTATATCAGATCGTGGACGTCAATTTACATCTACCTTATTTGCAGAGCTAACAACATCGCTTCGCATAACACATCTGAAGACAACACCATATCACCCACAAGCAAACGGTATAGTAGAAAGATGGCACCGAACGTTGAAGGCTGCAATTTTATGCATTAGCTCCGAACGTTGGACCGACTTTCTACCAACAATACTCTTGGGCCTACGAACCGTCTACAAACAAAACTTAGTAGCGTCACCGGCAGAATTAATCTAAGGTGCAAAGCTGCGACTTCCTTCAGAATTTTTCGTACACGAAAGCCGAACAAAAACACAGTCAGAATTCGTTACTCAACTCCGAGACTTAATGAACACCATCAGACCATCCACTACATCATGGCACGGTCCAAGGAAAGTATTTGTACATCCCGATCCTGCGACGTGCGAAAACGTTTTCATCAGAAATGATTCAGTGCGTCCATCACTTTCTAAACCATACGAAGGATCTTATAAAGTTTTATCACGAGAGGAAAAGTATTACAGAATCGAAATAAAAGGAAAACCAGAAATATTTCTATAGATCGATGAAAGATTTATCGCCACAAACTCACGGAACCTTATCAACTGGAGCAGAACACCGACGAGTATCTTTCGTTACACTATAGCTACGATCTTAACCGTTCACCCAGTCTGGAGGGGGATACTGTGGCAACGCCGTATTCACCGCATATAAGCAACACTTTGTTACGTTTACAACACTATCCTTTAGCAACGCTGTACTACCTTTTTTATTATAGCTGAAAGCAACCCGTCTCCCAGAATCCTATCATTCTTCCCTTTATCTACAAACCGCCTTGCTGTACGGACGTGTGCACAGACAACTTTTCGTCTTGTTAAGTAATACTATTTAAGTATTTCTAAATAAACATTAAATAAAGCAATAAACTTCTTAATTAGATAATACAATTTAGTTTACTTATGCTAACGAACGAAAAAGACCGAAAAAAATTTAAGAAAGTATAGTGGTAAGGTTTGCATGGCCACGAGTGTAAATGCTTTTGAAATTATAGTCGATAGCGTGAATAATAACAAAATTTTTTTTTTGGATGTGCCAGGGCACCGGCAAGACGTTTCTTGCAATTTTAAGACTTTCCTAAATAAGACAATCAGGGAAGATAGTGATAGCAGTTGTTTCGCCAGAAATTGCTGCAACTCTTCTGAAGGATGGAAAAACAACTTTTAAACTTCCGCTATCCGCAAATCTTGAACAGCATTCAATACGTTCTATCCGTAAAAATGGGCCTCTTGGTTAACAATTGCAAGACGCCTCATTAATTATATGGGGTGAATGATTTCCGACAGACTCTTCCTGTCATTAACACAGGTACGCGCGCAGATATTACCAAAGCAAGCTTAATATCGTCGCCCTTATGGACTTTGATTGAATCCGTATATAAAATACGGACCAATATGAGAGCTCATCTTCTTGGAATCACTGATGGCGATTTTCCAAAGCAACTGCTTAAACTTGGTAAATTTTTCCCACTCCAAATTTAGGCAGTAATTGCAATATTCTTCTGGATGAGTCTCTAGGCCATAGTGCAGAAATTTTAATTGTGTTCTTTTTTTGCGATGAAAACATCTTTCGCTCTAACTATAAAGAAGTCCCAAGGCCAAGCTTTCGAATTAGTAGGGATTGACCTACGAAAATTATGTTTTACTCATGGCCAACCGTATGTTGGGTTTCGCGGGTCGGAGGTCCTGAAAATCATTTTATATTACTGCCACAAAATAAATTAACATCAAATATCGTTTACAGAGAAGCTCTAACTCAATAAATTATTTTACAGGAGCAGATAATAATAATACAAAAAAATATACTTTCATGTTCGAATTTCCTTCAATTTATTAATTTTTAATGACTCCACTTCAAAAATTTGTATCAGACTCCAGACGTATGTATGTACTTATGTAGTATACATATATGTATGTCGTATATACAAGTATATCGAAGTGGTGGTCTTTTGATCAAATCAAATTAAAATCTGATAATTCGTGACTTTAGAATATCGAAATTTGGTTTTTTATGAAATCTTTATAAATTTGCCAATATATCTATACACAATTTTTCTGCTTCTTGGGCACAATCATGGAATGTAGTGCAGATCGTCTCCAAGCTGGAGCACCCTAGGTAACGCCTGCGGCTTTCACGGCCTTACATCTACAGACGATGTAGCACTTGTGGTCAAAGTAAAGTTTTCTAGCACCGTGTATGAGTTGACACAGGGACATCTCAGCGTTGTAAGAAAATGGGCGGTCGGAAGTGGACTCGCCATAAACCCAAATAAAACAGAAATGGTTTTATTCAGTAGAAGATAAAAGATCCCGGTGGCACCGCTGCCGCAAGTGGGAGGTATTCGCCTGCAACCGGCGGATACACTGGAATATTTAGGGCTCATCCTGGACAATAAGCTTTAATGGAAGCCGAATATCGAGGAGAGAGCAAAAAAGGCATATATTGCCCTATACTACTGTAGAGGAGCTATTGACAAAAGGTGGGGCTTCTCACCGAAAGTGGTACTCTGGCTCTCTGACACCATAGTCAAGTCCATCTTGTTTTGTAGAGTCTTTATGTGGTGGAAGGCTTTAGGGAAGACCACACTTGCAAAGATACTCGAAAGCGTTCATCAGCATGTGCGGTGCATTAAGATCCACCCCAACCATGGCACTTAATGCAATTTTGAACATAACGCCCGTGAACATTGCGGAAAGGTGTAAAGCCGGGAAAGTGGCTATCAGGCTCAGAAAATCTGGATTATTAAAGGAACGCGTAATGGGTCTGGTAGTGAACGAGGGCAAGACGAAATACACAGTCAAAACTTTGAAGTCGTAGATAATTTCGTCTATCTTGGAACCAGTGTAAACACCACCAACAATGTCAGCCTGGAAATCCAACGCAGGATAACTCCTGCCAACAGGTGCTACTTCGGACTGAGTAGGCAATTGAGAAGCAAAGTCCTCTCTCGACGAACAAAAACCAAACTCTATAAGTCACTCATAATTCCCGTCCTGCTATATGGTGCAGAGGCTTGGACGATGGCAACAACTGATGAGTCGACGTTGCGAGTTTTCGAGAGAAAAGTTCTGCGAAATATTTATGGTCCTTTGCGCGCTGGCCACGGCGAATATCGCATTCGACGGAACGATGAGCTGTACGAGATATACGACGACATTGACATAGTACATAGGTCTACTGTCGGGAGCTCTCTATCAACACCAGTTTCAGACTTCCTGACTACTGCAATGTATTCCAGGCTGAGGTTGCAGCCATCAAGGTAGCAGCAGATTTGCTGCTCCGGAGAACGTCCACCTTCAGAGACGTGATCATTCACTCAAATAGCAGAGCGGAAATACTAACCTTGAACTCATTTACAGTCTGTTCAGGGTTGGTCGAAGAATGTCTAACGTCGCTATCTTTAGCAGCGAAAGTTTTTGTGATTAGACGGGTATGGGTGCCAAGCCACAGCGGAATCGCAGGTAATTGCAAAGCTGATGAGCTAGCAATAAAAGGCACTCTAGAACCATTATTGGTAGAATGAGAACGGATCGGTGCTCTGCATCGTCTTGCGTTCTACTACTAGAAAGCTGGGCCTCGCGGAAGCTTGGCCAAAGCTGGGCCAGCACAGTACTTGCGCGGTCGCAAAAGCTTTTTGACACAAGATAGATCACAGAAGATCTAGTGATTTCTTTGCTCTCAGTAAGGCTAGCCTCTCATTAGTAGTGGGACTCTTAACAGGCTACTGCCCTATTGACATGCATGCGGTAAGAATGGGAATCTTACCAGATGCTGACTACAGAAGTTGTTTGGAAGAAGATGCCGTAGAAATAGCCAGCACTTCCTTTTTGACTGTTCCGCATTTGGGAGGTCAAGACTTAGACACTTGGGGGCACATACCTGCGAACATCCTACGAACTGGCGGGTGTTGAAGTTAAGCGCCTTTGTAAATATGTATTGGCTACAATGCGTTTCGCCAATCTGCAAGTCCGAACACGGGAGTTCATTTTTCAATGGCTTCATAAAGGACTACATTATTAGTCCTAACCTAACCGCAGGTGACAGTTCTACTCAATTTTATTGGAAACAATCAAGAATTTACCAAAGGAATTTTTAAGGAGACAAAATGGGGATTGAAGCGTTGTGGAAGGACTGAATAGCCGTGGTGGTACTGCAGTAATAATCTGACAACGCTACTATCAATTCAACCAAGAATTTCAGTTATACCGAATTCTTCCTTACTTTCCTTAGAATTTATTATATCATTTTCATACATTTCCGGATTCGAATTATTACTGAAAAGCCTTCTTCTAAATATTTGCAACGTTTTGCAATACTCTCATGGCGGCATTAATGTCCCTTCAAGAGAATTTACCTTTTTCTAATAAAAAATATTTACATATATGTACTATATCAGTACATATCAGATGAAAACAAATGTAATTTGCTTGAAGCAGTTGTTCCGATGTGAAACAGAAAGATTCCGAAATAAATACTCGTAATTTCATTCGGCTTAAGAACAATCTAATTGAAATCAATCGACTTTTAAAAACGATGCCACATACGTGTCCTTGTGGAACATACCTTGTGTCAACCGTTATTTCAAAATTTGTTCCAAAGCATATGTAACTCTTTACTATAATAGCTCTTCTGCCAAACAACTATAAAAAAAAGTAAAAAACTAAAATAAACGAAAAAATTAAAAAGCAAAAAAATAATCAAATTGTTGTTGCTCTTTTCTTGAAATCAATCTTTTATAATGCTTGGTCCTTTTTTATGACCGATTCTTTGCTTTGCAATTAACTTTGCTTCATTTTCCTGCTCTATATTTCTTTTTTTTTAATTGGTTTTGATTGCTTTGCATCAGTGTCAAAACATACATACGTGTGTTGTGTTGCTGATACATGAATATTATAGTACGGAAATCTACCACAACTAATTACGTCAGAGACATTAAATTTTATCTCTGAGATGGTATTAGGAAGCTTTATGAGAGCTAGTGTGAAAATTGGACAATGGGCGTGGCACCTCCCATTTTTTGGTGAAATCCCATTGACCGAAAATATCGTTCAATGTGTGAGATATATGATTGAAATTCAGGGATAATTCTTTCCTAAAAATGGTATGTCTGTATGTCAAAAATTGGTCAAATCGGGCCCATTCTTCCCCGAGCCCCCATATGCCTAGTATAAAGAACAACTGGCTGACTTTGCTCCATAAGATTGGTGATTGTATGTGAGGTACTTTAATGATAATAATTAATTAATAAAATCAGCACAATACTAACTCAACTCCCATATACTACATATGCTGACTTTCGTTTTCCTAAGAAATTGTAAGCCGAATTTGTCTGCCAGTGTATGAATTATATAGAGTATATGTATATATAAAACTTCTTGGATTCCGATCCTCTGGTTGACGTTTTACGTCCTAAGGTATTTCCCTGGCTTTAATTCTTGCAAGTTGCAAGAGAATAAAATGTTCGGTGGCACCCGAACTTAGCCCTTCCTTACTTGTTACGAATAGCTTCATACAAACAACTTATAACACTGAAATAATATTCCTTGTTGACAGTTTGCCCGGTCGGAAGGAATTCGGTGTGCAAAACAGCTCGAAATTCAAAGAATAATTTTTTTTCGTTTACGGCTCACGATATTAGGCCGATTGATCGTCTGTTTCTGGGTTGAAGGCTTATCCAATACTCATCTCCAGTAATAATACGTTTCATGACATCCTAGTGGTCGGAAAGCATCCAGTAAAATATCCGAGTGTTAATCGTCGATTCACTAGTTTCAATTCCTTTGTCTTATTGATTATCTCTTTCTTTACCATAGGTATTACGTTCTATATAAATGTTTTTATTACGCATGTACCATGGTGCACCCATGATTTTTCTAAGCATTTTAGATTGTAACCTTTGTATTATTTCAATGCTCTTAACTTCATTCAAGTTATTTTACTGGCTATATGTTTTCGCTACGTCAGCCTTTGATCCAGGTGAATCCCAAGCTAAGTTACTTCATTCGCTTGGGGTACTAGGACATTGTTTATTTTAACTGTCCGACACGATTCTGATCTAAACAAGAATGTAACTTGCTTTCATTTTAGCTCACCAATATTTATATCCCAGTTGGCTAGCCATTCTTCGACAAAAGTTAAGTGCTGCCCTAATACACTTGATGCTTTTATGGAGCATTTTTTACGGCTTACTAGAGTTGTGTCATTCGCGAAAGTGGATGTCAATACGTTAATAGCTGTTGGAAGATCTCCTGTGTATAGTATGTACAAGGTTGAGCCTTGCACGCGAGTCTGATGTACACCAGCCCTTATTACTCGTTTTTCTCATATGAAGTCTGCTACTTTAACTGTAAATTTCCTGTTTCTTAAATTTCGCTCCAGAGTTTTATACAATTCGTAAGGTAAAACGTTTTTGATTTTTCATAAAAGGCCTGGCATGAACCTTATCGAAGGCTTCAGCTACATCTAGAAAAATAGAACAGTACTCTCTGTGCTCGATTGCTTTAGTGATTTCTATGGTAATTCTATTTTCTTGCATTATAATGCCTTGTTTAGAACGAAAACCAATTAGTATTATATTATTTTCGTGGAGGAAAAGAGTCTTCTTTGATAGTAACACTTTTTCAAATATTTTAGAAATACAGGGTAAGAGACTTATTGGTCTGTAGGAAGACGGCTGGGTTAAGTCTTTCCCAGGTTTATCTATAACGATGAACTGCGACTTTTTCCACGAAGTTGGATAGTATCCGAAAACAAGAATTGCATTACTCCATTTTTGGAGTAATATTATCGAGTCCTGATGCCTTTTTCGGATTTAGCTCTTTAAGATTCTAGTAACTTCAGAAGTAGAAGTCCTAATAGACGCAAGCGACTCGGTAGGGGGTAAGGTTGGCAACTTAAAGTTGTTCTTTGGGCAATTGGGTTGAAATACCTTTTTTAGGTGATTTGCAAAGCTATTTGCCTTATCCTCATCACTACGTGCCCAATTATCATTTAACTGTCTTAGAGACTTATTGGAATCTACTCGTAGCTTGAAAGACTTTTGGGCTTTCCAAAGGGAGTTTTGCTTGCTAGAATTTAGGCATAGTTGAAGGGGAGCGATTTAACTGCCATTCACGGCTAGCTCGCCTTTTCTCAGTTTTTACAAGTTTCTCTATTTCATTATTGGTGATCTTTTTAAAACCAACTTGTTGTTTATTGTTTCTTTTTGGTGTTGCTAATACAGCTGCATTAGTTATTACATCATTAAATTCTCTTATACTTTCATCAATGTCTCTTTCTGTATTTAATTTGCAATCAATATTGATGTGGCTTCTGATATATTTTCTATACTTCAACCAGTTAGTTTTATGTGATGTTAGAGAAGCTTTAGGCTCAAATATCATGGGCTGTTTGTATAACTTTATTAGTACAGGAGAATTATCAGATGATAAGTCTGTACATGTATCAGCTGTCATAAGCGATCTATCTATAATTTTGACTACAGCAAAAGCTATTAAGTCTGTTTTTTTTCTATCACTGGGCCAGTATGTCGGCTTACTAGGAGATATTATATCCAGCTTATTGTGCTTATTCATAATAGTGTAGTACAGCTGTCTTCCTTTCGGATTAATAAAATGTGAGCCCCAGTACGTGTGTTTTGCGTTGTAATCTCCACCTGCTAGAAATATTTCACCCAGTGTTCCAAAAAAGTCTTTAAATTCGCTATCTGTAATTTTAAAACAAGGTGGATAGTAGTATATAGCCGTAAGATTTAAGTCACAACCGCCATTTTTTAGGGATATTTTGTAGCTTGTAACTGTAGTGTAGCATGAGATTCTAGAGCATAGTGATTTAACCGATTTCTAGTCAACACTGCCGTGCCACCATGCGCTTTTCCATCGGATGATTTGTAACATAGAGCCTAAATCCCGGTATATTGAAATTATTTTTATTTGAAAGATGAGTTTCTGATATAAACATTACAGCTATATTTTTTCTGACAGAAATCTAACAATCTCTAATTTATGTTGGTTAACACCCTTAGCATTCCATATACAGATACTTTCCTCCACAATTGCTGCATTGTTTTTTTAATTCGTCTTTTCTAAGGGCGTATTTAGAAGTGAGATGTAAATCACCACATACCACACAAACACTGCGTTGAGTGCAATATGATTTAGTATGCCCATATTCTAAGCAGTTACTACATTGTACCGGACTGTTTCTTTTATGTTGTCCTTCAACTGTTACTCTACGATGGAGCATATATTTCAGATTATATATTGAATCTGTCATTTTTTTTTTAATTGATTAGAATTCGGCGACAATTAAATTTTAAAGATTGGTTATGGTACTTTGTTTCTTTTAAATACGTTTGGCTTCACTAGAGTCTACTGCGGACTCTGTACCCTTAATTACAACAACTGGGCCCTTAGAATTGTTCAGTTGATAAGAATAATAGTTCTTGTTTTTATTCGATGGAACTTTAACAATTTTCATAAAACATTTTTCAGTGCAGGACTTAATTTTTGTTGCATCTACATATATTCAAAGGCACTGTATGAAAATTTTTAGTACCTACAATTTCACTTCATTTAGCAATAGAAGCATTTGAGCTCCGTGGTGGTACTCTTTGCATCGTCCTTAGGCTCTTTGCTCAGTAAGGCACATATGTTGCCATTAAGAATTTTTGGCTTTTTACTTTTTGGAAATTTTTGAAATTTTTTGGTATTGACCGCTGATTTAATAGTGCTAAATTTTTTTTACGTTGATAATGCGATCAATACCAATCTGAACTGATGGATATTTTTTGCTTGGTACATTCTCATCATGCATTTTGTTTTCCTTCGCTGTCCGGGTGCTTTCTGGTACCTGCAAAATGGCTGCTTTCAGTGGATTTGTTGTTGCCCGATTGCTGTTTACTGCTGCTTCTGATGACTGCGCTTGCTTAATATCCTTTTCAGCTGATCCCTGCGATGACTCATCATCGCCGTTACATTTGTTTTTGCCAGCAGTTGCTTTTGTTGGCTCGACAAAGCTAAAGTAGGCATTTAAAGAAAGCCTACGGTTTTGTTGATGAGGCTGCGAAGCACTCGTTATTGTTTTTTTATACCCTGAACAGAGTATATTAAGTTTGCCACGAAGGTTGTAACACCCAGAAGGAAGCGTCGTAGACCCTATAAAGTATGTATTTAAATTATCAGTATGTTGAGCTGAGTCGATTTAGCCATGTCATATACGAACTAGTCCCTCAGTTTTTAAGATATCGTTTTTAAATTTTACCACAATAACATATAGCTGCCATACAAACTGAACGATCGGAATCAAGTTATTGTATGGAAAACTTTCACGTTTGACAATGTATCTTCACAAAAGTTTGCACAGGTTAGTTTCTAAGATAATATACGAAGAAATTGTTCAGGTCGGCTTACTATAGCATATAACTGCTATATAAAACGAACAATCGGAATCCAGTGCTGGTATGGAAAACTTTTGCATTTGACAAGATATATTCACGAAATTTGGTATAGATTATTTTCTAAGGCAACAATGTAATCTCCGAAGAAACTGTTCAGATCGGTTAACTATATCATATAGCTGGCATACAAACTGAGGGATCGGAATCAAATGCTTGCATGGGAAACTTCCTCATCTAACGATATATCTTCACGAAATTTGGTATGAGTTATTGTTCATAGAAATAATGTAATAACTGAAGAAATTGTTCACAATGGATTACTAGAGCATATAGCTTCTATACAAACTGAACGATCGGAGTCTCTAAGGCAACGCTACAATAGTTGAAGAAATTTTGCAGGTCGGATAACAATGCCATACAAACCGTCTAAAAGATCCATTTTCTTTATTATTAAATAACCTTAATGTTTTTAGCAAACAACCTGGCTAAAAAGAACTAGTAAAATGCTTTCCTTTGGATGAAAATCACTGGCCGAAGTTAACGTTTTTTCTTGTTTTGTTTTTATCTATTTGTTTTGTGCCATATTTACTAATGTGTATTAATAATAATTTTGTGCATTGGTTTTTATTTGATTGCTTGTTTTTAACTTATTATTATGGTTTGTTTACTTTTGCAAAAATCAGAATACGCGGAGCGAATTAAAAACACGTCCGCACATCTTGAAAACTTTCTTTACATCACAAACAATTATCTCGAAGGCTTTTTTCAACATTCTGAACGTTTCGGCACCACAAATTTGATTCCCCATACAAAATTTTATGAAACTTCTTTGTTGAATAATTTCACACATCGTAAAAATCGCCGAATGGACTTTATGTAGTTTAGAAAGACAAGCGTATAGTAAAGACTACTGGTTATTTTGATATGACATTTGGCACAGATGTTTCTAATAGTCATACCAACATAGAAAAAAACACTTCGACAAATGGGTTTTTCGCGCGAAATTTAAATTAAAAAATCTCACTATTATTTGCCACAGTAATATGTCATTGCGATAAGTATCAATAAAGCCTATATGTTAAGTTAATTTAAATTTACTTACCTCTTAGAACGTGCACAGTAATACTTACTGCTCTGGCATTCGATGGAGCACAAGTATAGTTACCTGCGTGATGAAAATTGACCACCTCTAAACTCAATATACTGGATGTAGGTGATAATAAATATGGAGATAACTGGGATTTAGATGTCCACACCATTGTTTTGTTAGCATTATGTTCTTTATCCTTGTTTTCACTCCGTTCATTGTTAAGTTTTTTATTCATTAGAATTAAAGAGTTTTCTGAATTTTGTGTTACTCTTGTTACAGCAGTATCCACCGCTGTAGTTGAAGTAACTGAGAACCCCTCTTGCGCATCATAGTTGACCATTTTGTTGTTATGATACCTACAATGAATCACATGTATAAGTCAAATTAGTGTCACATTATGTGGAGTAAGGTCTTTTATAAAGTAAATATATACATTCTAGTAATTTCAGTAAATATAATTTTGATAAATTCCATTGCAAATATTTTGTTTAAAATATTCATTAGGCTGGCAGAATCCTCATACTTATATTTGAGAAGAAAAAAATTATGAAGTGAATTTTGAAAGTAATCAATAAGTACATATATTTTCACTTTATTATATTTTATATCAGTTTATTTTTATTAACTTTATATGAACAAAATGTTTCTTAATGAAGTAGGAAGCACAATTGATAAAAAATGATATGTGGTACTCAAAATTCTTTTCAACATGTTCCACATAGTATAAAAGATTTGTTCCTGAAAAGTTTTCACTAATATATTTTATTTCGTGGCCGACATGTTTATATTGAAGTCAACTTCTAGGACTTCTAGGTTGATTTGGAGGGAGATGAAATCAAGGAAAAATTCCGTATGCTAAAAATGTTCTATGGATCATTCTGGACAACTTTGCCTAATTGAATATGGATTTAAACCGGTTTCGAGCCATATACTTTATAGATGAAGTTTAGTTCTTAGGCAATATAAAAACTCCTTTATTAGTTTTTGAGAATCTGAATGAAATTTAAAACATAGATGCAATTTTGGTAATCAGTTATTTTATTTTCCGTTTACTTGCCTTTAATTAAAAGGAAAAACAAACAATAAATTTTGCATACAATTACATACTTAGTAATGACAATTATAGAAAATCGAAGAACTGTATCACAATTTAACACAATGCTCGTCGACGAGTCGATTTGACTGTACAATTTTAGAGCTCTCGCAAATGCTATCTAAACTTCGAAATTAATGGATTCACGTTTCTCTTTCTCGAGATGCAGCAGTTGAAATTGCTTGTTTCTAATTGTCGATTCCTCCTCTACGTTTTTTAAGATTTCAGATTTGAAAATAATTTTTTTGATTATATTTTTTAAATCTCTTTTCATTTTTGTATTTGCCAGTTTCTTCTTATTTTATTTCCTCCTTTTCGGTTCAATGGCTTGTCCAATGTTGAACAGATTTTGCTGGAGTTTCTCTCTTATAAGTAAGTGTCACTGTTGGATTTCGGACCTCTGCGGCTTCACTGGTTCTTCTTCTTTTGCATATGAGAACATGATCAATTTGATTCGTATCAGTCCTTCCGTGAAATTACCATGTTCATTTGTGTATGCCTTTGTGTGGAAACGTAGTGCTCATGATAATTACATATTCTCATACTAATAAATTTATCATATTTGCTTACACATTTACTATTGTGATCAAATTGAAAAGTGAATTTTGTCCATTTGCAATACTTTTTTCCCAACGAATTTTCCAGTCATCATAACACTTGGAAAAATCCTCCGTCGAGATGGCCATCAAAGCCTTTTTCGATCAGCTTTTATATGTATCCTCAATTGAGTCAAAATGGTGCCCTCGGAGTGGTCATGTGAATTTGCTGAATAGCAAGAAGTTACTCGAAGGTTAATCAGGCGAATGCGGTGGTAGCGGCACGATATTAGTTGCAAATGTGGCGAAATGGTGACTACATAGTAACCAATGCAGTATGTGATGGTGCATTCGCACTTCTTTGTTCAATCAATTCAGACAAAGTAAAAATCGAAGAATTCACTTTTAGAGCCTCACAAACCGACGCGTATCTCAAATACTAATAAATATTTTGATGTGAAATTTAACATAGATGTCACTAAGAGTACTACCAATTTACGGACAAAAAATATTTACCAATTCTAAAAACACGCGAAGTATAAACTAAAAATTCACCTTTCAATTTTATCACAGCAGTATATCTTTCTATAGAAACGTCCTTTATCTTTGGCCACTACACCCTCCTTTGTTAAATTATTATTGTAAAATTGGATTTTAACTCTTAACTTGTGAAGTCTTTGGTTAAAGGGATCAAAACCTAAAATTTAATCTCTCTGTCTTTATTCCCCTGTGTCATTTATATCGAATATATTTTATCGTTTCCACTGCAGCTTTCCCAAAAAACTTTCTAAAATATTTCATATATGGTCACGATGTCCATGTTATAATCAACGAGTTTCTTAGCAATTTCGTTAACTTTTCCTAATTTCTTTTCCTAATGTAGTTAATATTTGAATTTTACCCAGCTTTATTTGCTTTCATAATAGGCTTTTAACGAACGAATTATCGATCCAACAGTTCTTCATAGTCTATTATACCACAGACTTCAAGTCGCCTTTTTATTCTTTCGAGGGTTGGCTGTTAGAATTATACTGTCCATACTTGGTCATCAGATTTACTTTTGTTATCGACAGGCTGCACCGGCGTGTAGGTTAGGATGCCAGTTGAATAGAGGAGCTCAATAACCGCGATTCGTCGATCAGACATCCTCAAAGCAATATATCACAAAGTATTATACTAGTACAAACAGCACGCTAACATAATGTTTTTATTTGAAGTTTGTCTATATGATTGTGATCGGGAAATAATTTCCAACATATTGTTTTATACTCTTTTGACAACGCTGGAGCGAAGTGGAGAGAAATAAAGTGTGAAATAAATAAATTCAATAATTTGAAATATTTTCAATAATTAAGTCACAATTTCTTTATACACGGAAGTGCTTTTCACGGAAATCGCCAGGAAGTTGAAGTGCTAAAAGTTTTTCAGTAGATGTAAGGCAACTTATTACTATTTTTTATACTCTCGCAACAATGTTGCTAAGGAGAGTATTATAGTTTTGTTCACATAACGGTTGTTTGTAAGTCTTAAAACTAAAAGAGTCAGATATAGGGTTATATATACCAAAGTGATCAGGGTGACGAGTAGAGTTGAAATCCGGATGTCTGTCTGTCCGTCCGTCCGTCTGTCCGTCCGTCCGTCCGTGCAAGCTGTAACTTGAGTAAAAATTGAGATGTCATGATGAAACTTGGTACACGTATTTCTTGGCTCCATAAGAAGGTTAAGTTCGAGATGGGCAAAATCGGCCCGCTGCCACGCCCACAAAATGGCGGAAACCGAAAACATATAAAGTGTCATAACTAAGCCATAAATAAAGATATTAAAGTGAAATTTGGCACAAAGGCTCGTATTAGGGAGGGGCATATTTGGATTTAATTTTTTTGGAAAAGTGTGCGTGGCCCCGCCCTCTACTAAGTTTTTTGTACATATCTCGGAAACTGCTATAGCTATGTCAACCAAATTCTACAGAGTCGTTTCCTTCAGGCATTTCCATATACAGTTCAAAAATGGAAGAAATCGGATAATAACCACGCCCACCTCCCACACAAAGGTTATGTTAAAAATCACTAAAAGTGCGTTAACCGACTAACCAAAAACGTCAGAAACACTAAATTTCACGGAAAAAATGGCAGAAGGAAGCTGCACCCAGGCTTTTTATAAAAATTGAAAATGGGCGTGGCCTCGCCCACTTATGGACCAAAAACCATATCTCAGGAACTATCAAACCGATTTCAATGAAATTCGGTATATAATATTTTCTTAACACCCTGATGACACGTACGAAATATGGGTGAAATCGGTTCACAACCACGCCTTCTTCCAATATAACGCTATTTTGAATTCCATCTGATACCTTCTCTGTATAATACGAGTATATACATTAGGAACCAATGATGATAGCTTAACTTTACACAAATACGGCATTTGAAAAATATGTAAATGACGTATAATGAAATCTCTATTATCACTTTATCATGCGAGAGTATAAAATGTTCGGTGACACCCGAACTTAGCCCTTCCTTACTTGTTTAATTTTGTTCTTAAGTTTGATACTATAATATAAAATCATATATGTATATGTTTGTATACATATGTACATATGCAGCATATATTATCGTTTATCAGTAATATAATGTGCGCGCACTGCTCTCTATGTACTTACGTATGTGTGTATGGCATTGCCGAAAAAATAATGTATACACAAACCTACATACACATATGTATGTGTATACATGTAAATATGTCGCCCATAGAAACTGCAAACATTGTTCTACAAAAACAACAATCGTCTCAAATAGCATCATCACAAGTCAATATGGCAGCCAAATAGAAGATGCCCAAATTTGTAGAAAAACACATAACAACAACATTTTCATTCATGAACGCAAGCACACCATCACATCTCCACGAACAAGCCTGTGCCCACAAGCGTCTTTTCGCGATGATGACCAAAGCTAAAAATTATAAATTGAACAATTTCTGATGTTTCTTCTAGTTAAAGCTTAGTACGCAGCTCTAAAGAAACGTAAAAACTTCATATATAAAAAAACGCTTTAGAAACGGTCAAGAAACTTCCCTGCGATAAATTTACTTGTGCTAGTACGCAGCTCTCAAGAAATCTAGTACTAATTTTTAATCCTTTTTTTCAGTAAAATGTGAATATGGCAAACCTGGTTTTGCGAATAAACATCAAATAAACAATTGTTTCTTGGAGGAAAATCGAAGTAATCGTCAAATTCATCCTAGACTAGTTGAAATCATTATTATGATGTATATTCCATTTTGAAATGTTGTACAAAACCTACCAATCATCAACAACATTTCTTAAATCTCAATGAAAATATTTATGTAACCATACACATACACACATACATATTACGCACAAAGTTTATTTTATTTGTTTATTCTCTCTTGCTCTTCTAATGAAGATCATTCGCAATGCGTAACCAGCTGTCAAAGTTACTTGAGCAATAATTTATTTATTTTCTTGAACAATTACTTGAGAGCAGCGTACCAACCTTAAAAGAAGTGTGAAAAAGAAAAGTGTCAACCCCGCAAACCCGCAAAGCACAGAAAAAAGTGGCAACATAGTTCTTGTCAATTTAAAATATTTTACAAATTTAAAAATTTTTCCGCGGCTCGCAAAAATCCGTGTCGATATGTATGCATGTTCATACAGAAACATGAAATATTTACGCTGGCTTGTAGGCGAAGCTCTTACAACGGCAAGGGGAATCGTGACAATCGGCGTTCGGTCGTTTGTGTTTTTCGGCACAGCTCGGATTTTCTACCAACAACACAATGTTGTGACGCTTTGTCGTCACGTCAGCTCTTCGACGCATTGACTTTTGGACAAAGCGTGAGCATCGGCCACTGGTTTTCCGTGACAACGAAGATTTCGCATGAAACAATAAGTGTACATATTTACATACAAAGTTGTGAGTGGACAAATGTACAAACAGTTTGCGTATGGTGAATCAAAAAAGTTTTGGCACACCTCAGTTTTTCCACTTTGCTTCAATATAACTTTTAATTAACTGAACATACCGAACAAAAAACAAACATATTTGTTTAAGTAATGTTTTTCTTAATATATATATACAAAAACAAGTAAGGAAGGGCTAAGTTCGGGTGTCACCGAACATTTTATACTGTCGCATGATAAAGTGATAATCGAGATTTCATTATACGTCATTTACATATTTTTCAAATACCGTATTTTTGTAAAGTTTTATTCCGCTATCATCATTGGTTCCTAATGTACTATATATTATACAGAGAAGGCATCAGATGGAATTCAAAATAGCGTTATATTGGAAGAAGGCGTGGTTGTGAACCGATTTCACCCACATTTCGTACATGTCATCAGGGTGTTAAGAAAATATTATATACCGAATTTCATTGAAATCGGTTTGGTAGTTCCTGAGATATGGTTTTTGGTCCATAAGTGGGCGAGGCCACGCCCATTTTCATTTTTTAAAAAAAAGCCTGGGTGCAGCTTCCTTCTGCAATTTTTTCCGTAAAATTTTGTGTTTCTGACGTTTTTTGTTAGTCCGTTAACGCACTTTTAGTGATTTTCAACATAACCTTTGTATGGGAGGTGGGCGTGGTTATTATCCGATTTCCTCCATTTTTGAACTGTATATGGAAATGCCTGAAGAAAACGACTGTGTAGAGTTTGGTTGACATAGCTATAGTAGTTTCCGAGATATGTACAAAAAACTTAGTAGGGGGCGGGGCCACACCCACTTTTCCAAAAAAATTACGTTCAAATATGCCCCTCCCTTATGCAATCCCTTGTGCCAAATTTCACTTTAATATCTTTATTTATGGCTTAGTTATGACACTTTATAGGTTTTCGGTTTCCGCCATTTTGTGGGCGTGGCAGTTGGCCGATTTTGCCCATCTTCGAACTTAACCTTCTTATGGAGCCAAGGAATACGTGTACCAAGTTTCATCATGATATCTCAATTTTTACTCAAGTTACAGCTTGCACGGACGGACGGACAGACGGACGGACAGACGAACGGATAGACGGACGGACAGACAGACGGACAGACGGACGGACGGACAGACAGACATCCGGATTTCGACTCTACTCGTCACCCTGGTATATATAATCCTATATCTGACTCTTTTAGTTTTAGGACTTACAAACAACCGTTATGTGAACAAAACTATAATACTCTCCTTAGCAACATTGTTGCGAGAGTATAATAAAAATTTCATACAGGTAGGAAATTATTAAGAAAATAATGAAAGAGAGTCATATTCATAGCAAAAAAGTATTGGCACATAATATATAAAAATGGTAATGCAAAAGATGAAGAAACAGAAACTGAAAATGTTTAGTATTTTGTTGCACCTCCCTTGGCTTTAATAATCGCTTGCAAACGCCTTTGCATTCTTGCGACCAAATGGGAAGTCTCCCGACTGGTAATATTGGCCCATTGTTCCTTCAGAGCATTTTTAAGGGATTCTTTCGAAGCTATTTGGTGCTTGCGAATTTTTTTTCAAGCAAATGCCAAATATGCTCAATGGGATTGAGATCAGGGGATTGTGGAGGTGTTTTCAGCTGCTTGCAGTTATAAATGAACCACTCTTGAACCAAACGCGAAGTGTGTTTGGGATCATTGTCTTGCTGGAACTGCCATTTCTCTCCATTTAAGCCCAATTTAGTTACGCTCGGAAACAAATTGTTCTTCAAAAGGCTTAAATAAACAAGCTTATCCATTTTTTCGTCTATAAAAGCAGGATCCCCAACTCCACTTGCCGCTATATACCCACACTCCATTACGTTTCCGCCGCCATGCTTGATTGTTTTTAAGATGTTATTTTCTTGGAGCTCCATTTTGGGCTTTCGCCATATTTTTTGAGACCAATCTGATCCAAATAAATTGAATTTGGATTCATCGCTAAAAATCACGTTTTTCCAAAAGGTTGGTGTAGGTGAGCTTCAGCGAAATTTAACCTCTTTTTTTTGTTAGCTTTAGAAATGTGAGGCTTTCGTCGAGGTACACGACCATGATAACCGGCCTTATGCAGGGTATTTCGGACTGTCTGTGAGCTAATGTTTTCCCCAGTTGTTCCTGCATTTTCTCACTCAATTTTACAGCCGAAATTTTTGGGTGTTTTGCCACTGCGCCAACAATGGATCGTTCCTTCCGATCAGAAAAAGTTTTTGTTTTTGGCCTCCCAGATCTGTAATTGCTTTCTATTTTTCCGCTGTTTATGTAATGGTTTATTACATTCCTTACACTGGAACATGATCTATTGACAATTTGTCCTATTTCGCGCAATTATTTTTTTTTTCCAGGTACAGATTTAAAAGGAGTTCCGCACTTCAACGGTTATCTCTTTTCCGCGACCCATTTTGCTCAATCTATGTCAAGGTTAAACACATTACTAAAAGTCAATTGCTCTAATTATCCATTAATATGCAATATCTAATAGAAGTCACCAACAACGAGATCAAAAGAAATCAACTTAAAGAGGAATATGCAAAAAAATGATGTGTGCCAATACTTTTTTGATATGTTTTTCTCTGTTTCTGACTTCTTTTCTAGATTTGGGGGGTGAATGTGACGGTATATTTTCGCTTGCATTTTGTTTTGTTTCTACCAGTTACACTATGTACAAAAATAATTGAATGAGACTATACATACATATGTATGTATATAAATTTTATGCAGAGTCGTTTGCGCATTGTAAATACGCGAACCTATAAGCGTACATTTCTTAACGTCGGAAATATCATAATTATTCTTATTTAACACGGGTCAGGAAATACCAACATGCCAACCGAAAAAATTAGTTTCCGGAATAGATGAGTTAAAACAAAAATTGAAAGAATTGGAACAACTATGCGAACAATTAAAAAGTGAAAAACAAAAGCACAAAGTAATCGCTCACTTGTGGCTAATTATAGTCAATCACAATACAAAACTGATGAAGAAGAATTTGCTTTGGAAACTGATTTTAAAGAAAAACAAAAGCCCTAATAAAAAGCGTAAGGCCTAAGCTTCATCAGAAGTGATCATAAAAATACTTTATCATCGAACGGTGAAAACCACATAGCTAAAACTGAAAAACCGAAGTAAGAACCGCCTATCATGATTTCAAATATCTCTAATTATAAAGAAATAAATAACCTAATTAAAGATAATACCAACAAGTAAGGAAGGGTTAAGTTCGGGTGTCACCGAATATTTTATACTCTCTCATGATAAAGTGATAATCGAGATTTCATTATCCGTCATTTACATATTTTTTTATTTTGCTGTAAAATTAATTAGATTAGTAGTTCCTGAGATATGGTTTTTGGTCCATAAGTTTTCGACGCCACGCCCATTTTCAATTTTTAAAAAAGGCCTGGGTGAGCTTCCTTCTGCCCTTTCTTCCGTAAAATTTACTGTTTCTGACTGTTTCTGACGATTTTGCCGATCTTCGAACCTGACCTTCTTATGGAGCCAAGGAATACGTGTATTAAGTTTCATCATGATATCTCAATTTTTACTCAAGTTACAGCTTGCACGGACGGACAGACAGACATCCGGATTTCAACTCTACTCGTCACCCTGATCACTTTGGTACGAATACGACTCTAAGCTTTGTTGTTGTGCTATCGTTTTTGAACATGCAGTGATGTGGAATAAAATATGTGGGTACCGATGGTATTGGCTTCGAAACTGGAGACATGTGTTGAAGTTCGAGATATTCCTTCATAAAAGATACGTATTGTAATTTTACTTCTTTATTACGTTCGATATGCCTCTCAAGAGTTAGAAACTATCGTAACGCTTGCTCGTTGGAATCACCAAGAAGGCTAATACTGGGCTAAGCGAAACAAATATTCGCCTGTGAGCAAGCGACTGTAGTTTGCCTTTAAGTGATGTTCGCAATCGAGTTCCTCTCTTGTTGCCTTACTAATGGGATCAAAACTATTGTCTATTTCCCTATGTCACACTCAAGTGAGGTTATTATTGTTGTTGTGTACGATGATAGCCTTGGCGATGTGCTTTGCCTACCAGATACGATCCATCCAAAACGAGTTTTTTGGAGAACATAATTATTTTTCAAACGAATTTGACAGATGCACAGCAAACCAAAAAATATACTTGCACCTATGACAAGGTCCACACATTGGGGCTTCTGAAACTCAGGATCAGCTAAGCTGATATTCGCTGGAATATCCCAATCCCTAATTTAAAGTTTCGGCAGATTCTAAATTTTCACTGAAGCTGTTGAATTACAATGTTGACGCTAGAATTAACAATAAACTCCGATACCTGAAATTGCTAAAGACGATTTAGATTTTTTAATTTGTAATTGATTTGCTAATCTCGTCGTTATAAAGTTGAGATGTGAAGCAGAATCGAGTATTGCTCGATATGGCATGTGCAAGAAGCACACATTCAGCTGAACAAGAGCGTGGCTGAGGTAAAGTTGAGCGACTTTTTGACGCCCTTGTGACGAGGACTGCTGGCTGTGATGGACCAGATGTGGTTTCTGAAATATCAGTTACGGCTTGGTGAACTTGAATAAGGTGCAGCAGGGTATAATGCTTTATTGAGCAACATTGGTTTGAGGCAATTTATGCACAAATGTGTCCTTTTAGTTTCTTTCCACCTGTCACTTGCACTCAAACTTGCGAATAGTGGCCAAATGTACACAATATGGTCATGTTTTTGACAAATCGCACAACTTTTGGTAGAAGTCTTAGAAACAACAAATGCATTTTTACGATACTTTGTATTGCTCACCTACATATGTGCTAGGTGTTTTTGTTACCATAGCATGAGTCACATTTTTTAATGTTTCTCTCCTCCAAGGGTTTTTCAATTTCGAATGTTATTCTATGAATTTGTTCTATTGTTGAATGCTTGTTTCTAAAACCGAACTGATGCAATGGGATTAACTGCTTTTCGCCGATAATAGATTTTAATCTTTCATAAATTAATTTTTAAGATTTGTGGAAGTAGTGAAATTGGTCTTTATGACAAGACTACATTAGATCCTTTCCTGGCTAGGGAACCATAACAACTTCGGTAACTTTTCAAAGGCTGTGAAAATGTGTCAGACGGATTGCTGTATTGAAAAGATATATAGGCGAGCTTCAGTATACATTTGTATGGTAACTGTTTTAACACCTCAGTTGTAATTAGTTCGAATCCAGCAGCTTTCTTAATTTTAAGTATTTTAATTTCACTTTTAAATTCACAAATGGTGATTGCTGGGATTGTTGCATGATCCTGTTGAATACTACTGAGGAACGCGATTTCACTAGTCCCGTTTGGACGAAGGGTTTCAGCTAGCTGTTTTGCAAATGCATTAACTTTATCACAATCCCTTCTAGCTCATGTATAGGAAGCAATGTTTAATAATGCAACGTCGCTTGTTGGACGTTTCAGATACTTTGTACTTTTCCATCTTTTTTGTTAGCTGATAGTTGAGATAAATATTTATTAAATGACTCCTTCTATAATTAATATGAGCGATTTCTAGTTTTAATTCTGCTGTTGCCTTATTAAGGATGGGTTTGTCGAGTGGTGAGCGTGTTTGTTGCTATTTCCGTGGTAAATTTTTTTCCTAATTAGGAGGATTCTTATTTATTTAGGGTAATTTGAACCTATAACTTTCCGCTTTATCTCCGGAGTACTATACCAAACTGTTTGTTGAATTTCTTTCGTAAATTTGTCAACCTCTAATTCCAGTTGTTCAATGGTTGTTACACTTTATTTTAGACTGCAGTATTTGTTTGAACGAAGTCCAGTCCGTATTTTTGTTGTGTAGCATCAAACTAAGATCTCTTTTAATAACGGATTCATTTAGTGTTAAATATAATGGGGAGTGATCATAGCTTAGATCTAACTTATCTTCTATTTCGATGACATTTCGAGATATCTTTCTGGTTATAAAGAAGTCTATTACAGCTGGTTATTTGCTGGTCTCAGTTGGCCAGTAAGTTGATGTTCTAGTTGATACAAACTCACACCCCGTTTCTTGAGCTGCCTGGAATAGGTATCGCCCTTTAGCTGTCGTTAAGCGGGATCCCCAGTAAACATGCTATGCGTTAAAGTCGTGGTACATATTGAGAAATTCTTTATATTCTTCAATGAGGATTTTGTATCTCAGCGGTCAATATATTGCTGTAACTGACAAGGGTTGGTTCAATGTTTTTAATGTAATAGCTGTGTTTGAATATTGTGTACTAATTTTTCTATCCTCATAATGTATAATGCTGTTTTTATACCCTAAACAGGGTATATAAAGTTTGCCACGAAGTTTGTAACACCCAGAAGGAAGCGTCAGAGACCCTATAAAGTATATATGTATGTATGCATATAAATGATCAGTATGTTGAGCTGAATCGATTTAGCCATGTCCGTCTGTCTGTCTGTCTGTCCGTCTGTATATATACGAACTAGTCCCTTCGTTTTTAAGACATCGTTTTGAAATTTTACAAACGTAATTTTCTCTTCAATAAGCTGCTCATTTGTCTGAACTGCCGATATCGGACCACTATAACATATATGTAGTTGCCATACAAACACAGAAGTTGGCACAGGTTATTTTTTAAGATAATAATGTAATATACGCAGAAATTGTTCAGATCGGCTCACTATAGCATTTATGTAGCTGCTATACAAACTGAACGACCGGAATCTTGTGCTGGTATGGAAAACTTTTTCAGATCGGCTAACTATAGCATATATCTGCCATACAAACTGAATGATTGGAATCACATGCTTGCATATGAAACCTCCTCAATTGACAATATATAGTAATTATATCTTCACGAAATTTGGTATGAGTTATTGTTCACAGAAATAATGTAATCTCCGAAGAAATTGTTCACATTGGATTACTATAGCATATACCTGCCATACAAACCGAACGATCGGAATCCAGGGCTTGTATGGAAAACTTTCGCATTTGAAGTCGTATCTTCACGAAATTTGACATGGATTACTGCTATAATATAATATAATATTTAAACCTTGTTCTTTTAAATCAGCGATAATATCACTAATGCTACACGAATGGTGAAGATTTTTAATCTTAACCTTTATTGGGCGCGTTTGTTTGTCTTCAAAGGAATACTATGAAGTCCCCGACGCAGACAACATTTTTGTCATCGATCTATAGTCATCACTTGTTGTAACGCTTACTTTATGAGTGACGTTATTTAATAGTTTTAACAAAAATTAATTTTTATACTCTCACAACAAAGTTGCTAAGGAGAGTATTATAGTTTTGTTCACATGACGGTTGTTTGTAAGTCCTAAAACTAAAAGAGTCAGATTTAGGGTTATATATTTAGGATTGAAAACACGTTGTTTAAACCTAATCTTTATTAAGAGCAATGAATTATAAAATTAACTTATGTTGCGATCCTCACGTGCGAAGCGATTGGCAGCTGCTATCCAAAAAAAAAGGGCGAATATAGAGGCAAACGTAAAGACGAATGAATGACAATGC
>NW_026089623.1:12536575-12616188 GCF_024586455.1 Bactrocera neohumeralis | reverse complement strand
TATATATTGTCAATTGAGGAGGTTTCATATGCAAGCATGTGATTCCAATCATTCAGTTTGTATGGCAGATATATGCTATAGTTAGCCGATCTGAAAAAGTTTTCCATACCAGCACAAGATTCCGGTCGTTCAGTTTGTATAGCAGCTACATAAATGCTATAGTGAGCCGATCTGAACAATTTCTGCGTATATTACATTATTATCTTAAAAAATAACCTGTGCCAACTTCTGTGTTTGTATGGCAACTACATATATGTTATAGTGGTCCGATATCGGGGAGGATGGAGTCATGTGTAGAAGTTCACGCAAGTGAGGAAAGTTCTCTGATCGCCATTCACTTGGGAGTGGCCAGAAACGATTCTTTTACACATGGCTCAAGCAGCTCACTACTTCCGGTCTTTGACCAAGTATCCTCTGGGTAGCCTAAGAACATCCGTTCGAAGGCGAGCTAAAGTGAGAAGGCGAAACATTCCCTACAAGGGTTGTGCGCTGGGCTTGGGACCCGCCACGTAAAAAAACAATACCAATGAAAACGTTTCTTCAACATATCGCTGATTTGCGCCCACGCCCCGACGGAAGAGAAGGACGATGTGACCAAAGATGCCTTCTATGAGCGCTTGGAGCGCGCTTATGAGAGCTGCCCCCGCCACGATGTCAAAATCGTGCTTGGCGACTTTAACGCCAGGGTGGGCAAAGAAGGTATATTTGGCACTACGGTCGGTAAATTCAGCCTCCACGACGAAACATCCCCAAATGGGTTGAGGCTGATTGACTTCGCCGGGGCCCGAAATATGGTTATCTGTAGTACTAGATTCCAGCACAAGAAGATTCATCAAGCTACCTGGCTGTCTCCGGGTCGAAAAACTACCAACCAGATCGATCATGTTGTGATAGATGGAAGACACGTCTCCAGTGTTTTAGATGTGCGTGCGCTCCGAGGTCCTAACATCGACTCGGACCACTATCTTGTTGCAGCTAAGATTCGCACTCGCCTCTGTGCAGCAAAAAACGCACGCCAACAAACACAAGGAAGGTTCGACGTCGAAAAGCTGCAATCACAACAGACAGCCGAACGATTCTCTACTCGGCTTGCACTCCTGCTCTCTGAGAGCACTCGTCAACAACTCGGTATAAGGGAACTGTGGGACGGCATTTCAAACTCCTTACGTACAGCTGCAACCGAAACCATTGGTTTTCGGAAAGTGCAAAAGAACAGCTGGTACGACGAAGAGTGCCGTGTCGCAGCGGAGAGAAACAGGCTGCCTACCTCGCAACGTTACGATCGACCACTACACGTGCAGGATGGGATAGATACCGAGAGTTGAAGAGGGAAGCGAGACGCATTTGCAGACAGAAGAAGAAAGAGGCCGAAATGCGTGAGTACGAAGAGCTTGATAAGCTGGCCGACAGGGGTAATGCTCGAAAATTCTACGAAAAAATGCGGCAGCTTACAGAAGGTTTTAAGACCGGAGCATACTCTTGTAGGACCCCCAAAGGTGATCTAGTCACTGATGCCCAGAGCATAGTTAAATTATGGAGGGAGCACTTCTCCAGCCTGCTGAATGGCAGTGAACGCACAACACCAGGAGAAGGAGAACCCGATTCCCCAATCGATGACGATGGAGCAGACGTTCCATTACCCGACCATGAAGAAGTTCGAATAGCAATTGCCCGCCTCAAGAACAACAAAGCGGCAGGGGCCGACGGACTACCGGCCGAGCTATTCAAACACGGCGGCGAAGAACTAATAGGGAGCATGCATCAGCTTCTTGTAAAATATGGTCGGACGAGAGCATGCCCAACGATTGGAATTTAAGTGTGCTATGCCCAATCCATAAAAAAGGAGACCCCACAATCTGCGCCAACTACCGTGGGATTAGCCTCCTCAACATCGCATATAAGGTTCTATCGAGCGTATTGTGTGAAAGATTAAAGCCCACCGTCAACAAACTGATTGGACCTTATCAGTGTGGCTTCAGACCTGGAAAATCAACAACCGACCAGATATTCACCATGCGCCAAATCTTGGAAAAGACCCGTGAAAAGAGAATCGACACACACCACCTCTTCGTCGATTTCAAAGCTGCTTTCGACAGCACGAAAAGGAGCTGCATTTATGCCGCGATGTCTGAATTTGGTATCCCCGCAAAACTAATACGGCTGTGTAAACTGACGTTGAGCAACACGAAAAGCTCCGTCAGGATCAAGAAGAACCTCTCCCAACCGTTCGATACCAAACCACGTTTCATACAAGGCGACTCCCTATCGTGCGAATTCGTCAATCTGCTGCTGGAGAAAATAATTCGAACTGAGAAATTAATCCAGCAGGTACAACCGATGATATTGTTATCTTTGGCCTCAACACCTGCGCTGTTAGTTCTTCTTTCAACTCTACGACGTTAAAGTAGACCCTGACCTTCATAAAGTCTCTTAGAGTAACGAAAATGATTACATGTACTTAGTTTATGGGAACTGAGGTAAATAGTGAACCAACATCACATATCTTCGGCCTGAAACTATTATCCATATATATAAAATTAAGTGGCAAAACTTCCTGTTCGCATACTCCTCCTAGACGGCTTGCCCGATTTCAATGAATTTGCAGCGGTGATTGGGGTCTGTTTGGAGGGTGCACATACGAAATTTAATGTGTGCATCATTGCACGTTTTGCAAAAAAAAAAAAAAAAAAAAAAAAAACTGGCGGATGTTTACAATTAATAAAAAACATTGACATCGCATGTTGATCCGTTTTGCCTGTCATTCGTTCTTTCTATGGATGACTGTCAAGCTAACAAGACATACACAACGTAAGTGTTCCGAATGCACTGAGTGTATAAAAAATGTTTCACGCCATGCGGTTCGATTGTCGCTTGAAAATGCGCGGTGTGTGTAAAAAAAAGTGTTTCAACATTGTGTGTTTTTTCCAGATTTAATTCCATCCATTTGCTACATTTATTCGAACCGATTTTGTGTTTTTCTGCTGACCGTGCAACACACACAAAGCAAGTGAGTATTGTTATTGTTTCGTAAGTGCTTCATGAGGTTCGCAAAAAAAAAATACATAGTTTAAGATGTAGTTTTAGGTTAATTTACCAAACGAGGTTTCAGACAAGGCGACTCCCTATCGTGCGACTTCTTCAACCTGCTCCTGGAGAAAATAGTTCGAGCTGCAGAACTAAACAGAGAAGGTACCATCTTCTATAAGAGTGTACAGCTGTTGGCGTATGCCGACGATATTGATATCATCGGCCTCAACACCCGCGCCGTTAGTTCTGCTTTCTCTAGGCTGGACAAGGAAGCACAGAAAATGGGTCTGGTAGTGAACGAGGGCAAAACGAAATATCTCCTGTCATCAAACAAACAGTCGTCGCACTCGCGACTTGGCTCTCACGTCACTGTTGACAGTCATAACTTTGAAGTTGTAGATAATTTCGTCTATTTAGGAACCAGCATTAACACCACTAATAATGTCAGCCTGGAAATCCAACGCAGGATTGCTCTTGCCAACAGGTGCTACTTCGGACTGAGTAGGCAATTGAAAAGTAAAGTCCTCTCTCGACGAACAAAAGCAAAACTCTATAAGTCGCTCATAATTCCCGTCCTGCTATATGGTGCAGAGGCTTGGGCGATGACAGCAACCGATGAGTCGACGTTACGAGTTTTCGAGAGAAAAATTCTGCGAAAGATTTATGGTCCTTTGCGCATTGGCCACGGCGAATATCGCATCCGATGGAACGATGAGCTGTACGAGATATATGACGACATTGACATAGTTCAGCGAATTAAAAGACAGCGGCTACGCTGGCTAGGTCATGTTGTCCGGATGGATGAAAACACTCCAGCTCTGAAAGTGTTCGACGCAGTACCTGCCGGGGAAGCAGAGGAAGAGGAAGACCTCCACTCTGTTGGAAGGACCAAGTGGAGAAGGACCTGGCTTCGCTTGGAATATCCAATTGGCGCCACGTAGCGAAAAGAAGAAACGACTGGCGCGCTGTTGTTAACTCGGCTATAATCGCGTAAGCGGTGTCTACGCCAATTAAGAAGAAGAAGAGGTCCGATATCGGCAGTTCAGACAAATGAGCAGCTTATTGAAGAGAAAATTACGTTTGTAAAATTTCAAAACGATGTCTTAAAAACGAAGGGGCTAGTTCGTATATATACAGACGGACAGACAGACAGACAGACGGACATGGCTAAATCGATTCAGCTCAACATACTGATCATTTATATGCATACATACATATATACTTTATAGGGTCTCTGACGCTTCCTTCTGGGTGTTACAAACTTCGTGGCAAACTTTATATACCCTGTTTAGGGTATAAAAACAGCATTATACATTATGAGGATAGAAAAATTAGTACGCACAATATTCAAACACAGCTATTACATTAAAAACATTGAACCAACCCTTGTCAGTTACAGCAATATATTGACCGCTGAGATACAAAATCCTCATTGAAGAATATAAAGAATTTCTCAATATGTACCACGACTTTAACGCATAGCATGTTTACTGGGGATCCCGCTTAACGACAGCTAAAGGGCGATACCTATTCCAGGCAGCTCAAGAAACGGGGTGTGAGTTTGTATCAACTAGAACATCAACTTACTGGCCAACTGAGACCAGCAAATAACCAGCTGTAATAGACTTCTTTATAACCAGAAAGATATCTCGAAATGTCATCGAAATAGAAGATAAGTTAGATCTAAGCTATGATCACTCCCCATTATATTTAACACTAAATGAATCCGTTATTAAAAGAGATCTTAGTTTGATGCTACACAACAAAAATACGGACTGGACTTCGTTCAAACAAATACTGCAGTTTAAAATAAAGTGTAACAACCATTGAACAACTGGAATTAGAGGTTGACAAATTTACGAAAGAAATTCAACAAACAGTTTGGTATAGTACTCCGGAGATAAAGCGGAAAGTTATAGGTTCAAATTACCCTAAATAAATAAGAATCCTCCTAATTAGGAAAAAAATTTACCACGGAAATAGCAACAAACACGCTCACCACTCGACAAACCCATCCTTAATAAGGCAACAGCAGAATTAAAACTAGAAATCGCTCATATTAAGAAGGAGTCATTTAATAAATATTTATCTCAACTATCAGCTAACAAAAAAGATGGAAAAGTACAAAGTATCTGAAACGTCCAACAAGCGACGTTGCATTATTAAACATTGCTTCCTATACATGAGCTAGAAGGGATTGTGATAAAGTTAATGCATTTGCAAAACAGCTAGCTGAAACCCTTCGTCCAAACGGGACTAGTGAAATCGCGTTCCTCAGTAGTATTCAACAGGATCATGCAACAATCCCAGCAATCACCATTTGTGAATTTAAAAGTGAAATTAAAATACTTAAAATTAAGAAAGCTGCTGGATTCGAACTAATTACAACTGAGGTGTTAAAACAGTTACCATACAAATGTATACTGAAGCTCGCCTATATATCTTTTCAATACAGCAATCCGTCTGACACATTTTCACAGCCTTTGAAAAGTTACCGAAGTTGTTATGGTTCCCTAGCCAGGAAAGGATCTAATGTAGTCTTGTCATAAAGACCAATTTCACTACTTCCACAAATCTTAAAAATTAATTTATGAAAGATTAAAATCTATTATCGGCGAAAAGCAGTTAATCCCATTGCATCAGTTCGGTTTTAGAAACAAGCATTCAACAATAGAACAAATTCATAGAATAACATTCGAAATTGAAAAACCCTTGGAGGAGAGAAACATTAGAAAATGTGACTCATGCTATGGTAACAAAAACACCTAGCACATATGTAGGTGAGCAATACAAAGTATCGTAAAAATGCATTTGTTGTTTCTAAGACTTCTACCAAAAGTTGTGCGATTTGTCAAAAACATGACCATATTGTGTACATTTGGCCACTATTCGCAAGTTTGAGTGCAAGTGACAGGTGGAAAGAAACTAAAAGAACACATTTGTGCATAAATTGCCTCAAACCAATGTTGCTCAATAAAGCATTATACCCTGCTGCACCTTATTCAAGTTCACCAAGCCGTAACTGATATTTCAGAAACCACATCTGGTCCATCACAGCCAGCAGTCCTCGTCACAAGGGCGTCAAAAAGTCGCTCAACTTTACCTCAGCCACGCTCTTGTTCAGCTGAATGTGTGCTTCTTGCACATGCCATATCGAGCAATACTCGATTCTGCTTCACATCTCAACTTTATAACGACGAGATTAGCAAATCAATTACAAATTAAAAAATCTAAATCGTCTTTAGCAATTTCAGGTATCGGAGTTTATTGTTAATTCTAGCGTCAACATTGTAATTCAACAGCTTCAGTGAAAATTTAGAATCTGCCGAAACTTTAAATTAGGGATTGGGATATTCCAGCGAATATCAGCTTAGCTGATCCTGAGTTTCAGAAGCCCCAATGTGTGGACCTTGTCATAGGTGCAAGTATATTTTTGGTTTGCTGTGCATCTGTCAAATTCGTTTGAAAAATAATTATGTTCTCCAAAAAACTCGTTTTGGATGGATCGTATCTGGTAGGCAAAGCACATCGCCAAGGCTATCATCGTACACAACAACAATAATAACCTCACTTGAGTGTGACATAGGGAAATAGACAATAGTTTTGATCCCATTAGTAAGGCAACAAGAGAGGAACTCGATTGCGAACATCACTTAAAGGCAAACTACAGTCGCTTGCTCACAGGCGAATATTTGTTTCGCTTAGCCCAGTATCAGCCTTCTTGGTGATTCCAACGAGCAAGCGTTACGATAGTTTCTAACTCTTGAGAGGCATATCGAACGTAATAAAGAAGTAAAATTACAATACGTATCTTTTATGAAGGAATATCTCGAACTTCAACACATGTCTCCAGTTTCGAAGCCAATACCATCGGTACCCACATATTTTATTCCACATCACTGCATGTTCAAAAACGATAGCACAACAACAAAGCTTAGAGTCGTATTCGACGGCTCAGCACAGACTACAACTGGTTATTCATTGAACAATGCACTGGTGGCAGGTCCAACCATTCAACCAAAGTTAGCCGACACTCTTCTTAGAATTAGTGCGAATCCGGTCGCCCTAAGATAATTACTTGCATTGCATACTTTGGAATGGTTTGCACCATTTTTGGCTATTCGTACCATGCATCAACTTGCGATCGATGAAGCAGTTTTATACCACAACTTTACGATGAATTTAGTAGTATAGGAAATATTTCCACGATATTTTGGCTTTCGAGTAGGTGGTCGTTTAGAAAATACATTATTTGATTATCATTCACTACATTCAATCATTCTACCCAAGGGACATCCCCTAACAGAATCTATTATAACACATTTTCACCATCAGAATCTGCATGCCGGACCTCAAGCATTATTTGCTGCAATACGACAACAATATTGGCCCCTGGGAGGCGAAATTTTCGTGAGTCACATAGTAAGCAGGTATGTGCGATGTTTCAGACTACGACCCAAAAATACCGATCTGAAATAAGAAGCAGACCACCAACGAAATGTTACATATGTAAGTCTCTTCATATATTTTATTACGAAGGCGGTTCGGTTTTATCGGCAGTGTCTTGTTGAAGGAATTGACTGGAAGTTTATTCCACCTCGGTCTTCTTATTTCGGAAGCCTTTGGGAGGCCTCAATTAAAATATCGAAATTCCATTTCTGGGGAATTGTTGGTTATGCAGTACCCTCTTTTGATGAACTTAGAACACTTATATGTCAGATCTCATTAGTTTTAACTCTCGACCACTTTGACCAATTAGAGAAAATCACGATGATTTAGATAATCCCACACCAGACCATTTCCTTATAGATACACCACTAACGTTTCGAGTTCCGAATATTTATCACTTTTGCAACAACGCTCACGATGGCAATATCCAAGGAACAATATCCCAGTTGGAACTCTTGTCCTTATAAAGGATGAAGCATTGCCACCACTCAAATGGCTGCTTGGAAGAATCACTAAGGTCTTCCTGAGGAACGATTCTAAAGTTCGTGTAGCTGAAGTTAAAAAGACCAATGGTATTTGCAAACAAGCTATCTCCAAATTGTGCGCTCTTCCCATTGATGATCATTTAGCTGGCGGTATGACTCGCCATCAGGGGAAATCTGTTCAGAGTGCTCAGAGCGTCACCTGATAATTAAGTGGCATCACTTACCACTTTTTGTAAATTTTGGCACACTGCAATCCTGTAAAACATTAGATGTAACAATTGCTTAAATAAATTACATTCGCTTTTATAACGTGAACAAACCAACACACATTCAGCCTTTTTTTCTATTTCACTTTTCGTCGCTATTCGTTCGAGCGAAAAAATTCTTGCTGAACGACATACAAGCATGTTGAAATAAAGAGTATTGAACTTAATCTGAAATTGTCGAAAATAAAAAGGCTATGCAGTTGCATAAAGTGGATAACACTTGCGCATGATGAACTCTCTTTTTGATTCGTAATGCGCCTACAACAACAAAAGAACGCCAAAACAATACGAGCGTTATATACGTATACATACATATACTTACATACTTGGTGTAATGATTTATGTACCACCTTCTCCGCATACACCGTATATTTTTACCAAAATTGCTATTAAAAAACTCGATTTGCACTTCAATTCAAGTTGTTATCAACTTTTGAATTTATTCACTCACAAAAGAATAAAATACAAGTACAAGTATATTTGAATTTAACGCAAGAAAATGTAAACTTTTGTATTTATTCTTTCACAACATAGGTATAAAAATGTTTTAATTTTGAACAAGATGTTCGCAAAAAAGGTAAAACTAAAGTAGCCAAAAAGGAGTCGTGTGTGGATCGGACCGATGTCGTAGCGCCAGAGTGATTTTCGGTCATGTGGCGAAAGAACTAGCGAAAATGAATATTTGGTATTGCCACTTGCGAATTTTTAAAATTCGCTCCGCCTCAACTGTCAAAATTTGGCGAACGTTTATTTGATTCGAGAATCTAATTAAAAATGGAGAAAACGTTAGTAAAATTTTAAAAAGGTATTTATTGTATTTAATTCATTACAAATTTAATTATTTTCGGAATAAAACGAACTACTCAAAAGCAATTTGAGGTATTGGTGAAGTTGATGGAAGGAAATCCTGAGTTAGCCAGAGGAATGGCTCCGTTTGGCTCAACAAAAAAAAATAGGATGGAGTTGTGGGAAGCAACTGCTTTAGAGTTAAACCATATCGGCCCTCCAATACATAGTGGCAGCGAATGGAATAAGATAAGAATAAACAATTTTGATTGCATATATGTACATATCTGTATTAATTTGTGTATTTCTTAGGTTTGGTTGGACTATAAGTTAAAATTAAAAAGGAAAATTGCAGATAATCGAAAGGAGATTGCAGCCAAAGGTGGAGGACCAAACAACCAACGGAGTTTAACGCCATTGGAGCA
This sequence comes from Bactrocera neohumeralis, assembly GCF_024586455.1. Classification (NCBI taxonomy): domain Eukaryota; kingdom Metazoa; phylum Arthropoda; class Insecta; order Diptera; family Tephritidae; genus Bactrocera; species Bactrocera neohumeralis. Next base: position 12,606,750 of record NW_026089623.1, on the reverse strand, counting down.
GGCCGTGGACGAGCTGCTCAGCTTGCAGTAGGCAGTGAATCCAAGCGGAGCCGCATTTGGTAGCACTACACCTGCACCTGCACCTGCATATTTAGAAGAAGAACATCTGGAAGATGTCGAAGTGCAGCCTGAACATGCTGGAAATGTTAGCATTTCGTCTAGGCAGGCACCTACAAGCAGAGTGGAGGAGCGCGAAAATTTGCGTATGAAGGCTTTGGAGAAACAAGCAGAAACGCAAGAAAGCCTTGTCGGTATTATGCAAAATATTAATTCGGTGTGTAATGAAATTTCTAGATACAACAGAAAAATTTACGAATTAAAAAAAGAATTATTTAAAGAATAATAAAAATTAATTTACGAATTATAAAATGAAAGAAGAAAGAAAGAAGGAAGAAAATAAAGAAAAAATGGGCGACATAAAGAAAAAATTGAAATAAAACTAAAAGAATTAGAATTAAAAAAATTGAAATACTCAAAATAAAAAAACGTACCTCCTGCAATTCAAAATTAATTTCAGTTATTTTATTGTAGTTATGTTACATATATGTACATATATTTTGGGGATGCAACTATACTATGACAATGCATTCGCAATTTGTCTTCGGCGATGATCTGCTGCTGTTCCACTGAAGTTTCCTTCAACTGGTTCCAGTGGTACTACCACATCAACAAAAGTTTCTTCTTCAGGATCATTCACATTATATTGTTTGCAAATATTGTGTAAAGCACAACAAACATTTACAATAACAGTTGCTTTACTAGGAGGATGTCGTAGTTTACGTTCACCTAGTATACAACGAAAACGGCATTTCAGCACTCCAATTGTCCGTTCAACTACGTTCCTTGCCTTTGCATGTTTCTTATTAAAATTTGATTCCACTGTTCCTGGTAAAGCGTTTCGGAAAGGCGTCCATAGATACTCGTGTAGTGGATAACCAGAATCACCTATAATATATTTAATTTTAGTAATCATATCCTGATAAAAATTAATTTTTTAAGACCAAATAATAATAAGTAATAATTTATTTATTTAGTTGCTACTTACAATCATCGCATTTATGCTGTTGAATAATTCTTTATGACAATAAAACTTCCGACACTCACCTTGTAACGAAATCGAAGTTAAAAAAGTAGAGTTGACTGCGTGTACGAGTATGCGCACGGGCCGAAAACAAAAGAGAGGCTGGCGCCGTCCGTCGGTCCCTTTTGTTGATTATGTTCTGGTGTCCTCGTGTGTGAAGGTATGGTGTAGATGATGATGCGGTGGGCATCATGCCGATGTGTTGAGAATAGGGTGTGTAGTGTGGGATGTAGCTATCTTATATTAAGAGGGGGGCGCAGAAGCTCATTTAATCACCCAGGTCCCCCTAAACGACTGTTTAGCCTAAAAGGCGCTGCAGCTGTTGCACCGTTGCCACAACATTGCTCAGACCCGTGGATCGGCGAGATGGTGGTCCAGTCTGTCGACGCCGCACCGAGGTTCCACTTCGCTGGTGTATGACACGATCAGCGGGTGGAAGTCGAGATACGTGGCCGCGATGGTTGGGTGGCCGGTTAACTTCGCGTGACGAGCTGCGGTGTAGCAGCGTGTGATGCGGCCGGTAACACAGTTGGCACAGCCCACGTGACTCACACTCTGTAGTCGTATGAGTGTGCGACAGGCAGTTGAGGCAATACCCGTGGGCCTGGGCAACTTGCTGCCGTTGCAAAGGTCGCATACCCCTGAATATTCCACAATGGTGCAGAGGATGTATGCGTCGACAGATGGGGCACCTAATCCGACGGGTCTCCGAAGTCCTCGATGTGATCGGTGGTGGTCGGGTGCCACCACGAGGCGCGGGTGCAGGTACCGCTGCAGGCGCGGATACCGGTACAGGTGCCGGCGTTGTTGCCGGTGCGTGGTTGCCGGAGTAGCAGCCGATGCTGTTGCAACTACCGTTCGGGGCGCTGGTGCAGGCCCGTTGCGTGGTACATTGGTTACCGCCTGAGCGGTTGGCGTATTTGCAACTGGCGTATCTACATCCATGGTAATCTGTGGTAAATGAGATGGTTAATTATACATATCTGTCATATAAGTTGATATGGGCAATCGTGCCACGATATGTGGCATGAATGGGCCGTCGTATTGATCGACCATTTTTTGTCAGTTTTCTTTACGGTTTGTTATTTTTATGTACGGTTTGTTATTTTTATTTACGGTTTGTTATCTGACGGTTGTTATTTGTTAACGGTTGGTATTGGCGTATTTTTCGTTTTCATTTGATTAGCTTATTGTGACACGATAAAATCGGTTTGTTTTTGCGGTTTTTGGATTCGCGATCATCGGAAGGTGGCAGAAAGCATAGCTTCACGAGCGGTCTGGTTAGCGTTCCGTTTTGCGTACGGAGATCAATGATTCGTATGTGACCGTCGGAGCCGTAATGTAGCTTTTCTATGCGGCCAAGCCGCCACTCGGTGGGGGGTAGACAATCATCGTGAATGAGGACACAGTCTCAAGTTTAGGCGCTTGTTCAGGAGTCTTCCAGAGGTATCTTTTGTAGAGATCCTTTATGTATTCGTCCTTCCATCGGCGGCTGAAATCATGATGGAGAATCTTAATTCGTTCCCATCGAATTAATAGGGATAGCGACTCCACGCCTGGCTCAGGAATGGCCAGGATGGGTGCTCCCTTTTGAAAATGCCCTGGAGTTAAGGCAGTGAAATCTGAGGGGTCTTGCGATAGTACTGTGAGTGGCCGTGAATTGAGAACGGCTTCAATTCGATTTAATAACGTCGTGAACTCTTCGTAATTGAATTTATAATTTCCAGCTACCCGTTTGAAATGGGATTTGAAGCTTTTTACAGCTGATTCCCATAAACCGCCCATATGAGGGGCGCTTGGGGGTATAAATTGCCAATTGATACCTTGAGGGGCGTACTTTGTACGATATCGGATGATACTTCTTTGAAAAAATCCACAAATTGCTTTTCTGTGGCTCGTTGGGCTCCAATAAAGGTTTTGCCATTATCGCTCATGATCTTTGATGGGTAGCCACGTCGAGCGACGAAGCGAGCAAATGCCGCGAGAAAAGCCTCCGTCGTCAGATTACTACACAGCTCAAGGTGTACTGCCTTTGTCGTGAAACATACAAAGACAGCCACATAGCCTTTCATGAGAGTAGGAGACCTTAACATGGACGCCTTTACCTGGAAAGGCCCAGCAAAATCAACACCTGTTGTGGTGAAAGGCAGAGCGAAGTTGCAGCGTTCAGGTGGAAGTGCTGCCATAATCTGCGTTCGCATCTTCTGTTTGTGTATAGTGCAAGTCTTGCACGTGAAGATGCACTTCTTGATTTGTGGCTTAAGAAGGGGGATATAATACTCCTGACGTACCATATGTTGCATGAGGCGATGTTCGGCGTGTAGCGTTAAGATATGGATGTAATGGAGGAATAATGTGGCAAATGGTGACCTTTCTGGAATTATTATGGGGTGGCGTTCATTGTATGTTAGGCTCGAATTAGCAAGCCGACCATTGGCACGAAACAGACCTTTCGTGTCCAGAAATGGGTTTAGAACTAAGAGTGAGCTTTTTTTATCAATCGGCTTCGATTCTCTTAGTGGTGATATATCGCGGCTGAAGTAGCGCGGTTGTGTATATGCTATTAGTGCGACCTTTGCATTTTGTAACTCTAGGTGCGTCACTTTGTTGCATGGGAAATTATGTGATCCTTTTACTTTGCTTTTGAGTTGCTTGATAAACTTGAACAAATATGCAACTACTCTGAGAGCTTTTGGAAACGATGAAAATCGTTCAAGGATGTCGGCATCATCCAATAATGTGTGAAAGGTGGCGATTTTCGACCTTCTGGTGCGATAATGTTGCGCATGGGGGATTGTGGCCAAAAATCAGGAGATTCTATCAACCATCGGGGGCCATTCCACCAGAGGGTGGTGGTGGCAAGGTGCAGTGGCTTGCACCCTCCTCTTGTACCTAGATCGGCAGGATTGTCTGCACTGGCTACGTGACGCCAAGTGGCTGATCCCACTAGGTCAAGTATTTGAGACGTTCGGTTAGAAATATACAATATAATATACAATAACAATAATACGTCAAATATGTCAATTTCGGATGAACTCGTGTGACATTTCTCAATTATTTTAGTAAGGCAACAAAAACAACAAAGTTGAGCGAATGTGTTCATTCGCCAGTCACAATATGAACATGGCGGATTTTCGCCTAAAACATTCGACTCGCCAATACATTCGCTTCGTCAGTGACAATACTAGCTGAAATAGAGTGAACAGATTATATCCCAAATACGAGAATACACAACCTATGTAAAAATGAGTTCTGCGGGAGGAAAAACAATGTATACACCCGATGTTGGATCGACAAGGGTAATTTTTTGAAGGCCGCCCACGCAAAAAACAGTTATACAAGAAAAAAATTTGATACACCCCGGTGTTAGACCGTCCAGGGTAATTTTTTTGTGAAGCGCGGCCGAAGGTCGCCCACGCAAAAAGGAGTTCAACGCGAAAAAAATTTGATACACCCCGGTGTTGGACCGACTAGGGTTATTTTTTGTGAACCGCGGCCGAAGGCCGCCCACGCAAAAAGGAGTTCAACGCGAAAAAAATCTGATACACCCCGGTGTTTGACCGACCAGGGTTATGTTTTTATAGGTTGTTGATTCTCGTATTTGGGATATAATCTGTTTACTTTATTTCTTTTAAGGTAACATTGATTATTTGACAGTTTGTAGCTCTTTCGTTATTTTTAAGTAAGTAAATTTTAACAATAAGTTAAAAATTGAATTAGAACTGTTTTTCTAATGTATAATTTAAAATAAATGTTTACAAACGAATTAGTGAAGTGCTAGTGGATATAAAAGTGAAAAATAGATGTACGTGCAAAATTAATTTTATATATAGAAAATATGTAATTAAAATATCGCTAATTTTCAACTGTAAGCGCGAATATCTCGAAAACTATAAGCTTCCTGCGGCTATAACTATATACATATATTCTTGATCTGGATAATCTCCTCTATACGACCATACCCCTTTTATCCCCGAAATCCTGGGACGGTATATTAAATTCTTCTCTTTGACTCACTTTCTTAAGGTAAATTTAATTCAGTGTGATGTCAACTGTCAAGCTACGAATAGCATTTTAATAATGAATAAATATTTGTTAAATGAAACTCAAATAATTGTGTTTATTGTCACTGGCGCTGTCGGCGGGATCAGTTAAAATGATCCTTTAAAAGAATCTAGTTAAGTGTTTTTGAAATCGTACAAAATTTAAAAACTTTATAAATAAAAAGTGAAAACACATATTGTGGAGTATTCAATTTTCCATTTTATACCTGGAAGCTGTAGCTGCATTACCTATAACCTTCAATGGCTTTTGAGGAAGGAAGCCCAGGAAATAACCTCTACGTGACATTCGCTGTCTAAAGTTCTCAAAAGTCGGTAAATATAAGAGTGATAGTAGCTGACGATCTTTGTGAGCAGTTGTTGTGTGTGATCATTGTACAAGCCACTTCGTCATCAAGAGAAGAAGAAAGAGAAATAGTGTCAAAAGCTGAATTTTCAGAGCAATCAATATACCCACTAATAACTATAACAATGACGGAAGCGAAGGAGAGAGAGAACGAACAGTGCAAATCATAAAAGTGATTGCTCCATTTGACGGCAAAAAAATTACCTGGCTTTGTGTATAGTATATTGACAGTTTAAATGGGATTACGCCCCCGTCGTCATCTTACACAAAAGGAAAATTCTTTTTATTTTCAATGTGTTGTAAGTACCCTTCATGGGCTGGCGTTAGATGTACATAGTGAAAAGAGATCAACCTGCGAGTTGGGAAATATTGAGATGCCTGTTAATTGATGAATTTGCAGATCCGACACCTATTACTACTATGATATTATTAGTAAGTAATTTGAAATACAGAGGTAGCGTTAAGCAACTATGTGAAGAAATAAATGCAGAAGTACATATGTAAGATTAAGGATAGAATTAAGTTAAAAGAATCAGACATTTCGACTATTAACTTCCTAATGTTGAATTACAATTTAACAATTACAAAAATAGTATTTACTCTGCTAATGCGCAACAATATATTCCTTACGATAATAGTTTAACTGATTTTCAACAACAAATTCCTATTTTCAATACTCCTTTTAATAATAACCCACAAAATCAAAGTCATAACACACAATATAATGACAATTTTGGTAATACTCTTAAAAATCCAAGTAAGTATATTCTGGAGGGAACAGTTCAAATCAGTCTAGGGTTCGACGTTACGGAATTCCTGAACCAATGCAGCAGGGTAACGAGAATATTCGGCTAGAAGCCTCGGATACTTACAAAAAGGTGTATACAAGTAATAAAAATGTAAATGCTGAATTGATATTCTACGTATGTACATATATGATTTTTCTACAAAATACGATGGTTTATTAGGCTATGATATCCTTCAGCAATTTAATGCTAAAAATGTTATTGGTAATAAAAACTTAATTTTAAATGATGTTATTTATAAATTTGTAAATAATACTGATTCAAAAACATACTGTTTTTATGAAAATTTAAATATGACCAGTGACTCGAAGGCTCACAATTTAGGCTCGAGCATCTCAACAAAAAAGAGATTTTGAGTATAAAAAATCTGTTATGTAAATACAAACACATATTCTATATAGAAGGTGATATATTAACGTTCACTAATAAAATTAAACATAAAATCAAGACAATACACGAAGACCCAATATACACTAGGCATCAAATGAAAGTATAAATGTAATATATACTGGCAACCTCAGATTTATTCATTTACTTCCTACATTTGCGCTTAAGAATAAATTCATAAAACATTTATGTAGATTATTCTATACACGCTGAGCGACTTGTACGAATCAAAGCTCCTGAAAACCTTGAAATTTTATCGCGGGAGTTGGTTTGGATGTTTCCATTAGTACAATGCAAAGGAAACTTCGTATCTGGTTTTAAAAACTATGTCCAAAAAAACGACCCATATTTTCAATTTCGAGTAGGAAAAAAAGGACTAGAGTTTGCAAAACAATATCTAAATGTGCCTACCACATTTTGAGATAAAGTAATTTGGTCCGATGAATTCAAATTCAAGCTAAGAAGTTAAAACAAACACGTAAGTGAGTGTGGTGTAAACCTTCTGATCGCTTAAAATTACAGTGCATGCAATCATCAGTGAATCATGGAAGATGTTCTCTCTTGGTTTGGGGCTGTTTCTCAAAATTTGGTGTAGGTAGTGTATTTAAAATCGATGAACGAATCGATGGTTGCTTCATATATTGACATTCTTAGCGAAAATTTGAAAATAAATGCGGAAAAAGTGAACTCGGAGTTGTTTATCTTCCTATAAGATACCGAGCCCCAACGCACATCTCGCTTGACAACTCGCTTTTTTGAAGAAGGCTTGAAGAAAAACTGACCTGGCCAGCGCAGCAACCGGACTTAAATCCAATTTAGCATTTGTGGTTAATTTTTGATTCCAAAATAACAAAAAGCAGCCGTACAAACTTGGAATAATGTTTCTTAGAGACGAAGCGTCAATTTGACATTATTCCAATGAAAATATTAGAAAATTTCATTCGAAGCATGCTAAAACGTCTTTGTGCATTAATTCAGAATAAAGAAGGCAATGTTAATTACTAAATTTACTTTTAAACCAAACGTTTTGTATTTTTTCAAAATTTATACTTTCATTTCACCACTTTTGTTTGAGAGTCGTTTTTTAAGTGGAACAAATTTTTTTCTTTCTATTCCGGGGGAAAAAATAGATTAATTTATAATTTGTTACTTAAATACCTATGTAAATGAAATATTATTGTATGAATACTTGTTTATTTTAATGAAACTGCATTGAAATAACGTCTGTAAAATTTATACTTTTATTTGATGCCTAAGAAACAAATATACAAAAATGGCGAATTGTAGTAGATTATCGTAAATTATACTATCCTATTCCTATTATGGATGAAATATTGGATAAAGTTGGGAAATGTATGTATCGGGTGATTTTTTAAGAGCTTGATAACTTTTTTAAAAAAAAAAACGCATAAAATTTGCAAAATCTCATCGGTTCTTTATTTGAAACGTTAGATTGGTTCATGACATTTACTTTTTGAAGATAATTTCATTTAAATGTTGACCGCGGCTGCGTCTTAGGTGGTCCATTCGGAAAGTCCAATTTTGGGCAACTTTTTCGAGCATTTCGGCCGGAATAGCCCGAATTTCTTCGGAAATGTTGTCTTCCAAAGCTGGAATAGTTGCTGGCTTATTTCTGTAGACTTTAGACTTGACGTAGCTACGTAAATAAGCAAAATTGCCGCATTTGGGGTGAAGAGCAACCAGAAGCCGTTCAAGAACTGCCCATGCATCCCGAAAAATGCACTGTTTGGTGTGGTTTGTACGCTGGTGGAATCATTGGACCGTATTTTTTCAAAGATGCTGTTGGACGCAACGTTACGGTGAATGGCGATCGCTATCGTTCGATGCTAACAAACTTTTGTTGCCAAAAATGGAAGAACTGAACTTGGTTGACATGTGGTTTCAACAAGATGGCGCTACATGCCACACAGCTCGCGATTCTATGGCCATTTTGAGGGAAAACTTCGGAGAACAATTCATCTCAAGAAATGGACCCGTAAGTTGGCCACCAAGATCATGCGATTTAACGCCTTTAGACTATTTTTTGTGGGGCTACGTCAAGTCTAAAGTCTACAGAAATAAGCCAGCAACTATTCCAGCTTTGGAAGACAACATTTCCGAAGAAATTCGGGCTATTCCGGCCGAAATGCTCGAAAAAGTTGCCCAAAATTGGACTTTCCGAATGGACCAAATAAGACGCAGCCGCGGTCAACATTTAAATGAAATTATCTTCAAAAAGTAAATGTCATGAACCAATCTAACGTTTCAAATAAAGAACCGATGAGATTTTGCAAATTTTATGCGTTTTTTTTTAAAAAAAAGTTATCAAGCTCTTAAAAAATCACCCGATACTTTAGTTCAATTGACTTAACAAAAGGATTCCATTAAATTGAAATGGATGAAGGGGATAGAATGAAAACAGCATTCTCTCCACAGAATGGACATTTTGAGTTTTTACGTATGCCGTTTGGTCTTGAAATGCTTCATCGACATTCCAAAGACTGATGAATAGAGTCTTAGATGGTTTGATCGGAAATGTTTGTAGGATGTACTTAGATGATATACATATGTAATTGTCTTCAGTACATCACATTGAACACATGGATGCTCTTGAAAAGGTATTTTACAAGCTTAGAAGCTATACAAGTGTGACGCATGAAAAATTAGGGGACTTTCGTGAATTTTTATAAGAGAAAATACGCGATTGAATATTTAGAACTACTTTGAACGTAATAAGGTATATCTTCAATTATATTTTATACAAAAATGTTGAAAAATAACGAAGTCATGGGCTGTCTTCGGAGGTGCCAAAAAAACAAAAGCGCCCCACTGCTGCATGATTCCGGCCGAATGAGTTGCTGAAACAAAAAAATTTTAAATTTTTATTAAACATAAAGATATTTCTTATACAATGACCTACGATCTTTGAAAAATATCAATAATTAACAAAATGGCATAATTTTGAAAAAAAAAAATTGTTTTTTTATATAAAAAATGGTCGTTTTTTTAATGCCAAATTGACAATTTTCAACCAATCAAAAAGATCGTATGTCATTGTATAGTAAATGTATTCAAAAATATTTAGTTTCAGTTTGAAGTCAATCTGCCAATTTCTCGTTGAGTCATGACGTCGCTCTTTATAACGCTGCCATCAAAAACTATTAAAGATACGACCTTCCTGATTTCACACGATATTTATGGAAACATAAGCTATCGAAATAGCAAATAAAATTTTTTTTTTTGAAAGTGTCACACTGGTATCGCCCCTTAATGAAGCAAATTTAAAAGTACACATTGAAAAAACGGAATTTTTAAAGAAAGAAACCGAATTTTTCGGCCATATTGTAACCCCAGAAGGAATCAAGCCCAACCCAAATAAAATAGATTCCATACTGAAATACCCATTGCCTAAAACTGAAAGAGAGATTAAACAATTTCTGGGATTAGTTGGCTTTTATCGAAAATTTATTAGGGATATTTCTAAAATTTCTAAACCTTTAACTTAGTGCTTAAAAAAGAAAATAAAATCGTAATTATATACACTGAAGCTTCTTATAACAAAAGGACCAATTCTAGCATACTCGCACTATGAAAGAAAGTTTATTCTAACCACCGACACATCAAATGTAGCTCTTGGAGCCATTTTGAGTCAAGAACAATGAACATGAGCTACATTATTCCACAACGGAGAAAGAGTTGCTATTGTTTGGACAACAAAATATTTCCAGCCATAATTATATTGTAGAAAATTTATCGTAAATAATGAGCATAGACCTCAAAAATGGCTTCAAATTTGAAGGAACTAAACGCTAAGCTGCAAAGGTGCAAGTGGTAACTTATTGATTTCGATTTTAATGTCAAATATATTCCAGGAAATGAAAACCATGAAGCGGATGCTTTATCACGTATTAAACTTAAAGATTGTTATTTTGGTGACACTTCATCTAATATTGCTACTATTCATTCCGCAACAGAAGATTCTGAATCTTAAATTCCTATTTCGGAAAGACCATTGAATATATTTAAACGACAACTGAGATTGATAAAAAGAAATAAAAATACATAATTTGGGAACTGAAAATATTTTTAGAAACATTATTACAACAATTAAATATATTGAATTAACTAGCGATCGAAAAAAAGTTATAATAATTAATTGGTAAAAATACTACAATATTCATGCCTAATGACGCAGATTTTGTGAAATTTCAAGACATTTTTAAAAATCAGCAACACTAATCAACAACTAAAGAGCTCGAAAATATAAGAGATTATTCGGACTTTAAAACTAATATTCTTGAAATTCATTTAGAAGGCTTTCATCAAAGCATAGAAAAGATTGCTAATCGTTTTAAAAATGTTGTTATCCGAACTACTTAAAAGAAATTAGTAAAATTATTAACGAATGTGAATTATGCAATAGGTGTAAATATGATCACATTACACACAAATTGTCTTTTAAAATCACACCTCCTGCTTACGAAATCAGAGCGAAATTTGTAATTGATTTTTGGGAATGGGAGAAAAGACTTTACCTTACTATCTGTAATGATTTGTTTTCTAAATTTGGAACTGTTGAAGAAGTACAAACATTGAACTGGTTAGAAACAAAAAGAGTGCTGGCTAAATGAGTAGCGATGTCACATCACATTTACATCAGTTCACCACACCGACTCAAAAGCACGCATTCACCTCATCACATGAGAGAACACTACACATTAACACACACACGCACATGCACCAAAACACGTTGACAGCATTCCAATTAGAACATAAAGGAAAAGGGAAAGGATCTCGCGCACCTTGTGTCGATACGACGTCGATCGGTATACACCTCCGCTTTTCGCAGCATCCCGGTTCCTTTCCGCATTTGCCCGCCTATATATATTTAACGTTTTTTTAACCGGCTTTTTTCCATTTACTTTTGATCATTTTATATAATATACATATATAATATAGTACATATTTAACGTTTTAAACCACTGTTTAAAACTAATTTTGTAACAACAATTTTTAAGTTCATTTCCCATAAAATAAAACCTTTTAACAAAAAGTGTGAGTAGCCTATTAGGTGAGTTTTTGTACATGGTCCTTCGAGCCGTACACATATAAACCAAAACAAATATAATAAAAATGTAATGATCATTTTGTTTTGTAAAAATATAAATAAATAAAATAAAGGAAAAACAAATTTACGAAAATTTATAAGAGCTATCCAGTGCGATTAGTTAACGCATATAAAACAACAAAAATATAAAAAAAAAAACAAACAAAAAAGAAAAAGAATGCAGTGCGGAAAAAAAATAATAATAATAAATATAATTCATAAAAAACATAAATACATAAACATACCATAAAAATACCAAAGTGTAAAAAATAAATCGGGCGCGGTCTAACAATAAAATTAGCAAAAATTATAAAACAAATCGGGCGCGATATAAATATAATAATTATACCTATGTACATACATGCATACATACATACTCTACAAAGGAGGAAACGGGGGCAAGAGGACACTAAACAAAGGAGGAAATTAGGAAAGGAACATTAAACACAGGAGGAAACCGAAACGAGAGCAGAGGATAATATCCCCAAAATTATCTGAATATATATACTTTTTTCTCCCAAAACTCCCTTGAGGCGAGACAAAGTAAGTCGTTCCCATTTTTTATTAACATATGTAAATATGTATGATATCATACGGTGTTATCAAATATAAAACCTATATAAGCCGTTTGATCGATTTCTAAACGGGAACAAACCGTTGGAAAAATATATCATACATATATTTTTATAAATACAAAGGAAATCCTACTGCCTTCTAAGCTTACCCTTGTTTATATGTACAAACACACCCACTACAACAGAAAACCAACATTTCCAATGTACAAGCAAGAATAAATACAAACATACCCTGCCAACCATGAGCGGGTAAAAAACCAGATAATCAGTGGGTAAGAAAGTGGGTAATCCATAGGGTAATCATGTGTACTTTGCCATAGGTCGAGCGACAATTTTACTCAGTCACGTACATATACATGCAATCATACATCTTTGTTGCGCTCATTCAGCAGTGTCACATAAAACAGTATATCTGTCCTGCTCTAATACATTTTCTCTTTCTAAAATGGGTTGCATTTTAAACAGCTGATGCAGGGTTGCATTTCATAATTCCTATTTTTAAAATTTAAAAGAAAACTTTTTAATTTTTAAAATTTTTATTTTTTTTTATTTTTTACATTTTTACATAAAACTTATTATAATTTATATATAAAAAAAAATTTATTTAATTTAAAAAAATAATTAATATCTGAAAAAAGATTAATTAAAGAAAAGAATTATTACAAGCTTAAAATAAAAGAGTGGAAAAATATTATAAAAGACAAATACCTGAAAATAAAATAAAGATTATTAGTACCTGAAAATAAATAATAATTACATTGAAGAAAGATTAATTGTATAAAATGATAATAATATCTGAAAAAAAATTAATATTATCTGAAAGAATAAAATATATTAAATATAAATAGAATTTATTCTGAAAGCAAAGATTAATCAAATAAAAATAGTGATAAAATCTGAAAAGAAAGAATAATTAAATAAAAATAATAATAACATCTGAAAGAAAAGATAAATATTATTTGATCATTTAAAATATAAAACAAACATTTGTTTTCACATATTATATTGGATTGTGCAGGCCGCCTTAAACGCATAAAATACATATGTACATATGTATGTATTTATTTTTGCTTATTATATTGGACTGCGCAGTCCAATTTCAAAGTACACACACCTTTTTCACATACTTACTTAACAATTGATATTTGCCGCTTCTGATGATATAGCTGCTGCTGCTACTTCCAATTTCCAATGCTATAAAAATAAGTGAAGTAATTATTTTCGAAATATTGTTAAAAAATCACACAAAATTCATTTACTTACCTTCTCGTTGTACGAGACTCCTTTACGATGGTACGATCACGAACGACATGCGTCTTCAATCGTTTTTTTTATTACCCTTTTTGGGATTTTCTATTGTCACCATTGACAATTATGTTTTCTCCTTCGCACTCATTCAAATAAATCAAGCAATGAAACAAACTTTTTTTCGTCGCATTTAGATAAACAAAAAATAACCCGAAAATGTGCGTGGGTGTTAGCGTATAGAGAAAAAATGTGTAGTTGTATTGGAATATTTGTCTCAAGCGGTTAGCCGTGGTCGGCATGTTACATATTTGCATATGCACTTACCCAAATCGTACTTACTAACACATACAAACAAACATTCAAATTAATATGAATATATTGAAGCATATACTTGCTAATCCGCAAGAGCAGAGGCTAATGACCTGCACATTTCTCGCTCTATTCTGATCTCGCAAATCTAAACACATACATACATATATGCATATATCATATACATACTGTATACATATATTCGGTATTCTTTTTGCCTACGCGATAATACAAGCCTAATAATAATATATGTATGTACTTATGTACATACCCTGATTTAGGGGGTATATCCAAAACATAAAAACAATAATAAATCTTAAATTATTAGAAGCTGCGATAATAGCTTAATTATAAACAATAAGTGGTGCGGAATTTTAACAAAAAAAATAAATTAAAAAAAATAAATAAATAATACAAATTTATTTACGATAAATATATTAGTACATACTTACATATGTATATACAAACTCTAAGCCCGTATAGGCAAATATTATTCAACAATACCTCCTTGCTCTTTGTATTACAAAAACAAGCGGGATTGTATACCAAGCAATTTAGCATATCATTTGCACATAAATATGCACATAGCGTGCACATACATATATGTACAACGGTTATTGACTTCGTATACCGCCTTTACGAGTACTTATATACAAGGACATACGGATAAATCCGTAATAGAAAATATATAAAAGTAAATATGAAATCGCAACTAAATACAATAGCGCAGTTAACAAAAACGATTAAAGCGTATTTTAGTAAATTTACGGTAATAACAACTCTTATTTACTTAAAAGAGTTTTCGGTTTTCGGCATTTATCAGATAAATCTCATCAAATTTTTATTCTAAATCAGCACAGATTCAAAAGAATCGAAATCAGGCAAATTTCTTACAATTCCAAAAATGGCTGATGACGATAAACAAAGCACACCTGCAGAAGCTACACGCTCTAAGCACGGTACAAAGCAAAAGAGATAAAAGATCATATAATATCGAGATTTATCACTGAAAATGATAGCTATATAAGATATCGCACACGATTTCAAGCTTCCCCTATTACTGACATCACGGAATCAGTTTTGAATATGAAATTAGAAAGTGTTAACAATCTATTAATTATAAGGCCAAGTAGAGCCACTACTCCCCCTCGCAGAGTAGTTACAATAATAAAAGGAATGTAGCTAAAAGTACCAGCTTGTGATACTGAAGTTTTTAATGGATGTTATGACCAATGGCCGTCCTTCCGGGACATGTTCACTGCCGAAACCCAATAAAAACGTTATTGCATTTGCCAAAGATTCAACAAGAAACTAGCCAGGAACTTCAAAATTTATACTCGACAGTGACCAATTGTTTATCAGTGTTAAAAACACAAAATATCTCCACAGAATCGTGGGACCCTATGATAGTAAACATTTGCGCAGAAACACTGCCTGATGCTGCGTTACTGCAATGGGAACAATCACTAGTAGAATGAAAAATGGCAATAGATGAAAACATTCCTCACTGCTCAATACGAGATAGCTGAGCGAATACACAAAAAAACTATAAAGCCCAAAAATCATCAAAATGACTCAAGTAAAACTTGTTCAAACCCCAAGCCAGTAATAACATACAATATAATAGACGCGTTAATAAAAGTCACACATTCGTGTCAAATCAAAGTAGTCAATGGCAATCATTGTGTGAACTCTGTAAGGGAGGTCATAAATTAAGATCTTGCGAGAGATTCAAAAAATTATCCGTCTCAGATAGAAACAATCTGGTCCGTCAACACAAACTTTGCATAAACTGTCTGTCAAATTCTCATATGACAAAAGACTGTGAAAGCAAATTCAATTGTGTATATTGTCAACGAAGACATCACTCATTGCTTCATGTTACCAATTTTCAAAATATGAAGAAAAATTAATTTCAAAAAACCACGGGGCAAGTCGCTACAACTACATTACGTAATTCCGAAACCTCAAATCCCGAAGAAAGGGGAGAACAACCATGTTGCTCTAAAGCAGCAAAAATTCAAAGGCTTCATTCAGAAAATTAAAGCAAACTTCTTTTACCCACCGCGGTCATCACCATTGAACATCAAGGTGATTTATTCAAATTAAGAGCGTTAATAGATCAAGGCTCTCAAAGATCCTTCATATCATCAAAGGTTCAAAATCGGCTAAAATTGCCAATAAAACATTCCAGTTTTCAAATTTCGGGAATGGGCGGAAGAATTATTCAAAATTCAAATAAAATATGCCCAATCACCATAGTTTCACCAAATGCGGATATACGAATAGATGCACAAGCCATTGTTCTACCGCAAATTTGCTTGCAAGCTATGAAGTAAATAAAATACACTGGGAAGTATGCTCACATCTCAAATTAGCAGATTCCAACTGTCATACCCCATCACAAATCGACATATTATTAGGCAGTGACTTAATACCTCAAATAATTCTTGAAGGTATAGAGAAAATCTCGAATAAATTGTTAGCCCAAAATACAATCTTTGGGTGCATTATAAGTGGCCAAGTCACTGAAAAAATAAATTCCTTCACAACACAAGTGGAAGATATCACAAACGAATATTTAAATAATGAACTTAAAAAATTCTGGGAAGTAGAAGAAGTACCCCAGATTACCCAACTCTCAGAAGAAGACCAGGCATACGAAGCCTAATACCAATCCACAACAACAAGAAACGAACATGGTCGTTATGTTGTGCGAGTGCCATTCAAATCCATCTTTCCAGAAACTAATGCTCTAGCCCACTCTAGAATCTCAGCAGTCCAGCAATTCCTAAGCATGGAAAAAAGCCTGATAAAAAAAACGAGCTAAAATCAGCATATGATAATGTGATGGACGAATATCTTCACCTCAATCATATGGAAAAAACTGTACCATATGAAAAAATATCCAAATGTAGATATTTATCTTTTTATCTTGCACATCATGGGGTAATAAGACCAGATAAAATCACAACGAAAGTACGAGTGGTGTTCAATGCCTCAAAGTCTACGAGCTCAGGCAAATCACTCAATGATGTATTATACACAGGGCCAACATTACAACCAGATCTCATGTTGCTAATACTAAATTGGCGCATGTTTAAATACGTTTTTAACGGGGATGTTGAGAAAATGTATAGGCAAGTTCTGGTACATGAAAATTTTCCAACGCATAGTCTTCCGCAATTCAATTAATAGTCTAATTAGCGACTACAAACTTAAAACAGTTACCTTTGGCATCAACTGCGCACCCTATTTAGCCATTAGGAACTTACATGAAGTTGCAAAAACCTGTGAAACAAATTTACCTTTAGCAACTTCTGTGCTGCAAACTTAAACATATGTGGATGACATTCTATCAGGTAGCCACAGTATACCATTAGCGTGCGAATCAATATCTCAAGTGATCAAAGCACTAAATTCAGCAGGTTTTCCCCTAAAGAAAATAACATCAAGTCATCCGGAAATAATCAAATATATAAAAAAGGAAGACTTATTAGATACTGACTTGCTTAAATTCGAAAAGGCTGGTACAACAAAAACACTAGGGATTCAATGGAATGCGATAACGGATCAATTCTCATATACAAATGAGTCAATATCTGCGATATCCGCCATTACAAAACGACAAATCCTTTCCTCGGTGGCAAAACTTTTCGACCCCGCAGAATGGCTTTCGTCAGTAATTATTCAAGCTAAAATTCTCATTCAAGAATTGTGGCAAGATGGCACTGAATGGGATGAACAAGTAAAACCTGTACGTTTAATAAAATGGGTTCAATTTGCTAACAACCTACATACTATATCAAAAATTCGAATCCCTCGATGGGTAAATTTCACCCCTAACATTAACGCAGAATTACACGGTTTCTGTGATGCCTCTGCAAAGGCTTATTGCGCAACAGTCTACATAAGCACTCAGTATGATAGCAAAATAACTTCACATCTTTTGGTAGCTAAAGCCAAAGTTGCGCCTTTCAAGACACTAAGCCTGCCACGGCTTGAACTAAATGGTGCTCTTCTGTTAGCAAAATTAATTTCAATAGTTCAAACCCATCTCAAATTAAACGATCACAAAATTTATCTCTGGTCAGACTCAGAAATAGCTCTAGCATGGTTGAAAAAACCACCCCATACTTGGAAAACATATGCATCGAATCGCATATCTCAAATCTTAGACATAGTTGGCTCAGCAAAATGGCAACATGTTGCAAGTGCAGATAACCCTGCGGATCCTGGGACAAGAGGTTGCAAACCACTTCACCTCACCAGCACTACACTCTGGTGGAACGGTCCTACATGGCTAACCGAATCACAAGAATTCTGACCAAAGTCTCCTGTTCGGAACATCATACCTCCGGAAAGTCGGAAAATAGAAAATTTTCATATCACTCCAGAAGAGGATGATATTCTTCACAGATTTTCATCATTTCCTCGAGCACTAAGGGTAGTCGCTTATATGCACAAATTCATTCATAAACTTAAATAAAAGGTGAAAAGAATATCAAACGATCCTTACGTACAACTAATATCTTCCGACTTGCAACATGCCAAGGTCAGTCTAATCTTGTATACACAAACTCGCTATTTCAGCAAAGAAAGATCAAAGTTGCTTGAAAAGCGACCTCTCGAAAAGGGAAGCTCACTTTTCGTCTTAAACCCGTTCCTGGACGCTAAGGGATTAATACAGGCAAATGGAAGACTAGCCAACTCCAGCCTAAGTAACAACGAACGACATCCCACCATTATCCCAGAGAAATCCCGTTTTACCCACTTATTTCTAATATATCTCCACCAGCTTACACTGCATGGTGAGCATCCCTTGATGCAACAAAAGGTCCGACAAGAGTTTTATATACCGCCAAAAATTAAAAGAACCATTTTCATGTGTAACTATGTACAAGCACAAGATGCGTACGCAGATCAGTGCAGCCCTGCCACCTGAACGCTGCAACTATGCTTTAGCCTTTACCATCACTGGGGTTGATTTTGCCGGACCTTTCCAGATAAAGGCCTCGATGCTAAGGTTTTCCTCATTTAGAAAAATGTTTTACGACAAAGGCAGTACACCTCGAACTATGTTCGGAACTGACTACTGCGGCTTTTCTTGCAGCATTTGCCCGCTTTGTCGGACGACGAGGATTTACTTTAAAAATTATGAGCGACAATGGAAAAAACTTTGTCGGAGCTCAAAGAGCCACGGAAAAGAAGCTTTTACAATTCAAGAAAGAAGTATCCGCCAAAATTGTCTAAAAATATGCATCCCAAGGGCTCGATTGGCAATTTATACCCCCATGTTCTCCACACATGGGCGGACTCTGGGAATCAGGAGTAAAGAGCTTTAAGTCCCATTTAAAGAAAACGGCTGGTAACCATAAATTCAATTATGAGGAGGTTACTATATTACTCGCCCGTATCGAAGCAGTACTAAACTCTAGACCTAACTCACCACTCTCGCAAGATCCCTCCGACTTCATAGCCTTAACCCCAGGACATTTTCTCAAAGGAGCACCCATTCTGGCCATACCTGAGCCAGGCGTGGAGTCGCTATCCTTATTAAACAGATGGGAGCGAATTAAAATTCTCCATCATGATTTCAGCCGCCGATGGAAGGAAGACTATATAAAGCACCTTCACAAGAGATACCGGTGAAAACACACAAGAAAAGGCACCAAAGCTGGGACACGACTGTCTCCCCCCTACGGAATGGCGGCTCGGCCGCATAAAACAACTTCATTACGGTTCCGGGGGCATGTTCGAGTAGTTGATCTCCGCATCAACCGCTCGCCAAATTATGCTCTCTGCCAACCGCCGAAGATAAAGAAACGTAAAAACGAACCGCAATGTTAATAAATTAATAAATCGCTAAAATATATAAACCCCTTACAAAATTGAAACATCGAATAACATAAAACCCCACAAAAGACCTAACATAAATGTCTGATAAAAAATGACATCCTATTCCGTATCCGTAATGTCCGTATTATTGTAAATTTCACAATATGTTACTAATATCACAATTTCTCTCACAGAGCAATATGGACGTGGATATGGCTTCATCCTCAGCGCCTACCATGCGTTCGGCAATTTCCGCTCCTCGCTCTGAAGCTGCCCCAATAACAGCACAAGGACCACCACTGCACCGGCAGCGCTTCGACCAACGACAGGCTCCACCGCGACAACGGCAACATGTAAAAGCACGCCAGCATCACCCGCATTACCAGCGGATCTGCAACGCATGCGATGTCCATTATGTCGTCGCCCGCATCGGCTGTCGCACCGCGGTATCTTTAAAGGCATGACGCCGATGCAACGCCAGACGCGACTCCGGGCGACTTTCGGCTCCTCGCACCAGCGGCAACATCGGGCGTTCTCAAAGAACTCCTGTGACGGAATATCGCCGGCGCGGACCCTCTCCAGCAGAATCCCGTCCCTGGCGCCAAAATCGGGCAACATCAACACGGAGCCATCAGCTTAGGCCGCAATCCAGCCGGTCAACAGGTCTCAGCAGCGTTAGAGCTACGCTACAGCAGCTTCTGGGCTAAATGCTCGCCTAGGGGGGCCGGGATGGCTAAATAAGTAGCGACGTCACATCACATTTACATCAGCTCACCACACCGCATCAAAAGCACGCATTCACCTCATCACGTGAGAGAACACTATGCACCAAAACACGATGACAGCATTCCAATTAGAAGAAAAGGAAAATGTTCTTGCGTACCTTTTGTCGATACGACGTCGATCGGTATACACCTCCGCTTTTCGCAGCATCCCGGTTCCTTTTCGCAGTTACCCGCCTATATATATTTAACGTTTTTAATACCGGCTGTTTTCCATTTATAATTACTTTTGATCATTATATATATAATGTATATAATATATAATTATATTTAACGTTTTAAACTACTGTTTAAAACTTATTTTGTAACAACAATTTTTAAGTGCATTTCGCATAAAATAAAACCTTTATAACGATTGTATTGAATCTAGTGCATTTTCCTTTTAACAAAAAGTGTGAGTAGCCTATAAGGTGAGTTTTTGTACAAGTGCTAATAAAAATTTTTAATAACATCTGACCCCAAAAAATAATAAAAATCGATCAAGATCATGGAATAAATAAAATTAACAGGAACTGATGTGAGCAGCTAAATATTCAAATAGAAGAAACCACTGGCAAGATTGGCATTTCAGATATCGAACGTCTTTACAAAACCCTTAATGAAAAACTAAGAATACTTAATAGCTGGGATGATAAAGATTTAAAGTACATGCAAACCAAACAAACTCTTTTTACTTACAAGCATAATATAACACAATTCTTCAATCATCTAGCACCGAAATTTAATGCTCAACTTATAAAAGAAAATAGAATTAATAATGCGAATAAGACACGAACAGAAAACCCTATAGTCACTAATTCAACGCTGAAAATGCAAGAAAACGTCTGGAAAAAACATATAATCTGTTTAGAAAAGTAGAGCTAGTCAAAGTAGAAGACGATAATGAACATTTTGTGATTAAATATAAGAATCGTAAAGTAAGGAAATATAAAAACCAATTTAAACGAAAAAAACAATTACAAGAGGATTAAAGTCCCAAAAAATATTAATTAGTTTGTTGTATAATATAAAAACTAATAAATAAATTGTTATTAAATTTACATTCAATTATATGATATTGTTAACAATGTTGCACAGAACTACTCAAATCGTTAATTAAATTTTTATATATATTGTTTTTAAGATACAATGAAGTTATTAAGTAATAATGTTAAAATAGCAATTTTTTTGTATTGTAAGTTTGTTGTTTAAGTCTTTTGTTTCGAAATTGAAACTGTACAAATTTTCTTTATTGTATTTTAATTTAAGCAACAGTTATAGCAAATTATACCAGAAAGTGCGGAAAAAATTTCAAACACTATTCTAGCTCAAAATATTATATTCGGTTGGATACTAAGTGGACTAGTTGCAGAACCAGTTACCAACATGACAACTCAAGTGGAAGAAATATCTATTGAATACCTTAATTCACAATTAAGGAAATTTTGGGAGTTAGAAGACTCCCCCTGACGGGATTATGTCCATAATGTTGCAAAGACTGGCAGAACCAATGGTTCAAAGACTTGAAAATATATACAAAGCTAGCATTCTATTATCCTACATCCCAAGAAGTTGGAAAAGAAGTAAAGTTGTGTTCCTTCCAAAACCTGGCAGAAGAACACACGAAAATGCCAAGGACCTTAGACCCATAAGCCTTACCTCCTTTATGCCGAAGGTACTGGAAAGGCTAATAGATCTACACGTAAGAACAATAATGGTGGAGAAGTTATCGAAGTCCCAACATGCGTACATAAAGTGCCGATCAACCGAAACTGCCCTTCACGAGGTGATAAGTGTAATTTAAAAATCACTACACCACAAACAATACACCATGGCTGCTTTTCTAGACATAGAGAGCGCCTTAAATAACATAGAAGTAAATGCGATAATTAGCTCTCTGGCACATGGTGGCATAGATGACACTGTGTGCAGATGGATAATATCGATGCTTGAGAATAGGAAGATTATAGCTTCAAACGGCGCTGCAACACAAACAAGCTATGTGAGTAGAGGAACGCCTTCAGGGGGGTCCTCTCTCCGCTTCTATGGGTCGCAGCGCTGAACGAAATACTACTCCAACTAAACGGTGGAGGAGTGAAAGCAGTAGCATATACAGACGATATAGTGTTGCTGGTTTCAGGTATGTTTCCTTCAACAGTCAGCGAGATTATGGAAAGAAGAAATCGAAGGTTAAACCTATGGGCTAAAAACAATGGTATAGGAGTTAACCCGAACAAAACAGAACTGATGCTATTCACAAGCAGAACCAAAATACCTCAGTTTCAACTTCCGGTACTAAACGGTACAACACTCACTCTATCCCCCACAGCTAAATACTTGGGGGTGGAGATTGACACCAAGCTGTCCTGGAAAATAAATATAGAAAAAAGAATAAACAAAGCATACATGGCCTACTATACTTGTAAGAAAATCGTCAACAAGAATTGGGGCCTTAAACTAAGTATAATGATGGGGATGTATACGGCCGTCATAAGACCTATACTTACATATGGAGCTCTGGTATGGTGGCCAGCGCTAAACAAACAATACAATATTAGAAAATTAAATGGAATACAAAGACCAGCATGTGCGGGTGTTACGGGTGCAATCAGGTCATGTCCGACTGGTCATGTCATCACGGGAATATAAATAAAGCAACTATATTTACGGATAGCCAGGCGGCGCTCCTGGCCTTGTCTTCACCCATAAAAGGAGATAAAAGGAGAGATCAATAGACAATTTCAACAAATTGCAAACAACAGGTGGAAAAACATCACAAAATGCGTCATAACTAAACAATTATGGCCAACATATGACAGGAAAAGAACCAACGACTTACTAAATAGGTCAAGGAAAAGTATTTACAGAGTAACAGCTACCACAACAGGGCATTGGCCATTTGGGGAACATGCATCCAAAATGGGTATGCCCTACAATGACATCTGCCGTGGCTGCGGAGTAGCAGGGAACAAGGAAACAATCTTCGACTTTCTCTGTGAATGCCCAGCTCTAGCACAGATCCGACACAAAACACTTGGAATCCATCTAGCACCAAACCTTGAATGGATTTCCACTAAAAGCATATCGGACATAAGTATTTTCATCGAAACCTCAAAATGGTTTGAAAGAGAAGGTGTTACGTAATAGCAGATACAGGAGGTTCTACGAACAGTGCATCAAAATAGCATATCAAGTATTAATTGAGCCCGATAGGGCTGCACTCCTACCTACCTACCTACCCCCTCATTTAAATTACAACACCAGAAGATTAGTATTGTGAAGATCACAACTACTAGATCAGGAAATGGTCGGTACGTCGTACGACTACTGCTTAAACAACAATTCCAGATACTCTCGCCATACGTCACTCTCGCACCTCTGCAATACAGCAGTTTCTAAGCATGGAAAAAAATGTACTTAGAAATGGTGAGCTCAAACGAGATTATGATGGTGTCTTAGAAGAATACCTCCATTTAGATCACATGGAGGATGTGAGCCCGTCCCTAAAAATCATTAAAGGCAAATACTACTATTTCTACTTGCCACGTCATGCAGTAGTGAGTCCAGATAAAAAAACAACAAAAGTTGGAGTTATCTTCAATGCCTCAAGATCCACCAGCTCGGAGAATTCCATAAATGATATTCTATTCACGGGACCCACACCAGATTTGATGCTCCTCATATTAAACTGGCGTATATACAAATACGTTTTCAATGGGGATGTCGAAAATATGTATCAAAAAATAGTAGTACATAAAGATGATTAAGATTTTTTGCGAATTATTTTCACTACGCGACTTTAAATTAAAAACAGTAACCTTTGGTTTAAACTGTGCTCCATAGTTAGCCATCCTCACACTCCACGAACTGGCAGAAGATACAAAGTCGTAATTTCCTCTGGCGACATAATTGTTAAAAACAGAGATGTTTGTAGGTGATATGCTGTCTGGAAGTCACAGTCTTTCACTAGTATACGAGACCTTATCACAGGTAATAAATGCCCTCAATACCGCAGGGGTTCTTTTAAAAGAGATTACAGCCAATCACCCAAATATTTTAAAAAATATTCCAAAAGACCATTTGTTGGATACTAATTTCCTTATATTCGAAAAAGTAAGTACAACAAAAACAGTAGGCATCCAATGGAATGCGATATCTGTCTAGTTTTCATATTCGTGCCAATGGTCGGCTTTTTAACTCAAGCCCAACACACAACGAACGCCACCCCCTAATAATGCCTGAGAAGTCTCCATTAGCCCCATTATTCCTCAATTACATCCACATATTAATGCTATTGCTGAACATCGCCGCATGCAACATATGGTACCCCAAGACTAATATATTCGTCGTCTGAAGCCTCAAATCAAGAAATGCATTTTCATGTGCAAGATCTGCACCATGCATAAGCAAAAAATGCGAACGCAGGTTATGGCAGCAGTTCCACCTGTACGCTGCAATTTCGGTTTGCAATTTACCATCACAGGTGTAGATTTTTCTGGGCCTTTTCCAATAAAGGCGTCCATGGTAAAGTCTCCCACTCTCGTGAAAAGCTATGTGGCTTTCTTTGTATGTTTCACGACAAAGACAGTACACCTTGAGCTATGTACTAACCTGACGACAGAGGCTTTTCTCGAGGCATTTGCTTGCTTCGTTGCTCGGGTCGTCTACTCGCAAGGCCACTGCCTTAATTGTCTGGCACCTACCCACAACACCCAGGAGTTTACATCGTACCATGCTGCACCGAACCACCAGACACGACATGCGTCAACATTCTGGTGGGCGCAACTGCGGGGCAGTACGATGACCGCAATGAGCCGGGATGCACTATCCCGTCGACAGCCAAACACATCATCATCTCGTATCTTCCGGCCACAGAATGGAACGTCGACACGACGCCAGCAACAAAGGCCGCGTCCGCGCCGCACCTCAGGCCTCAGCACCGTTGTAGCCACGCTTCAACAACTGAACGACTTCTAGGCTGAAATATTCGCCTAGGGTGGCCGGGATGACTAAATTAGCCTCAGTCCCCTGCCCCACACAACATATAATCCGCATACGCCATACCAACACCGAATAATTAACCACAGTAATAATATGCTACATTCACCAAAGAAGCTGATGTATCATCCCTGTCAGTTATATACCGTCGTGTTTGAATAATTTGGCCTCGGCCCTGCCGCTTTGTTGCTCTTCAGTTAGGTAATTGCTATTCGAACATCTTCTTGCTCGGGCAATGTTCTGCTCTTTCGTCCTCGATTGCGGATTCGGGTTCACCTTCTCCTGGCATTATGCTTTCACTGCCATTCAGCAGGCTGCAGAAGTGTTCCCTTCATAATTTTAGTATGCTCTGGGCATCAGTCTCATGATCACCTCTTGAGGTTCTACAAGAGAGTGCCACGGTCGTGAAGCCTTCTGTTATTTGCCGTATATTTTCGCAGAATTTTCGAGCATCACCCCGGTCGGTGAGATTGTCAAGCTCACGCAATTCGGCTTCTCTCTTTTGTTGTCTGCGATCTTGGAGGATGAAGATATGTGTAGCAGTTCACGCAAGTGAGGAAAGTTCTCTGAGCACCATCCACGTAGTGGTCAGAAACATTTCTTTTACATATAGATCCAGCAGGTCACGACTTCCAGACTTAGACCAAGCATCCTCTGGGTTTGAAGGCGAAATATCCCCTCCCCAGGGATGTGCGCTGGGTTTGGGAATATGCTGCAATTTTTGAAAATTGAGGACCAATATTCCATTTAACAAATTTATCAGTATTTGAAAATATAATAGAAAAACATGAAACTATTGAAGAAATAAAATTAATTGACAACTCAAGTATTGCCTTTGAAATATAAGATATAGAAACATTATTTAGAATATTAAAAATTGACAATAACAGAAAAAATAGAGGCATTAATGAATTAGTATAGTATGGAAACGGATTTCAGGTACACATTACCATGATGATTTTATGAAAATTACAAACATAGTAAATGATTTAATAAAAAAGAATAATAAACAATTTACAACTAACTTAAAATTACAGGAGTTAAACAAATAAAAAACAAGTAAGGAAGGATTAAGTTCGGGTGCAATCGAACATCGAAGGGTATACCTTGCAACTTGCTTGAATCAAATCGAAATGCAAACAATTTTATAAATACATACGGATACATACATCGTATAACAATAACTTATACACTGACAGATAGATAAGGTTTCTTAGAAAATTCAAAATCTCTATATATATGTAGTATAAGGGAGTTGGGGTAGTATCGACCCATTTTAATACATACTTTTATAATGCCACATACAAAAAAATCTTTACCTGGATTTCATTGAGGTACCTCACATATAATTACCAATATATGTATAGTATATGGAGTAACGTCAATCGAATGCTCGAAAATCCTGATGTTATTTTGAGGTCTAGGCCTAATTTTTTCTAATTTTTGCCAGAAGTATACACTGTTATGAGTAAAACATGCTCTTTCACTTTCATTGAAATAACTCACATCTTCTTCTTCTTTACTGGCGTAGATACCGCCGGATATTCCAAGCGAAGCCAGGTCCTAATCCACTTGGTTCTTCCAACGGAGCGGAGGTCTTCCTCTTTATCTGCTTCCCCCGGCGGGTACAGCGTGGAATACTTTCAGAGCTGGAGTGTTTTCATCCATCCGGACAACATGACCTATACAGCGGCTACGCTCGATTCGCTGAACTATGTCAATGTAGTCGTATATCTCGTACAGCTCATCGTTTCATCGAATACGATATTCGCCGTGGCCAATGCGCAAAGGACCATAAATTTTTCGCAGAACCTTTCTCTCAAAAACTCGCAACGTCAACCCATCAGTTGTTGTCATCGTCCAAGCCTCTGCACCATATAGCAGACTTATGAGCGACTTATAGAGTTTGTTCGTCGAGAGAGGACTTTACTTTTCAATTGCCTACCCAGTCCGAAGTACCACCTGTTGGCAAGAGTTATCCTGCGTAGGATTTCCAGGCTGACATTGTTGATGGTGTTTATGCTGATATCAATATCATCGGCATACGCCAGCAGCTGTACACTCTTATGAAAGATTGTGTTAAGTTCTACAGCTCGAATTATTTTCTCCAGCAGCAGAGTGATGAAGTCGCACGATAAGGAGTCGCCTTGTCTGAAACCTCGTTTGGTATCGAACGGCTCGGAGAGGTCCTTCCCGATCCTGACGGAGCTTTTGGTGTTGCTCAACGTCAGTTTACACAGCCGAATTAGTTTTGCGGGGATACCAAATTCCGACATCGCGGCATAAAGGCAGCTCCTTTTCGTGCTGTCGAAAGCAGCTTTGAAATCGAAGAAGAGGTGGTGTGTGTCGATTCTCCCGTCACGGGTCTTTTCCAAGATTTATTGATTTGCCAGGTCTAAAGCCACACTGATAAGGTCCAATCAGTTTGTTGACGGTGGGCTTTAATCATTCACACAATACGCTCGATAGAACCTTAGACGCGATGTTGAGAAGGCTTATCCCACGGTAGTTGGCGCAGATTGGGGGATCTCCCGTTTTGTGGATTGGGCAGAGCACACTTGAATTACAATCGTTGGGCATGCTGTCGTTCTAACATATTTTACAAAGAAGCCGATGCATGCTCCTTATTACTTCTTCGCCGCCGTGTTCGAATAGCTCGGCCGACAATCCATTGACCCGCTTTGTTGTTCTTCAGACGGGTAATTGCTATTCGAACCTCTTCATGGTCGGGTGATGGAACGTTTGCTCCATCGTCATCGATTGGGGAATTGGGTTCGCCTAGATCACCTTTCAGGGTTCTACAAGAGTATGCTCCAGTCTTTAAACCTTCTGTTAGCCGCCCCATTTTTTCGTAGAATTTTCGAGCATTACCCCTGTCGGCCAATTTATCAAGCTCTTCATACTCACGCATTTCTGTCTGCAAATGTGTCTCGCTTTCCTCTTCAACTCTCGGTATTTATCCCATCCCACACGTGTTGAGGTCGATCGTAACGTTGCGAGGTAGGCAGTCTGTTTTCTCTCCGCTGCGACACGGCATTCTTCGTCGAACCAGCTGTACGTAAGGAGTTTAAATGCAGTCCCATAGATCCCTTATTCCGAGTTGTTGACGAATGCTCTCAAAGAGCAAGAGAGCAAGTTGAGTGGAAAATCGTATGACTATCTGTTGTAATTGCAGCTTCTCGAAGTCGAACCTTCCTTGTGTTTGTTGACGTGTGCTTTTTGCTGCACAGAGGCGGGTGCGAATCTTGGTTGCAACAAGATAGTGGTCCGAGCACGAGTTTGACATCGTGGCGGAGCAGCTCTCTTAGGTGCGCTCCAAGTGCTCATAGAAGGCGTCCTTGGTCACATCGTCCTTCTCTTCCGTTGGGGCGTGGGTGCAAATCAGCGATATGTTGAAGAACCTAACTCACATATCGACCGATATACATATATATGTAGTATAAAGTCACCTGAATGTTCAAAAATCTTTATAAAAGGTGTATGAGTGCTCAAGGATTCAACCCATTTTGGATATACAGACATACCATTTTAAGAGAAAGATTATCCCTTAATTTCAATTATTCAGTGCGCACATTTCGTTTATCCGAATGTATTTTATTTTTAATTTCTAGCACGTAAAGTACAAAGAAAAAAACAGACAATTTGCAACTAATTCAATACATATTTTATTATTAAAGAAAACAAAAATTTTCGAATTTCATTGTGTTTTTGCTAATATAATAGTGATATTACGATACACAGGAGCGAATTTCGTTTAGCCGAATATTTCAATAATAGGTACTAAACATCATTTTGCCTCCATTACAATTTATGAAATAGAAAATGCGCTTTGTCATACTTTCTAGAGTTTTTAAGATATTTTTGGGTATTTTTTTCCAGCTGTCCTTAAATGCCCTCTTCAGTTCAAAAACACTGCTAAATTGGCGACCATTTTTATTAACGTATGTTTCCAGAATGCCCCAAAAGTTTTCGATGGGACTTAAATTTGAACTGCGTGCAGGTCATTTCATCAATTCTATATTTTATTTTGTTTTGTCAGTGAATACAATGTCGGGCGACGTGGTTAGCTGCGTTATCTTGTCGGAAAATTGGTTCTTCTTTATGATATTAATTCTGCTTTCAGCATGTCCGTGCAGATTTTGCTGTTCATTTTTGTTGGAATATAGCATATTCTGGATTTTCCATAATAAAAGAAGGCTGCCCAAATCATAACACTTCCACCATCAAAGTTCCTTTTCAACCTGGTTACTCTTTTGCATTCAAATCATGCCAAAAGAAAAGATTAAATTGCATTTTCCATTCTGGCGTCCATTTCATGTGAATCTGCATCCTTGCATGCTTGTGGCCTTTTGTCAGTGCCGGTGTTTTAGCTTGCTTTTTATAAACAACGTATTGTGTGTGTTTAAAATTTTCTGGAAACGATATTTAATGGGAAGATGAAGTTCCGCAATAACTTGTGAAGCAGTAAGCTTTTTTTTGTTGCCAGGTTTTTAATTTGACCTTTTTGCGCTCTGTAATTTGTTTGCTACAAGTAAAAAGTAGAGTCCCTTCGGTATGTCTTTAAAGAGTATAAAACATAATAAGTTAGATCAACCCAATAAATCCACGCAATGTCAGTTTTAATATTTTCATTAAAAAAATACAGCTTATAATACCTCTTAATTTTTTTTTAAATTACTATTACCACCTTTTCGCCTACACGAAATGCGCACTGAAATTAGCACTAATTACCCTTTTCACTAACAATTTTCAAGTCTGATATTTAAAGACTAATTTAAATAAAAAACAAGTAAGGAAGGGCTAAGTTCGGGTGTCACCGAACATTTTATACTCTCGCATGGTAAAGTGATAATCGAGATTTCATAATACGTCATTTACATATTTTTCAAATACCGTATTTTTGTAAAGTTTTATTCCGCTATCATCATTGGTTCCTACTGTTTATACTCGTATTATACAGAGAAGGCATCAGATGGAATTCAAAATAGTTTTATATTGGAAGAAGGCGTGGTTGCGAACCGATTTCACCCATATTTCGTACATGTCATCAGGGTGTTAAGAAAATATTATATACAGAATTTCATTGAAATCGGTCTAGTAGTTCCTGAGATATGGTTTTTGGTCCATAAGTGGGCGGCGCCACGCCCATTTTCAATTTTTAAAAAAAGCCTGAGTGCAGCTTCCTTCTGGCACTTCTTCCGTCAAATTTAGTGTTTCTGACGTTTTTTGTTAGTCGGTTAACGCACTTTTAGTGATTTTGAACATAACCTTTGTATGGGAGGTGGGCGTGGTTATTATCCGATTTCTTCCATTTTTGAACTGTATATGGAAATACCTGAAGAAAACGACTCTGTAGACTTTGGTTGACATAGCTATAGTAGTTTCCGAGATATGTACAAAAAACTTAGTAGGGGGCGGGGCCACGCCCACTTTTCCAAAACAATTGCGTCCAAATATGCCCCTCCCTAATGCGATCCTTTGTGCCAAATTTCACTTTAATATCTTTATTTATGGCTTAGTTATGACACTTTATATGTTTTCGGTTTCCGCCATTTTGTGGGCGTGGCAGTGGGCCGACTTTGCCCATCTTCGAACTTAACCTTCTTATGGAGCCAAGGAATACGTGTACCAAGTTTCATCATGATATCTCAATTTTTACTCAAGTTACAGCTTGCACGGACGGACGGACAGACAGACATCCGGATTTCGACTCTACTCGTCGCCCTGATCACTTTGGTATATATAACCCTATATCTGACTCTTTTAGTTTTAGGACTTACAAACAACCGTTATGTGAACAAAACTATAATACTCTCGTTAGCAACATTGTTGCGAGAGTATAACAAGAAAGGAAGGGCTAAGTTCGGGTGTCACCGAACATTTTATACTCTCGCATGATAAAGTGATAATCGAGATTTCATTATACGTCATTTACATATTTTTCAAATACCGTATTTGTGAAAAGTTTTATTCCGCTATCATCATTTGTTCCTAATGTATCTATTATACAGAGAAGGCATCAGATGTAATTCAAAATAGCGTTATATTGGAAGAAGGCGTGTTTGTGAACCGATTTCACCCCTATTTCGTACATGTCATCAGGGTGTTAGGAAAATATTATATACAGAATTTCATTGAAATCGGTATAGTAGTTCCTGAGAAATGGCTTTTGGTCCATAAGTGGGCGACGCCACGCCCATTTTCAATTTTTAAAAAAAGCCGGGGTTCAGCTTCCTTCTGCCATTTCTTCCGTAAAACGTAGTGTTTCTGAAGTTTTTTGTTGGTCGGTTAACGCGCTTTTAGTGATTTTCAACATAACCTTTGTGTGGGAGGTGGGCGTGGTTATTATCCGATTTCTTTCATTTTTGAACTGTACATGGAAACGACTGTGTAGAGTTTGGTTGACATACCTGTAGTAGTTTCCGAGATATGTACAAAAAACTTAGTAGGGGGCGGGGCCACGCCCACTTTTCCAAAAAAAATTACGTCCAAATATGCCCGTCCCTAATGCGATCCCTTGTGCTAAATTTCACTTTAATATCATTTATTTATGGCTTAGTTATGACACTTTATAGGTTTTCAGTTTTCGCCATTTTGTGGGCGTGGTAGTAGACCGATTTTGGCCAACTTCGAACTTAACCTTCTTACGGAGCCAAGAAATACGTGTACCAAGTCATGATATCGTCATGATATCTCAATTTTTACTCAAGTTACAGCTTGCACGGACGGACGGATGGACAGACGGACGGACAGACGGACGGACAGACAGACAGACATCTGCATTTCAACTCTACTCGTCACCCTCATCACTTTGGTATATATAACCCTATATCTGACTCTTTTAGTTTTAGGACTTACAAACAACCGATATGTGAACAAAACTATAATACTCTCCTTATCAACTTTGTTGCGAGAGTATACAAACAAGTAAGGAAGGGCTAAGTTCGGGTGTCACCGAACATTTTATACTCTCGCATGATAAAGTGATAATCGAGATTTCATTATCCGTCATTTACATATGTTTCAAATACCGTATTGGTGTAAAGTTTTATTCCGCTATCATCATCGGTTCCCAATGTACATATATATTATACAGAGAAGGCATCAGATGGAGTTCAAAATAGCGTTATATTGGAAGAAGGCGTGTTTGTGAACCGATTTCACCCATATTTCGTACATGTCATCAGGGTGTTAAGAAAATATTATATACAGAATTTCATTGAAATCGGTATAGTATTTCCTGAGAAATGGCTTTTGGTCCATAAGTGGCCGACGCCACGCCCATTTTCAATTTTTAAAAAAAGCCGGGGTTCAGCTTCCTTCTGCCATTTCTTCCGTAAAATGTAGTGTTTCTGACGTTTTTTGTTGGTCGGTTAACGCACTTTTAGTGATTTTCAACATAACCTTTTTGTGGGAGGTGAGCGTGGTTATTATCCGATTTCTACCATTTTTGAACTGTATATGGAAATGCCTGAAGGAAACGACTCTGTAGAGTTTAGTTGACATAGCTGTAGTAGTTTCCGAGATATGTACATAAAACTTAGTAGGGGGCGGGGCCATGCCCACTTTTCCAAAAAAATTTCGTCCAAATATGGCTCTTACTATTGCGATCCTTTGTGCCAAATTTAATATCATTATTTATGGCTTAGTTATGACACTTTATAGGTTTTCGGTTTTCGCCATTTTGTGGGCGCACAGTGTTGCAAAACCGGATTTTTTTGGAAATCATATTGCCTAAACTGTAATTTTAATTGTATCCATGAGAAACTTCTACAGATTGGTCAGAATGAAATCCCAAACAGAATGAGTGAAAAAAAATTTACACCGAAAAAAATTGTTGGGTCAAATTTTCAACAAAAGTCAAAAAAAAAAGTTGCTCGAAAAATTTACAAAAAAAAATTATTTTAATTCTCCTTTTATTTCTGATAAATACCCTATGATTAGTTTTTTTAAATAAAGTATAGGGTGGTCCGAACAAGAATTATAAACGTCAAATTTTTATGATTTTTCGATATTTGTTGAAAAACTCTGAAATTTTATATAAAACTAAAACCTATTTCATTTCTTATTTGAAAGGTGGCAATAAAGGCCTTAATTTGATACCGGTTTGAAGTCAATAGCTTCAGTTTTAAGAGAGTTATGCTCATTTTTGTGGAGTGCTAGAATAGATGAAGAATAAAAAAAAAAAAAATTTGAAGATACTTTTTTATAACACAAGCATATTTTATTGCATTCTACAGAAAAATTACAAACTATCAGTCATCTACCAATAAGTTCATTGCTTCCTCTGATAATTTCAGGTGTTTCTTCTCCTTCAGTATTCTTCTACTTGTGATTGCGGGATCAGAATTGGCGAGCAGATAACGTAATATGTCTTCACAATTGTCTTTTCTTGATGTTTTCCTCGCATGGTAAGCCTTGTGTTTCTGAAGTCCTTGTTTCCTGCTTCCAATGCTTCTTCTGATAGTTGCCCAATGGGGACCAAAAATGAACGAATTATTTCGAAAACCAATATGATTAAATTACTCAATAAGTAATTTTGAGAATTTCCGTTCTATTTCTATGGAATAAATACTGAGAGTGATATACTAAAATCACTATAACTCCCAGGAGGGCAGGTATGGGCAGCTGATTTTTTCACAGTTCGTTGAAAACAAATTATGTAACATTTCTATAGTGGTGTGCAACTGGGACTCTCTGAGACTTTTTAGATATTGCTTAAGTCTCTAAAAAAGGTGCATATGAAAATGTCTCAAACAACATTCCTTTGTTTTACAGAAGATACTTGTCCAAAGGCAGATTTTTTTTCCGAATAAAAATATCTGTCACCAAAATCAAATGAGATCATTTTGAATACAGCCCTGAAATCCCCTCTTTTCATGAAAATTTTGTATATTTGACTTCTAAAATCAATTAAAAATCAACGGGCCAACATAAAAATAAGCTTTATGTGTTTTTTGTTTACTTGGAATGTCTGTGACAAAATTGCATCATTAAAAACACTGAAAAAAATAATCGGAGAAAAGTTACTTTTCCACTAGCCGCAACACAGTGGGGCGTGGCAGTGGGCCGATTTTGCCCTTCTTCGAACTTAACCTTCTTATAGAGCCAAGAAATACGTGCACCAAGTTTCACCATGATATCTCAATTTTTACTCAAGTTACAGCTTGCACGGACGGACGGACGGACAGACAGACATCCGGATTTCAACTCTACTCGTCACCCTGATCACTATGGTATACATAACCCTATATCTGACTCTTTTAGTTTTAAGACTTACAAAAAATCGTTATGTGAACAAAACTATAATACTCTCCTTAGCAACATTGTTGCGAGAGTATAATAAATGGTTACGTATGCAAAAGCAAAATATTCGCAGGCGGCGTAAAGTACCGTAGCAATTTATAGAATAACGTTAAATAATAGGAACAACTTGCCATTCGGCTAAACGAAATGAGTTCACTGTATATGTCACACATTGACGTACATTTTCGATCAAAAGTCAACTATAAGTACCGGGGTGTAAATATTCGTTACACGGTGGCTTGCACAGTTTTTGTTGGATTTCAAAACGTTTTAGTCATAAGGTGGCACACACTAAAGACATTATTCTTGCAAAGTTTTATATCGTTATATTATCTGTTTCTCGTTTTGTGTACTGGAAACTGAACGAATCAAGTGGAATTTGAATTCTGTTATATGGGGAGTAGGCGTGGTTGTTCTCCGACTTGGTCCATTTTCACAATGTGACATAAGAATGTAAGAAGAATGCTCGTACCAAATTTCGTCGAAATCGGCTGGTCGTGGCCCGAGATGTGGAATTTCACCTAAAAGTGGACGGTACCGCGCCCATCGCCCAATTTTCACATCAGCTGCCATTAGCCTCTCTCATACTATCTCGGTGGTAAAATTTAATACATCTGGCATATTTAGTTATTGATTTATCGCGCTTTTAGTAGTTTTTAACAGAATTTTTCATATGATTTGTACTCATCAAATTTGGTTGCTGTAGCCTGAGTAGTTTAGGAGATACATATGTACATTAAACTTGTTAGAGGGAAATCGAAGAAATATTAAACGAGGAAAGAATGAATGTAACAATATCAGATCTTGATGACGTTTGAGAATTTAAAATTGCACAAAAAAACCGAATACTAGTATATATTAACTGTCCAAATATCCAACATATTTGTCAGTTATTTAAAGCTATGCACATTGTTATAAACTCAATGTGGATTCTAACAAACCTTGCCGCTATTTTGGAAATCTTACGTATGGACATATCTAATTAAATACATGTGTATGTTGGTTTGTACTGCGCACCGCATGTGGTAGTTTTTAACTATACAAGTACAATTCAATTCATGGGTGTGTGTATTATATTTTTTATGTTGGGTTGGTAAATATAAATACATACATATATGTAAATGCTTTATTGAGCGAATGTGTCAAATATGTCATTAACATATCGACAATTGAGAAGCGGCCATCAGCTATCACTTATGGCATGCTTTAAGTAGAATTAGGCAGCACATTACCTAACACCTAAGCTCCGCACTTCCTAGAATGTAAAATGATGTATTGTATCTAGGCTTAAGAATATAATTGTATAAAAGGATGAGAAATAGGTTACGTTACGGTGGATTATTCTGGTTGTCAAATAAGCCACGCATAGACCAGTTTTGGTCCTTTGCGATACCAGAAGAAGTTCAGTTACTTAGTTCAAAAAGGAGTAGTCATCCTTTGGGTTGCCTGCGCTTGACGTGAATTTTAACAGACTCTGCGAATTTTCAACTTAAGTGGTTGTGTTTTTGGTGCAGTTGTGGGGTTTTTTCCTAAAATTCCTAATTTTCACACCAATTGTTATCGATTTCTATGCTGACGCTTTTCGGAAGCTATAACAATTAAAACGGACACTAAACCTACAGGATAAATAAAAATATAAATAAAAAAATAAAATAAAAATAAATAAAATTCAATAAAAATGCCGCAAGACTT
This sequence comes from Bactrocera neohumeralis, assembly GCF_024586455.1. Lineage (NCBI taxonomy): Eukaryota > Metazoa > Arthropoda > Insecta > Diptera > Tephritidae > Bactrocera > Bactrocera neohumeralis. The sequence continues at coordinate 12,570,235 of NW_026089623.1, read as the reverse complement.
TTTTGACAATCCATTATTATGGGGCTTTTCATTGAAAACACATTATTTTTCCTCTGTAGCAGCAACCCAAACAAAGCGAGTGCTTCATTTTTGCATTGCCGTTTTGTTTAGATTACTCAGCTATTCTCCCTTTGTGTCTCCTTTTCATCTTGTTTTAAACAAGTTTTAGGGACAGTGACTGATTATACTTGTCGTTAGGAGCTCCCAACTATTTTTCTCATTGAGGTATGACCTCTGAGAACAGTAGTGGATGCACCCCAGAGAATCCATTTAGAAGGAACTCTAAAATCATGAAAGCCTCCTAATGGATCAACAAAAAAATGCGAAAATACCAACAATACAATTAGAGGTGGCAAACTCTCTGAGGAAACGCCAATTAATGAAACTATCCAAATTTTTAACCAGTTGGGTAGTAAAATAAAAGAACTAGAGAATATGATGGCTGCCCAAAGGTGTATAAACCAAGCAATGCGCGACTTAGTTAGAAGCATAGTAGCGTTACATGTCAAGACTGAGAAAGGCGGAAACTTACCCAAAAGGATTATGGTAGGGAAAGCGTCCCAGGTTTCTCCAATGGGTATGGATGTAAATACCCCCAAAAGGCTACGTGACACAATAGGCTTTTTAGCTCCCACTAAAAGGACTGAAAATATAAATAAAACGGAGGAGACCACCTACAGCGAGACAGCGAAATTGACTCAAGCCAACACAACGGTTAGACCCACCGCATGCAAAATTTGGGTGGTCGTTGTTAAGAAGCGAAGACCGCTCGAAACGAAAATTAGATCGAAGCTAAACGCTCCCATACTTACGAAAAAGGATGACGCATCATACGCGGATATTCTCCAGAAAGTGAAAGGTGATAGCGGGTCAGAAGAATTGGGGTCAAGTGTCACGATATAAGGAAAACGTTGAAAGGAGACCTGCATAAGAGAGCCGAAGCATTCCAAAGTGCCTTAGAGGAAGTGGTCGGTGAAATGGCAGTGATACAGCCCAAAACCCACAATGTCGTTATTATTAGGTAGGCAAAATAAAAATTGGATGGTCCATCTGTCGCCTCCGGGACAACTTCGTTATTCCCCGTTGCTTTAAGTGTTTACATCTGGGGCACATTGTGCACAAATGTTGCAACTTTATGGAGCCGGTGGACATATAGGGAAGTCATGCACTAACGATCCTAGCTGTATGCTTTGCAAAGGCGAGCACTCAGCATTGAGTACTACTTGCCCCAAGTATTTGGAGATGGCGAAATCTTTAGGAAAATGAAGATATTGCAATTAAATCTAAATCATTACGCTGCAGTACAAGATCTCCTAGAACTGACGGTATTTGAAAAGAAACATTGATGTCGCATCATTAAGCGAGCAATACTCCCAGCGTTCGGAAAGCACTTGGACGACAGACATATCCGGCAAGGCTGCAATATGGTCATGCAAAGGACAACCATTTATATCCCGCTCCATATATCACAACTGTTTCACATGGCCATATGCCAGCGCCATTAAAAATTTTGAAGACTTCCTCCTGGAACTTGCTATAGAAAACAGAGGAAAAGCACCAATTATAATCGCAAGCGACTTCAATGCATGGTCGACAGCTTGAGGAGTGGGCGCACAAACCATCGTGGGCAACTGATGCTTGAATTCCTCGGCCAGACGAATCTTACGATCCTGAATAACGGAACGCAAAATATTTTTCAAAAAGGAAACAAAGGCTCCATAATCGACCTCATATTTTCCAATGACGCCCTTGGTAGGCATATTGAATGGGAGGTGTCGCACATATTTACAAACAGTCACCACATGGCTGTTATTGCTGAAGTCTCATATGCCGGAGGGATGGAACCGGGAATCTGGAAACAAAAACATTTTGATGCAGAACTTTTTGAGATGGTCTGGTGTTCAGCAAATATACAAAGCGAAGACGCCATGCCCTTGGTATCCGCAGTGCGAAAAGAATTGTTTTCAGCTTGCGACGCAACCATGCGTCGGACAGTACATCACCAGAAGCCAGGGTATTGGTAAAATGAATGCTCAGAAAACCCTGCATTTCAGTTATACGCCGTGAAGAAAATGAAAGCAGTCTCAGAAAAGTATTTAAAAGTCGGAAGAAGCTTCTGAGGTCAGCCATCCTTCTTCTTCTTAATTGGCGTAGACACCGCTTAAGCGATTATAGCCGAGTTAACAACAGCGCGCCAGTCATTTCTTCTTTTCGCTACGTGGCGCCAATTGGATATTCCAAGCGAAGCCAGGTCCTTCTCCACTTGGTCCTTCCAACGGAGTGGAGGTCTTCCTCTTCCTCTGCTTTCCCCGGCGGGTACTGCGTCAAATACTTTCAGAGCTGGAGTGTTTTCGTCCATCCGGACAACATAACCTAGCCAGCGTAGCCGCTGTCTTTTAATTCGCTGAACTATGTCGATGTCGTCGTATATCTCGTACAGCTCATCGTTACATCGAATGCGGTATTCGCCGTGGCTAACGCGCAAAGGACCATAAATCTTTCGCAGAACTTTTCTCTCGAAAACTCGCAACGTCGACTCATCCGTTGTTGACATCGTCCAAGACTCTGCACCATACAGCAGGACGGGAATTATGAGTGACTTATAGAGTTTGGTTTTTGTTTGTCGAGAGAGGACTTTGCTTCTCAATTGCCTACTCAGTCCGAAGTAGCGCCTGTTGGCAAGAGTTATCCTGCGTTGGATTTCTAGGCTGACATTGTTGGTGGTGTTTACGCTGGTTCCAAGATAGACGAAATTATCTACGACTTCAAAGTTATGACTGTCAACAGTGACGTGAGAGCCAAGTCGCGAGTGCGACGACTGTTTGTTTGATGACAGGAGATATTTCGTCTTGCCCTCGTTCACTGCCAGACCCATTTTCTGTGCTTCCTTGTCCAGTCTGGAGAAAGCAGAACTAACGGCGCAGGTGTTGAGGCCGATGATATCAATATCATCGGCATACGCCAGCAGCTGTACACTCTTATAGAAGATGGTACCTTCTTTATTTAGTTCTGCGGCTCGAATTATTTTCTCCAAAAGCAGGTTGAAAAAGTCGCACGATAGGGAATCACCTTGTCTGAAACCTCGTTTGGTATCGAACGGCTCGGAGAGGTCGTTCCCGATCCTGACGTCCAATCAGTTTGTTGACGGTGGGCTTTAATCTTTCACACAATACGCTCGATAGAACCTTATATGCGATGTTGAGGAGGCTAATCCCACGGTAGTTGGCGCAGATTGTGGGGTCTCCTTTCTTATGGATTGGGCATAGCACACTTAAATTCCAATCGTTGGGCATGCTTTCGTCCGACCATATTTTACAAAGAAGCTGATGCATGCTCCTTATCAGTTCTTCGCCGCCGTGTTTGAATAGCTCGGCCGGCAATTCGTCGGCCCTTGCCGCTTTGTTGTTCTTCAGGCGGGCAATTGCTATTCGAACTTCTTCATGGTCGGGCAATGGAACGTCTGCTCCATCGTCATCGATTAGGGAATCGGGTTCTCCTTCTCCTGGCGTTGTGCGTTCACTGCCATTCAGCAGGCTGGAGAAGTGTTCCCTCCATAATTTAAGTATGCTCTGGGCATCGGTCACTAGATCACCTTTGGGGTTTCTACAAGAGTATGCTCCGGTCTTGAAATCTTCTGCAAGCCGCCGCATTTTTTCGTAGAATTTTCGAGCATTACCCCTGTCGGCCAGCTCATCAAGCTCTTCGTACTCACGCATTTCATCCTCTTTCTTTCTCTGTTTACAAATGCGTAGGTAGGCAGCCTGTTTTCTCTCGCTGCGACAGGGCACTTCTCGTCGTACCAGCTTTTCTTTTGCACTTTCCGAAAACCAATGGCTTCGGCTGCAGCTGTACGTAAGGAATTTGAAATGCCGTCCCACAGTTCCCTTATACGGAGTTGTTTACGAGTACTCTCAGAGAGCAGGAGTGCAAGCCGAGTAGAAAATCGTTCGGCTGTCTGTTGTGATTGCAGCTTCTCGACGTCGAACCTTCCTTGTGTTTGTTGGCGTGCGTTTTTTGCTGCACAGAGGCGATTGCGAATCTTAGCTGCAACAAGATAGTGGTCCGAGTCGATGTTAGGACCTCGGAGCGCACGCACATCTAAAACACTGGAGACGTGTCTTCCGTCTATCACAACATGATCGATCTGGTTGGTAGTTTTTCGATCCGGAGACAGCCAGGTAGCTTGATGAATCGAACGGATGTTCTTAGGCTATCCAGAGGATACTTGGTCAAAGACCGGAAGTAGTGAGCTGCTTGAGATATGTGTAAAAGAATCGTTCCTGGCCACTCCCAAGTGAATGGCCATCAGAGAACTTTCCTCACTTGCGTGAACTTCTACACATGACTCCATCCTCCCAGCCATTGGTCGCAGAAAAAAGAAGTGTTTTGAAAAATTCTGTGAGGAAGCAAACGAAGACCCCTGGTGGACAGTATACAAAATCTGTGAGTCGAAATTCAAAAATAAGGCACAACAACCCAAAAGCGCATCTTTTATGAGAAATGTCGTCGAAACTCCAAAACAATACATTATTTCTTATGCTAAGCCTCGAACCGAAGTCGTAGAGTTACCATTGCTAGTTAGTGAAAAAGAAATAGCCAGAAAAATTAAAAGCAGCAAAGCGCATGGATTAGATGGCATACCAAACAGAGCATTAAAGGCACCCATGACTCTGAAACCAAAATTATTCGTAAAAATGTATAATGCGTGCTTAAAGAAGGGATATTTCGCGACCCATGGAAAGTCCAGCGATTAGTTTTACTTCCTAAACCAAAAAAAGCTCAGGAGGAACCTTAATCATATCGACCTCTTTACATGCTTGACACTACTGGCAAAGTATATGAGAGCATAGTAAGAAACCGCTTGGGGTTAGCAATCTAGAAAGCCGGCGGATTATTAGAAAGACAATACGGCTTTATGAAAAAGAGCTCTACCATTGACGCAATGGACGATGTCGTTGGCACTGTTGGCAAGGCTCGGTACCAAGCCCCTTCTAAGGAGCATAATGAATGATGGGGTGCTAAGAAGACACCAACTGAAAGCTATTAAATTAGTTGCATACGCAGACGACCTTATTATTGTAGCAGTGGCTAAATACCTCGTTGACCCCCGGAGCAAATGCAATGAGTGCATAAACGGTCTGCACCAATGGTTCTCCTCAATGAGTTTTGAATTGGCTAAGCAAGAGACAGAAATCTTGCTCATAAAGAAGAAGTATATGTGGAACAAAATATATCTCTCAACCAAGGGGAGTGCGAGATTAATTTACAGCCAGAACTTAAGTATCTAGGTGTAATAGTACACTGCAGTTAAAGCGAACAAAATTCGGAATGCCTGTCAAGAATTACGGCAAATAAAGACTGCGTGCGTTCCAACCGGCGATTTTTGCTCGAAAAGGTAATGAGATCGGTTATGTTATATGCGGCTTCAATATGGATCCAGGCGCTAGGCATCAAAGGATATGCCAGACAAATAAACACAGTGCATAGGCTGGCGGCACGAAGAGTTACTAGTGCTTTCCGAATAATTTCAAGTGATGCTGCTGAAGTAATAGCCAGTATGATGTCAAATGGCATCCATGACGAGAGAGTATAAAATTATCAGAGCCATCTATGGAGCCCAAAAATAGAGAAGAGTGAGTGAAAAGCTTAACGATATACCATCAGCGGTGGTAGACCTCACTTAAAGGACGGTGGACCTACAGAATGATACTGGACATCCATTCCTGGATCGACAGACGACATGGGGACTTAGATTTCCACCTAACCCAAATACTAAGTGGACATGGGTGCTATAGAAGCCACTTGCTCATATTCCAGCGTCTGAATTCCTTTAGTCCGAATTGTCCGTCGTGTTCAGTGCTTTTAAGACTCTGAGCTTGTATTCTTTCATTGCCAACGCTTTTTAAGTGAGAGGGAAAAACTTAAAACTCCACTCGGTGGCTTACGGTGAAAAATTTGACGTCACTTATGTGTCAGTCCACTGAGAACTGGAAACTTGTCAGTGAAGCGGCTGCCTCAATCATGACAAAACTTAGACGTATAGAGCAGAATAGGCGTCCGTCAGTCCGTGCTATAGAGGTGATATACTAGCTGACCCCGCAGGCGTTATTCTGCGTGAAGTTATGTGTTTTGAAATGAAAATAAAGTTAAATTTATATTGTGTTGAGTATCATTTATTTGCGATTTTTCTAAATTTTTTTCAATTTAACACAGCTTGATAAACAAATTTTTTTGGTTTCTGTTTCGGTGTACAGAGAAGATATTATTCTATAACACGCATACGTGACGTTTAGCTGGCCGCGTCAAAAACATGGCTTTTCAAGATTTATGCCACACACTTCTAGCGACTATCCTTGTGTCCTGTTGATTATCATCTCAAATGCAATTTTCCCTCGAAACTGAATAGGTTTCAACTGAAATGGCAAATCGTTGGAACTCAAAGGAATTCATAGAATCAAGCTAATGTAAATGCTCCCACGAAGGAATACTTAATCAGGTAGTTCCGTGGGAGAGTCTGAATTTGGGAGTAGGTAGGGACAAGGGTACAAGAGATGGTTTATTGATTCTCTGGTACCTGGCTCTACACATTTCCTGCAGACTTCTCGATCTTCCTCATCTGCGAGCGTATGTCGCCATCAGACAGTGACCAGTTACTTTTCCCATCATGATCTTACAGCCTCTTCTATCGAGTGCCAATAACAATTTCGTATACTTCTGATCTACCGGTAGCTCGCTCCATTGATTTGACTGCCTACGTAGATGTTAACTCCGAATTGCCTACAGGTGCATTAGAGGCCAGCTCCGTGGCTTTTACTACTTTGTAAAATATAATTAAGTAGGGACTCAACTCGCTGATTGATGTCGGGGCTGCCCCAAGCCGTATGATTAGCATCAGTACCCACCACCAACGCCTGCTTCCTTCTGCTGTATGTATGTATGCCTTGGACGTGTTCGCTTTGTTCATGTGCTTAACACTTAGCTTCCCGTCTACGTGTTTGCTCTTCCTCTATTTCGAGGGTGCTTTCGGTTCGCTCTCCGTCGAAGGCTGCCTCTTTCCCGCCACATGCCCCTCAATGCGATCAGCATACGCTTGATCCGAGGCATTACACCAATTTCGAATGACGCAGTGTGCGCGGCTATTTTTCACCACCAGTATTTTTCAACTCCAGTATCTTTTATCGCCAGCCGTTTCACCGCCCAAGCCAGCCGTTTCACATCTTCTTTATTCAGGCTGGACTTGCTCTCGAAACGATTGCATATTCCGACCGCCCCTCCTCCTTGGCTTCTCCCGATGCTCTCTCTTGTTACTAGAGTTGGAATCCTCGATCGCCTATACAGGTGAGCGAAGAAGTTCGTCTTCGTTTTTAGTGTTAATCCTTACAGCGCTTTCTTGGACCGAGTCTTCATGGACTGTGTGGCATTTGGCCCGCCTGTGGTAGCAGCCTCGTTTCTTTCTCTTCCTCTATGTAGAGTTTTTGATTCGGGGGTCTCTACCCCTAGCGTTCTCTATATACCACCAGGTGCCTCATTACCTATTCATCTACTACTGAGGATGCATATAAAGCAGTCCAACATAAAAAAATTACTGGTAAAATACGTGCGCCTTTGATATGAGCCGCCTGCTTGCAATGTAATGACTCTGACAGGAGCCAGCTTGAGATCATGCCAATGTAAGCAGCGACACCCAGAAATTTCAGTTTTAGTTCTTACGAACTTACTAGAATCTCGTGAGTTACATATTTAATTCCCCAAACGTCTATATGTAATGAAACCTCCAACGTAGAAGAGATAATGAAAAAATACTTAAATCAAACCAACAACATTACTGTGTATAACATTTGTTTATTTGCTAGCTAATTAAAATTAGTACTCACGTAAATATGTACAACGAAAATGCAGGTTTCGTTGTTTCATAAAAAAATATACAACGATACTTTCAATGACATTGCGGTACTTAAGCATAACTTAAGTATGAACTTTAAAACATTATTTTCCTGTTTAATCTTAAGACGACTTAAGTATGGACTGTAAATCCGGGCATAAGTATTTTTTGCTAATTTGTACTTTCTGCTTCATTTTAAGAATAAAATAATTTTAAAATCAGTCTTAAGACCAATGTCAAAGAATGAAGAAGTATATTTAGTTAAAAATAATTCTAATCTTTGAAATTTAAAAATGTATATAATTGAGGCAGACGCTAAGTTATTTTTCTAAAGGAAATTAACTTAAAAGACTCGTAATCGAAAAAATAAATAATAAAAATTGTATATAAAAAATAAAAAAATTAGTCGATTTGATGCCAACAGGGATTTGGGAAACGAAGGAGAAATATAATTAACCAATAGGAGCAACAAATGGCTCAGATAGCTAGGGTGATTACTTAGCAAGCCATTAACCAAATGAGGTTGCAATATGCAAATCAAATGCAACCTCAGTCATTACTAAATCCGAAGGAGCTGTTACAAAAATTTAGACAGCTGAGGTGTTTGGACGAAGGGCATAATGTGATAGCGTTTAAAAATCGATGGAAGCTATGATCAACTTTGTGTACCCACAAAACAACCAACAATTAACAAATCCGACAGTGACCGTAATAATTTAAGAGACTTATTTAATTATTTTCAAAAGGCTAAATTTGAGATAATTCAAATTTTTTTATTCGATGGGGATAAGATTTATATTTATAAGCCAGATAGGGTAAACAAAGATTTAGTTAGCATATTAATTGAAAAAAATTGATTTACCTATGAGGTCAGATTCAAACGAAATGTGTTCGCTTAACGATATTATAAATAAATATTGTAAAATTAAAGCTGAAGATGATACTAGAACTATACACATTCACAGAAAAAACTTAAGCAAACAAAATTTTACTACGAATAACACGCGATATTTTCATACTAATCAAAAAACAAATAGAAACAGCTCAGTTACACGAATTAAACCAAATACTAATATGTATAATCAAAATTACTAAAACACAGAATATACTAACACACGCCAAAACGAACAGTATTCACACAATTTTTCATAAAAAATTATGGCAGAGAAAATAGTAGGAATAATACCAGATTTTTGCGTAGAAGCACTTACAAAACTAATATCACATTGACACCTGAACCAACGGAAATAGGTATACTCGAAGAAAATGAAGTAAATTTTTTAATAACGCCTCAAGAACAAAACTCCCCTTAATACATACATATAACGACAGAAAAAACTGAAATTAGTTGCATTATAGATACTTTTCGGACACAAAATTTTCAGGTATAATAGGCCAAAATTTCCTAAAACATGCAAAAATTAATTCTACAGAAAACCATGTTGAAATTTTAAAAGATAATAAAATTTATTTCGAAGAATTTAATTATTGAGAATGTTTGCAATTTGGAGCATACTGAACATAATTACCTAAAAACTAAATCCAATTTCTCCCATATGTATAAGCAAGAACATCAAGCAACCTTAAGGCTGCTCAATGAACTTGAAGACCTTTCTTTAAAGAAGAAGATAAACTATCATGTACCAACGAGGTACAGTATGAAAACGTAACAGCAAATGATAGGCCTTTATACTCCAAAACTTATAGATATTTCATGAAGAAGCAATAAAATGTCAAATTGAAGAAATGCTACAACAGAAAATAATTAAAGGAAGCAATTCAACCTCAAATAGTCACTTCTGGATTGTAGAGAAAAAATTAGACAATTCCGGGGAAAAGAAATATAGAATTGTCATCGACAACAGTAAATACGTTTACTGAAAAATTCCAATTCCAAACTTAAATTAAATCTTAGAAAAACTAGGTAGATCACAGTACTTCACCACCCTGGATTTAGCCAAAGGTTTTCACTAAATCTCAGTTAGAGAAAAACGGTTTTCTCAACACAATTTGGGCATAACGAATTTATTCGAATGCCATTTGGATTAAAAAATGCACCATCAACTTTTCAAAGATTAATGAATAGAGTCCTTAGCGAGAATATTAATAAAATATGCGTCGTATATATGGATGACATTATAAAAGAAATATTCAAAGCCATAAGGCTAGCAAAGTTAAAAATGCAAGTGAGCAAAATTGAATTTCTCTAGAAAGAAACTCAATTTTTGGGCCACATTTTAACATTAGATGAAATTAAGCCAAATCCAGCCAAGGTCCTAATACCACAAAAAGATTCAAATCATCTTTAGGAATGACATGATTTTATATGAAATTTGTTAAGGATTATGTAAAAATTGCACATCTTCTGACAAAATATTAAAAAATATGACAAAATATAAATAATTACAACCCACAATTTATTGCATTGTTTGAAAAATTAAAGGATAATTTTAATCCCCCCTCGGGGATTTGCAATCTTGACGTGACGAGGGGGCTCAGTAGATATAATGATCCAAAGAGCGATGCTGGCGGTAGCGTAGCTACCAGTAGGGCCACCCATGCCGTTAAGGTCGATGGTGAATATCGAAGCTAAAAGCAATCCACAACATATCAGCGTCTGTTACTATAAGTACGGCTGAAAGCGGACGTATGTACTTGTATCAAGCGATTCACTTTATAAATGTGTAAGGATGGAAAACAGTAAACCCTTCAGAAGGAAACCACTGAAGTATACTTCCCAGCATATCATATGACAATGATAGTACAACCAAAACAATGGCCCTCAGTCTTCGGCAAATCGAGGGTGCTAAGAATCCCCGGAGGTAAAACAAAACAAACTTTCATCATCGGAACATGAAACACAAGAAGAAGCCTGGAAAACCAGCTAATACGATTTTAGAAATGGAAAAATTAGATCTCGATTTACTTGGCATAAGTGAAACATGGTGGCCAGACTGTGGAGAATTTATTTCCCAAAATACAAAGTTTTTTTCTCTGGCAACCAAACTAAAAATCACCGCAACGGTGTAGGCATTATAGTTAAAGAGAACATTGCAAAATCTGTCATGATGATGCTAAAGTTATTTGAAAAACCACTGAGTATTAATATTATTCAAGTCTATGCTCCAACGTCCGACAAAAGTGATGATGAAATAGAAACTTTCTACGATGAACTAGACGAACTTATGCGATTAACAAAACCACATGAAATAAATATAATTCAAGGCGATTTTAATGCAAAAGTTGGAAGAGGAAAAGGCGAAGGAGCTGCAGGCCAATACGGCTTAGGTGAAAGGAATGAGTGAGGAGATCGACTAATTCAATTCTGTCAAAAAGACAAATTAATAATTTCGAACACATTATTTAGCCTGCCTCCCAGAAAACTTTATACGTGGAAATCTCCATCGGACGCCTCTGATAATATCATCAGAAATCAAATAGATTACATTCTGATAAATAATCGCTTCTGTTCTTTAATAAAAAAGGTCAATACATATCCAGGAGCGGATGTACCTTCGGATCACAACTTGCTACTGGCGAAATTGCGTATTAGGCTAGCCGTAATTAAAAAAAGGAGCCTAAAATTAAGCTTAATATTGATAAGTTGAGAGACAAAAATGTGAAACGCCTATTTGAAAGAGAAGTTGATGAAAAAATAAATGATATCCCATCAGAAAGTGCAAAAAGGAGCGACTTAAAAGAGATAATTTGTACTACTTAATAATTTGTACTAATAATTGGATGACAGATGACAATTAAAACTAATAAGTAAACGGCGGGAATATAAAATATAACTGACATGTATCGACAACTGAATAGAGAAATAAGGAAGATGATCCGGAATGCAAAAACAAATTGGATAAACAATGATTGCCAAAAAATTGAAAAATTACAATTTTTACATGATACCTTCCATTTACACAAAAAATTGAAAGAAGCCACAAGTATTCATCGTAAAAAACCGCCAACAAACCTTATAAATGAAAACAATGAGGTGGTATTTGACAAGAATGAAAAGAAAAGTATATGGAAGAAATATATTGAAAACGATTTTTCGGATGACAGTGGATTGAACCAGAACCTTCATCTCCATCACAGATCAACTGGCAATTATATTACGAAAGCAAAATAGAGAGAGCTATACAATCAATGAAAAATGAATGCCTCATGCTCCCAAGATATTTCTAAAAGTCATTCATGCCAGAATATATAGGAAATGTGAAGAGTCAATGGGCAAGACGCAATTTGGCTTCAGAGAAGGTCTTGGAACACACAAGGTATTGTTGTGTATACAAGTTTTGGTTCAAAACTGTAAAGATGTCCAAAAAGATGTATTTTTATGCTTTATTGATTATGAGAAAGCTTTCGACACCATTAAACACGATAAACTTATGGAAATTCTTCATTCTATGGGAATAGATGACAAAGAGATTCGTTGCATAAGAAAACTATATTGGCAACAAACTGCCCATGTAAGCATCAAAGTGTAAACACAATGGCTACGACAGACTGCAGCGGCACGGCAGTGAACTGAAAACGTCGTTGTTCATCTTACTACATGTACATTTTGAGAAGCAACAACAACACAATGGCCGGCATGTACACAAAACAACGCAGTTGTCCATTTTGCATGTACACAATTTCGTTGTGGCCATACTAATACCTTTCACTTCAATGAAATTTTAATATTTTGTTCAAAGTGAAATTTTTTATGCAAAAAATAAGTAAATAGGTAAATATTTTTACTTTAAATTATCACTTGTTATTACAAATGATATAATAGAGCTATAATATAGCTATTTTATGCTTTTATTTGTAAAATAACGTCAAGTTTGTTAGAGCTGTGAATAATTTTACATTTTACATATTAGTGGCATCACCACTCTACCTCCTCTTTCTATCTTCCATTCTACTGTCAACTCTACTGTCGTCGTACTGTCGTTGGCAAAAATAGGAGGATATTGAAGTTAGCGAGAACGACAACTGTCGGCCTGCAGTCGTGTAGTCGTGCAGCTGTGAAAATAACACTGCCCATAAGAACGTGTGTATTTTAATATTTGACAGATGTAGTTTGCAGTCTGTCGTAGCCATTGTGTTTACACTTTCAATGGTGATATAACCGAAGAAATATCTATTTCACGAGGTGTAAGACAAGGATGCATTCTATCACCCTTGTTATTTAACATATATTCGGAAGTAATATTCCAAGAATCGGTAACCAGTATTGATCAAGGTGTGAAAGTGAATGGTATTTTCATCAATAATATACGCTATGCAGATGGCACTACACTTATAGCCGATAGCTTGATGGGATTACAAGAACTTGTAAACCGAGTTAACTTACGTAGTGACGAATATGGCCTACGCATTAACATAAACAAAACGAAGTACATGATTATTAGTAGGAAAGACATATACAATGACACACACCTCATGATTAATAATAATCCAATCGAAAGAGTTCAAATTTTCAAGTATCTTGGTTGTCAGATCAGTGAAAATTGGGATTGCTCAAAAGAAATAAAATGTCGAATCGAATTTGCGCGAACAACTTTTCTTAAATACAAAAACATGTTATGTAGCCTTGACCTCAACATCACAACCAAAATACGTTTTCTAAAATGTTATTTTTGGTCAGTGCTTCTCTATGCGATGGAAACGTGGACTCTAAAAATCACAGATACGAACTAGAGACTAGAGTCCTTCGAGCTATGGCTTATTAGAAGAATCCAAAAAATCCCATGGACAGATAGAGTTACAAACAGTGAAGTTTTGCTAAGAGTGAACCGCAATAGAGAGTTGTTAAATACTATAAAACGAAGAAAAGCAGCCTACCTAGCACATATTATGAGGCACTCTTAGTATGAGCTCCTACAAATAATTATCCAAGGAGAAATTTAATGAAAACGGGGCATTGGCCGTAAACAACTTTCGTAGCTTCGAAACATTCGACAATGGACAGGAATCTAGAACGTTGGCAACCTTATAGATGTGGAGAGAGATAGAGAGAAATATGCTGCGATAATTATATTATTATTTTAATATACAATAGAAATATTTAACATGTAAACATTACATTATTATATCATTTTTATATCATTATTAAGCTTATTAATATTGTACACATTATTAAATGTTATATGATCCCCAATATTCGAATACGAATTGGCAAATAAAAAGGAAGAATTTTAATAAAAAATGTAGAATTACAACTGATGCTAGCAATTTTGCACTAAGAGCAGTTCTGTCTAAAGATTGTCACTGCATATGCATCAAGAACACTAAATAATCACGAAACAAATTATGCTACCATCGAAGAACTATTTGGGATAGTATGGGCCGTGAAATATTTTAGGCCTTATGTCTTCGGTAGACAATTTGATTTAGAAAGCGGCTATCAACCATTGAAATGACTTATGACAAAATACTCCAAGACTTCAAAGATGGTTAGTGAGTTTGGGCGAATATAATTTTTCTATCGAATACATTAAAGGGAAAAACAATTATATAGCGGACTTTTTAAGCAGAATAAGAAACGATGAAATTATTTCCCAAATAGAAATTTTTCAAGGTGCTGAAGCATGTCAGTAGAAGCGGAACTGTCCATTCACAAGAAGATTATTCAGGATTTGAAATTCCATTACTAAATACAATTGTTAAAATGCAAGTAATAATAATGGAGGAGAAACAAACTGTCGTCGAATCTATATTCAACAAACGAACTTATATTGATCAAAGAGATATTGAAGAAAATAGAATAACATATATTATTTGGAGGAAATATGTAGGTACACATATATTCATATATTAGTGATCATGAATATTATAAAGTACAGAAAATTATTGATGTAGCATTTTCATCCAATCGTAACGTGAAATTCGTGTTCTTATTTAGCAAAAGTCGTGAACAACGAAAAAAAATTAAAAAAACAAATTGCATTATTTCATAAAAATGAAAGTGGTCACTGTGGAATTATTGCCACCTACGAAAAATTAAAGAATAAACTAAATAATCCTCACCTTAAAAAACAATACGTAGGATATTAAATAATTGCGACATATGTACATATGTAAAAAAAAGCAAATTTTTTATCACTGAAACACCCAAAACTACTAATGAAAAAATATAAATAATGGGTTGTCAAAAAAGTCTTGCGGTATTTTTATTGAATTTTTTTTTTTTTATTGAAATTGAAATGAATTTTTGATGAGTCATGCCCAGCTCTTGACCGATGCTACGGCTGCTACTATGCCGGTCTCTTTCGACCAATTCAGCGATTTTATCGCAATTTTCGACAACAGGCCTTCCGGAGCGTGGCGCATCTTCGACCACTTCTACACCAGAACAAAAACGTTGAAACCATCGTTGTACGGTGGAAATGGAAACTGTATTGGGTCCATAAACTGCACAAATTTTATTGGCGGCTTGAGATGCATTTTTGCCTTTATCGTAGTAGTACTGTAAAATATGCCGTATTTTCTCTTTATTTTGCTCCATGTTTGCGACGCTATAACTCACGAACGACTTAAAAGAAACAACAATTCATCAAACACGTGTTAGCGCGTGAAATGAGCTTTCCAAAAAGGTATAGCATGACCCGATGCGACGATAAAACTATCTAGAACTACGCGCTTTCAGCGCCAACTTGCGAAAATACCGCAAGACTTTTTTGACAGCCTATTATAAATAGCAAACTTTCATTTATCGTCTTCATAGACACATTTTCCAAACATGCTACATGTCTGCCACTTACAGGTAGGAATAGCAGAATCACTGAAAGTCATTGTAAGTGAATTGCAACAATTCTTAACCATAAAAGGAAAGGTAAAGTATAATACCATGACAATGAATTTAGGGCTTAAACTATTGAAGATTTTCCAAAAAGAGAAGGAATACAATACCACATAACTAAACTGGATACTCACACTGGAATAGTGACGTGGAAAGACTAAGTAATACAATCACAGAAAAAAATCCGACTCTAACTCTTGAGCACTATTTACTAATTACACAACAAATTTTTAAAGCTATCACATGCTGCAATGATACTTATCACAGCACAATTAAATGAACTCCAATAGAAGCACAAAATAAAATAGTAATGCTAGGTACGGACCGACATTAAAAACACATTTGTGGGTTGTGGAATCTAAGTCATTCGGACCGACAATGTGTGTTTTCGATGAGTTTTCACTGACAATTATCAATAGGGGGACTCCCTTGCTCTTGCAAGATTGCACGATGACACAAAATGCAAAAATCTTATACCGAAATATGCAAGGTCAAGAGAGCACCCATTGCAGAATCTAGTGATATATGACGGCACGAAAATAAACATGGGTTTTGGTCGGACATATTTTACAGCCATTGCAAATAAACTTCTGCGTGTGTTTGTTGTTGTGCCGTTACACCAAGAGGAAAATTCTGCAATTCGTGCACCGTGCAAGGGTTTTGCAAGAGCAATCCCTCTAATATGACAATATCAACTAAAAGCTGTATTTGTATATGGAATGTAAACAGATATCAAGTGACAATTTAGAGATAAAGTATGTAGATATTCAGGAAACAAAAATCTACTCGCATCAAAAAATTTATATAATACATACATAAATCAAGTAGATACACTCATAACTAAAATAAAAACAAGTAAGAAAGGGCTAAGTTCGGGTGCACCCGAACATCTTATACTCTTGCAACTTGCTGGAATCAAAGTCAGGGAAATACCTTACGATGTAAAACGTCAACCAGAGGATTGGAATCTTTTACCGAAACGTTTTAATTGATGAATCAAGTTTATGACGATGATTGTCATAGCAAAGTGTACGAGTGGTTTTACCGTTTTCAAAGTAGTCGTGAGGACATAAATGACGATCAACATTTGGGCCAATCAAAATCCATGATCACCGGAAATTCCATCGAAACTGTGCGTGAATTCAACAAAACTCAGCCGAAATCATCCATCAATTGACTGAATATTTGGGCTTACGAAAGGTGTGTACACGGTTTGTTCCTCACAAATTGACTGACGAGCAAAAATTGCTCAGAATCCAACATTCGAAGGACGATTATTTGACCAAAAATCACATTTTAACCATTAACCACTCCCCGTATTCAACTGTTATGGCACCGCGCGACTTCTTCCTTTTCGGAAAAAGGCATTTGCCTATGAAAGGAAAGCGTTATGCAGACGTAGAGGCCTCTCAAAATTATTCGTGCAAAATTTAATCCCGTTACACTAATTGCTTCTTGATTTGTGTACGGGAAAGTAAAAGAATCAAGTGGAATTGTACTGGATGTAAAGTAGGCGTGCTTATTGTTCGATTTCGCCGATTGGATGACATAACAAATTGAAAATAATGCCACATACTAGAAAGCCCGGTTCATAGCAAGCCCTTTCATACCATCTCGGAGGAAAAATTTAATGTTTCTGGCATATTTAGTTATCGATTTTTCGTGCTTTAATTAGTTTTGAACAGTACCGTTATATGGGGAGTGAGCGAGGTTATCCTTCGATTTCGTCCATTTTCATACTATCGGAAGGAGTTCTTGTAATATTCGTGCTGGGCGAATTTTTGGTTTAAGAGATATGCACATTAAACATATTAGAGGGCGGGGCCACGCCCACTTTTTCAATTTAGTTATGGCACTTTACATGTTTTAGTTAATGGCGATTCGTGGGCGTAGCAGTGGTCCGAATACGCCCGTCTACGAACTCGAACTTTTTTTTGTACTAAGAAACCTGCATGTTTCATTAAGATATCTCAATTTTTATTTAAGTTACAGCTTGCCCGGGCGGACGGGCGGGCAGACAGACAGTCAACCGGATTTCAACTTTTCTCGTCACCCTCATAAATTATATACATATACATATATAACCCTATATCTATCTCGTTTAGTTTTAGATGATACGTACAACCGTTAGGTGAAAAAAACTTGCAATTGGTTGCAAGAGTATAAAAACCAAAGCGGCGCAAATTTTATGTCACCGAACTGAAGTTTATGAATACCACATGAAGCGTTATTACTTTTCTCTACATAAGCAAATGTCAAAGTAATAACCAATTATGTAAGAATATTTGTATGTTTTCTTTTGCTCCACTTAAGTCATATAAGTGTCAATGCACTGAAATATAATACTTGAAAAATATTAAAAGGCTACATATGAAATTTTTGTATATTTATACTTATTATACTGTGGAACATTTTTGGGATTATTGTCTGGCCAGATTAGCTGTTGTACTGTGTTATCGAATGCTTCATTTTAAGAATAAAATAATTGTAAAATCAGTCTTAAGAAAAATGTCAAAGAATAAAAAAGTATCTATATTTAAAAATAATTCTAATGTTTGAAAATTTTACAATATTCATAATTCGTTTTTATTAAAAAAAAAACCTCCGCGTACACATAAAAATAATTTGCATTGTTAGGAGGAAAATGCGCCGACTCATTATACTCTCGCAACAAAGTTGCTGAGGAGAGTATTATAGTTTTGTTCACATAACGGTTGTTTGTAAGTCCTAAAACTAAAAGAGTTAGATATAGGGTTATATATACCAAAGTGATCAGGGTGACGAGTAGAGTTGAAATCCGGATGTCTGTCTGTCCGTCCGTCCGTCTGTCCGTCCGTGCAAGCTGTAACTTGAGTAAAAATTTAGATATCATGATGAAACTTGGTACACGTATTCCCTGGCTCCATAAGAAGATGGGCAAAATCGGCCCACTGCCACGCCCACAAAATGGCGGAAACCGAAAACCTGTAAAGAGTCATAACTAAGCCATAAATAAAGATATTAAAGTGAAATTTGGCACAAAGGATCGCATTCTTCTTCTTCTTAATTGGCGTAGACACTGCTTACGCGATTATAGCCGAGTTACAAAAGGGGGGTCTCTCATCCGAGGCTGTTTAAACTTTTTCATTGGTAATGTTTTTTACGTGGCGGGTCCCAAGCCCAGCGCACAACCCTATGTAGGGAATGTTTCGCCTTCTCACATTAGCTCGCCTTCGAACGGATGTCTTAGGCTACCCAGAGGATACTTGGTCAAAGACCGGAAGTAGTGAGCTGCTTGAGCCATGTGTAAAAGAATCGTTTCTGGCCACTCCCAAGTGAATGGCGATCAGAGAACTTTCCTCACTTGCGTGAACTTCTACACTTGACTCCATCCTCCATTATCGCATTAGGGAGGGGCATATTTGGGCGTAACTTTTTTGGAAAAGTGGGCGTGGCCCACCCCCTACTAAGTTTTTTGTACATATCTCGGAAACTACTATAGCTATGTCAACCAAACTCTATAGAGTCGTTTCCTTCAGGAATTTCCATATACAGTTCACAAATGGAGGAAATCGGATAATAACCACGCCCACCTCCCATACAAAGGTTATGTTGAAAATCACTAAAAGTGCGTTAACCGACTAACAAAAAACGTCAGAAACACAAAATTTTACGGAAGAAGTGGCGGAAGGAAGCTGCAACCAGGCTTTTTTTAAAAATTGAAAATGGGCGTGGCGCCGCCTACTTATGGGCCAAAAACCATATCTCAGGAACTACTAGACCGATTTCAATGAAATTTGGTATATGATATTTTCTTAACACCCTGATGACATGTACGAAATATGGGTGAAATCGGTTCACAACCACGCCTTCTTCCAATATAACGCTATTTTGAATTCCATCGGATGCCTTCTCTGTATAATATATACATATATACATTAGGAAATGAAAATTCAATTCAATACTCAAAGTACACAAATTGATCTAATCTAATTAATTTTACTGCAAAATAAAAAAATATGTAAATTATTATCACTTTATCATGCGAGAGTATAAAATGTTCGGTGACACCCGAACTTAGCCCTTCCTTACTTGTTTTATTACCCTTTCTGGGATTTTTTTAATTGCTGTTACTTATACAAGGAGCATTCCAAAGTAAACAGGACTTAAAAAAAACCACAGAACAAATGGTTTTTTCGGCAAAATCAATTTATTTTATTCAACATAGTCTCGTTCTGCTTCAATACAGCTTTTTGCACGGTCCAAAAGCATGTCAAACGAGTGTTTTAGTTCGTTCGCCGGTATGGCCGCCAGTATGCCGGTGCAAGCCTTTTGAATGGCCTCTACGTCTACATGAGACGGCGCATGATCGTGCAATAAACGCCAACTGTCATCTTCGCGATATTCGGGCCAATCACGGCGAATACGGCGCACCAAACGCTTCAAAACTCCAAGGTAGAATACCGCATTAACATTTTGGCCGCGTGGAGCATTCCATTTCTATGAATTTCAATGATGATTTCGGCTGATTTTTGATAAATTCATGCACAGTTTCGATGAAATTTCCGGTTATCACTTATTTTGATTTGCCCACATGTTGATCGTCATTTATGTCCTCACGACCACTTTGACGGCGTTGAAACCACTTATGCACTCTGCTACGGGATAGACAATCATCGCCATAAACTTGTTTCATCAATTAAAACGTTTTGGTAAAAGTTTTACCAATTTTGAAATAAAATTTAATGTTGGATCTTTGTTCGAAACTCATTTTCGCACCGATAACACAAACATCCTGACACTTAAAACGCAATAACTTCACTTCCAATCTATGAAATGGCATGAATTTTCACTGGACAATCGATAAAGATAGCAGCTTCTAACGCACCAGTCGACATACAAGTATATTGATGGCGCTACCAGGGGCCGCTAGATTCAAAAAGTCCTGTTTTCTTTGGAAAGCACCTTGTATATTGGCCGGTATACGAATATGGGGATTCAGCGGATATTTACTAAAAAGCTGAAAAGAATACTCACAGAAATATGTCTCACACATTTTGAGAACGTATATCAAAGAGAAGATTCACGATGCGGTCGTTATCATAATATTTCATTTTGCAAAGGGGTACTATTTTGGATGACCGTGTTTCACCACAGTTCACATCAGGGGCTCGAGAATAACAAAATTGAGCACTTTCAGTATTTAGTGAGAAAGATTAAGTTAATTTCAATGTACGCTTACATACTCTTATATTTACAATGCGCAAATGACTATGTGTACAATTTATAGATTTTTATACTCTCGCAACAAAGTTGCTAAGGAGAGTATTATAGTTTTGTTCACATAACGGTTGTTTGTAAGTCCTAAAACTAAAAGAGTCAGATATAGGGTTATATATACCAAAGTGATCAGGGTGACGAATAGAGTTGAAATCCGGATGTCTGTCTGTCCGTCTGTCCGTCCGTGCAAGCTGTAACTTGAGTAAAAATTGAGATATCATGATGAAACTTGGTACACGTATTTCTTGGCTCCATAAGAAGGTTAAGTTCGAAGATGGGCAAAATCGGCAAACTGCCACACCCACAAAATGGCGAAAACCGAAAACCTATAAAGTGTCACGACTAAGCCATAAATAAAGATATTAAAGTGAAATTTGACACAAAGGATCGCATTAGGGAGGGGCATATTTTGACGTATTTTTTTGGAAAAGTGGGTGTGGCCCCGCCCTCTACTAAGTTTTTTGTACATATCTCGGAAACTACTATAGCTATGTCAACTAAACTCTATGGAGTCGTTTCCTTCAGGAATTTCCATATAAAGTTCAAAAATGGAAGAAATCGGATAATAACCACGCCCACCTCCCATAGAAAGGTTATGTTGAAAATCACTAAAAGTGCGTTAACCGACTAACAAAAAACGTCAGAAACACAAAATTTTACGGAAGAAATGGCAGAAGGAAGCTGCACCCAGGCTTTTTTATACTCTCGCAACAAAGTTGCTAAGGAGAGTATTATAGTTTTGTTCACATAACTGTTGTTTAAAAGTCCTAAAACTAAAAGAGTCAGATATAGGGTTATGTATACCAAAGTGATCAGGGTGACGAGTAGAGTTGAAATCCGGATGTCTGTCCGTCTGTCCGTCCGTCTGTCCGTCCGTCCGTCCGTCCGTGCAAGCTGTAACTTGAGTAAAAATTTAGATATCATGATGAAACTTGGTACACGTATTTCTTGGCACCATAAGAATGTTAAGTTCGAAGATGGGCGAAATCGGAGCACTGCCACGTCCACAAAATGGGGATAACCGAAAACTTATAAAGAGCTATAACTAAGCCATAAATAAAGATATGAAAGTAAAATTTGGTACAAAGGATCGCACTAGGAAGGGTCATATTTGGAATTAATTTTTTTGGAAAAGTGAGCATGGTCCCGCCCCCTACTAAGTTTTTTGCAAATATCTCGTAAACTACTAAAGCTAGATTAACGAAACTTTCAGAAGTAATTTCTTGAAGGTACTATCTTAAAACGGAGGAAATCGGATTATAACCACACCCACCTGCCATTTGTGTTTAAATCTACTAAAAATGCTTTAATTTAGTAAGGAAAAACACAAGAAACCTTAGATTTCATGGCAAAGATGACACAGAGGGATTACATTCAAATTTAAAATGGGCGTTTCTCCGCCACTTATGGGTCTAAAACCATATCTCAGAAACTACTCGACCAAATTCAGCGAAATTCGGTTCGAACCATTTCCGTAGCATCTATGGTTCGAAATTGGGCGAAATATGTTCACAACTACGCCTACTTCCCATATACCACAATTTTGAAGTCCATCTGATTCGTTCACGTTAAAGTATATGAGTTCAACACCAGTGAAGATAACGGACCAAAACTTTGCACAGATACAGTATTTCTGGTGTAGCACAGCCCGAATAAAAATCACCGAGATCAGACCATTTTATTGAAAATATCGGTAAATATCTCAGATATTCTAAACATATTCATAGGAGATGTGTTCCTTCCAACAGTGTTCGTCTGTGCCAAAAATGGGCAAAATAAAGCCAATATTTCTTCTTGCCCCCACATACCTCTTATTTGATTTTCACAATTCTAGTGGACTTTGTGCCGAATATATTGGTCAAATTTTGAATTACCTTAATAAATTTGCATGGAAATATGTTCATACTTAAGTCAACGTGTTGGCCCCCATATACATACATATGTAATAACACGATTTCTGCCTTTACTTTTTACTTTACGCCGAATATATTGCGTACTTCCTAAGATATCTTTAAAATATTATAAGAATATATTATACATTAAATGTTTTAGGCGCTTGTAAAATCCAACTATATTTGAAAATCAGTAAGAAATACTAACGTAAATTAATAGTAGTCTAGTATCAAAGGCACGCAATTAGAAAACATGCCTTTCAGATGGACCAAATGCGACGCTTAAATGTTAAACTGAGCTAAACTTCAACCTCAGTCAAATTAAATTGTAATTATTATTAATTGTTATACCCTGAACAGGGTATATTAAGTTTGTCACGAAGTTTGTAACACCCAGAGGAAATCGTCGGAGACCCAATAAAGTATATATATAAATGATCCGTATGTCGAACTGAGTCGATTTAGCCATGTCCGTCTGTCTGTCTGTCCGTCTGTCTGTATATATACGAACTAGTCTCTCAGTTTTTAAGATATCTGTTTGAAATTTTGCAGACGTCATTTTCTCTTCAAGAAGCTGCTCATTTGTCGGAACGGCTGATATCGGGCCACTATAACATATAGCTGCCATACAAACTGAACGATCGGAATCAAATGCTTGTATGGAAAACTTTCACATTTGACAAGATATATTCACGAAATTTGGTATATGTTATTTTTTAAGGCAACAACAATTTGTCAGATCGGATAACTATAGCATATAGCTTCCATACAAACTGAACGATCGGAAACAAGTTCTTGTATGGAAAACTTTCACATTTGACAAGACAAATTCACGAAATTTGGTATATGTTATTTTTTAAGGCAACAATGTAATCTCCGAAGAAATTGTTCTGATCGGTTAACTATAGCATATAGCTACCATACAAACTGAACGATCGGAATCAAGTTCTTGTATAGACAACTTTCACATTTGACAAGGTATATTCACGAAATTTGGTATATGTTATTTTTTAAGGCAACAATGTAATCTCCGAAGAAATTGTTCAGATCAGTTAGCTATAGCATACAGCTGCCAAACAAACTGAACGATCGGAAGCAAGTTCTTGTATAGACAACTTTCACATTTGACAAGATATATTCACGAAATTTGGTATATGTTATTTTCTAAGGCAACAATGTAATCTCCGAAGAAATTGTGTAGATCAGTTAACTATAGCATACAGCTGCCATACAAACTGAACGATCGGAATCAAGTTCTTGTATGGAAAACTTTCACATTTGACAAGATATATTCACGAAACTTGATATATGTTATTTTCTAAGGCAACAATGTAATCTCCGAAGAAATTGTTCAGATCGGTTAACTATAGCATACAGCTGCCATACAAACTGAACGATCGGAATCAAGTTCTTGTATGGACAACTTTCACATTTGACAAGATATATTCATGAAACTTGATATATGTTAGTTTCTACAAAGAACGATCGGAACAATGTAATCTTTCACATTTGACAAGAAATTGTTCAGATTTTCGGCAACAATTAACTCCGAAAGAAATCAGAGCATACAGCTGCCATACAAACTGAACGATCGGAATCAAGTTCTTGTATGGACAACTTTCACATTTGACAAGATATATTCATGAAACTTGATATATGTTAGTTTCTAAGGCAACAATGTAATCTCCGAAAAAATTGTTCAGATCGGTTAACTATAGCATATAGCTGCCATACAAACTGAAAGATCGGAATCAAGTTCTTGTATGGAAAACTTTCACATTTGACAAGATATATTCACGAAACTTGATATATGTTATTTTCTAAGGCAACAATGTAATCTCCGAAGAAGTTGTTCAGATCGGTTAACTATAACATATAGCTGCCATACAAACTGAACGATCAGAATCAAGTTCTTGTATGGACAACTTTCACATTTGACAAGATATATTCATGAAACTTGATATATGTTAGTTTCTAAGGCAACAATGTAATCTCCGAAAAAATTGTTCAGATCGGTTAACTATAGCATATAGCTGCCATACAAACTGAAAGATCGGAATCAAGTTCTTGTATGGACAACTTTCACATTTGACAAGATATATTCACGAAATTTGGTATATGTTATTTTTTAAGGCAACAATGTAATCTCCGAAGAAATTGTTCTGATCGGTTAACTATAGCATATAGCTACCATACAAACTGAACGATCGGAATCAAGTTCTTGTATAGACAACTTTCACATTTGACAAGGTATATTCACGAAATTTGGTATATGTTATTTTTAAGGCAACAATGTAATCTCCGAAGAAATTGTTCAGATATAGCATACAGCTGCCAAACAAACTGAACGATCGGAAGCAAGTTCTTGTATAGACAACTTTCACATTTGACAAGATATATTCACGAAATTTGGTATATGTTATTTTCTAAGGCAACAATGTAATCTCCGAAGAAATTGTTTAGATCAGTTAACTATAGCATACAGCTGCCATACAAACTGAACGATCGGAATCAAGTTCTTGTATGGAAAACTTTCACATTTGACAAGATATATTCACGAAACTTGATATATGTTATTTTCTAAGGCAACAATGTAATCTCCGAAGAAATTGTTCAGATCGGTTAACTATAGCATACAGCTGCCATACAAACTGAACGATCGGAATCAAGTTATTGTATGGACAACTTTCACATTTGACAAGATATATTCACGAAATTTGGTATATGTTATTGTTTAAGGCAACTATGTAATCTCTAAAAAACTTGTTTAGAACGGATTACTATAGCATATAGCTTCCGTACAAACTGAACACATACTAAGTTTTTTGCAAATATCTCGTAAACTACTAAGTTTTTTGCAAATATCTCGTAAACTACTAAAGCTAGATTAACGAAACTTTCAGAAGTAATTTCTTGAAGGTACTATCTTAAAACGGAGGAAATCGGACTATAACCACACCCACCTGCCATTTGTGTTTAAATCTACTAAAAATGCTCTAATTTAGTAAGGAAAAACACAAGAAACCTTAGATTTCATGGCAAAGATGACACAGAGGGATTACATTCAAATTTAAAATGGGCGTTTCTCCGCCACTTATGGGTCTAAAACCATATCTCAGAAACTACTCGACCAAATTCAGCGAAATTCGGTTCGAACCATTTCCGTAGCATCTATGGTTCGAAATTGGGCGAAATATGTTCACAACTACGCCTACTTCCCATATACCACAATTTTGAAGTCCATCTGATTCGTTCACGTTAAAGTATATGAGTTCAACACCAGTGAAGATAACGGACCAAAACTTTGCACAGATACAGTATTTCTGGTGTAGCACAGCCCGAATAAAAATCACCGAGATCAGACCATTTTATTGAAAATATCGGTAAATATCTCAGATATTCTAAACATATTCATAGGAGATGTGTTCCTTCCAACAGTGTTCGTCTGTGCCAAAAATGGGCAAAATAAAGCCAATATTTCTTCTTGCCCCCACATACCTCTTATTTGATTTTCACAATTCTAGTGGACTTTGTGCCGAATATATTGGTCAAATTTTGAATTACCTTAATAAATTTGCATGGAAATATGTTCATACTTAAGTCAACGTGTTGGCCCCCATATACATACATATGTAATAACACGATTTCTGCCTTTACTTTTTACTTTACGCCGAATATATTGCGTACTTCCTAAGATATCTTTAAAATATTATAAGAATATATTATACATTAAATGTTTTAGGCGCTTGTAAAATCCAACTATATTTGAAAATCAGTAAGAAATACTAACGTAAATTAATAGTAGTCTAGTATCAAAGGCACGCAATTAGAAAACATGCCTTTCAGATGGACCAAATGCGACGCTTAAATGTTAAACTGAGCTAAACTTCAACCTCAGTCAAATTAAATTGTAATTATTATTAATTGTTATACCCTGAACAGGGTATATTAAGTTTGTCACGAAGTTTCTAACACCCAGAGGAAATCGTCGGAGACCCAATAAAGTATATATATAAATGATCCGTATGTCGAACTGAGTCGATTTAGCCATGTCCGTCTGTCTGTCTGTCCGTCTGTCTGTATATATACGAACTAGTCTCTCAGTTTTTAAGATATCTGTTTGAAATTTTGCAGACGTCATTTTCTCTTCAAGAAGCTGCTCATTTGTCGGAACGGCTGATATCGGGCCACTATAACATATAGCTGCCATACAAACTGAACGATCGGAATCAAATGCTTGTATGGAAAACTTTCACATTTGACAAGATATATTCACGAAATTTGGTATATGTTATTTTTTAAGGCAACAATATAATCTCCGAAGAAATTTGTCAGATCGGTTAACTATAGCATATAGCTTCCATACAAACTGAACGATCGGAAACAAGTTCTTGTATGGAAAACTTTCACATTTGACAAGACAAATTCACGAAATTTGGTATATGTTATTTTTTAAGGCAACAATGTAATCTCCGAAGAAATTGTTCTGATCGGTTAACTATAGCATATAGCTACCATACAAACTCAACGATCGGAATCAAGTTCTTGTATAGACAACTTTCACATTTGACAAGGTATATTCACGAAATTTGGTATATGTTATTTTTTAAGGCAACAATGTAATCTCCGAAGAAATTGTTCAGATCGGTTAACTATAGCATACAGCTGCCAAACAAACTGAACGATCGGAAGCAAGTTTTTGTATAGACAACTTTCACATTTGACAAGATATATTCACGAAATTTGGTATATGTTATTTTCTAAGGCAACAATGTAATCTCCGAAGTTAGATCAGTTAACTATAGCATACAGCTGCCATACAAACTGAACGATCGGAATCAAGTTCTTGTATGGAAAACTTTCACATTTGACAAGATATATTCACGAAACTTGATATATGTTATTTTCTAAGGCAACAATGTAATCTCCGAAGAAATTGTTCAGATCGGTTAACTATAGCATACAGCTGCCATACAAACTGAACGATCGGAATCAAGTTCTTGTATGGACAACTTTCACATTTGACAAGATATATTCATGAAACTTGATATATGTTATTTTCTAAGGCAACAATGTAATCTCCGAAGAAATTGTTCAGATCGGTTAACTATAGCATACAGCTGCCATACAAACTGAACGATCGGAATCAAGTTATTGTATGGACAACTTTCACATTTGACAAGATATATTCACGAAATTTGGTATATGTTATTGTTTAAGGCAACTATGTAATCTCTAAAAAACTTGTTTAGAACGGATTACTATAGCATATAGCTTCCGTACAAACTGAACACATAGTTACTAACAGAAATGCACCTGTGAAGGGTATTTAGCCTCGGTGCAACCGAAGTTAAGGTTTTTTCTTGTTTTAATTTGGTTTTTGCGAAAAAATCGCGATTTACAAAGCACCATAGATAGCTTATGGAAGGTTTAGGTATTAAGACACAGATGTGTACATAGACGTAAAAATTTACAATATTTAGCATATATATTTAATGGGAATTAGTATTTATTCTTTAAAATTGTTTTCAATGTATTTTGCTGCAAATCCCCTTACTCAAATGTTATTGAATAATTTTTAAAACAAAAATGACTTACCTACCTGTGTCTATTCATAACAACTCAAACTTTCAACCTTGATATATGCTATACTTAAAAATTGTTTTCACAAATTTTCTACCTACATAATTTAGCCTTCACGAGCGAACATTTGCGGAAGATGAACTCCTTTGTTTCAGAAAGCATTAAAAAATGCAATTTTCGTAGGAGTTTTCCGTGTAAATATTTTCAAGGCTATTAAGCAAATTACTAATTTCTAAGATATATGTATATATTTGTATGTACTATACGAGCTCACTACTTCCGGTCTTTGACCAAGTATCCTCTGAGTAGCCTAAGAACATCCGTTCGAAGGCGAGCTAATGTGAGAAGGCGAAATATCCCCTGCATAGGGTTGTACGCTGGGTTTGGGACCCGCCACGTAAAAAACACCCCCAGTGAAGAGCTATAACCAGCCTCGGATGAGAGACCCCCCTTTTGATGACGACCATGGCAAACGAAATAAGGACTACGATTTGAGGGCATGCACCTGGAATGTCCGGACCCTTAATTGGGAAGGTGCCGCTGCCCAGCTGGTTGATGTCCTCGCAAAAATAAAGGCTGACATCACCGCCATCCAAGAAATGCTATGAACGGGACAAGGACAGAGACGAGTAGGTCATTGTGACATTTACTACAGTGGCCATATAAAGGAGCGCAAGTTTGGTGTGGGATTCGTGGTGGGAGAGAGACTCCGTCGCCGAGTACTACCATTCACTCCGGTGAATGAACGTCTAGCCACAATCCACATCAAAGCGAGGCTCTTCAACATATCGCTGCTTTGCGCCCACGCCCCGACGGAAGAGAAGGACGAGGTGACCAAAGATGCCTTCTATGAGCGCTTGGAGCGCGCTTATGAGAGCTGCCCCCGCCACGATGTCAAAATCGTGCTTGCCGACTTTAACGCCAGGGAGGGCAAAGAAGGTATATTTGGCACTACGGTCGGTAAATTCAGCCTCCACGACGAAACATCCCCAAATGGGTTGAGGCTGATTGACTTCGCCGGGGCCCGAAATATAGTTATCTGTAGTACTAGATTCCAGCACAAGAATATACATCAAGCTACCTGGCTGTCTCCGGATCGAAAAACTACCAACCAGATCGATCATGTTGTGATAGACGGAAGACACGTCTCCAGTGTTTTAGATGTGCGTGCGCTCCGAGGTCCTAACATCGACTCGGACTACTATCTTGTTGCAGCCAAGATTCGCACCCGCCTCTGTGCAGCAAGAAACGCACGCCAACAAACACAAGGAAGGTTCGACGTAGAGAAGCTGCAATCACAACAGATAGCCGAACGATTTTCTACTCGGCTTGCACTCCCGCTCTCTGAGAGCACTCGTCAACAACTCGGTATAAGGGAACTGTGGGACGGCATTTCAAATTCCTTACGGAGAGCTGCGACCGAAACCATTGGTTTTCGGAAAGTGCAAAAGAACAGTTGGTACGACGAGGAGTGCCATGTCGCAGCGGAAAGAAAACCGGCTGCCTACCTTGCAACGTTACGATCGACAACTACACGTGCGGGATGGGATAGATACCGAGAGTTGAAGAGGGAAGTGAGACGCATTTGCAGACAGAAGAAGAAAGAGGCTGAAATGCGTGAGTACGAAGGACTTGATAAGCTGGCCGACAGGGGTAATGCTCGAAAATTCTACAAAAAAATGCGGCGGCTTACAGAAGGTTTCAAGACCGGAGCATACTCTTGTAGAACCCCCAAAGGTGATCTAGTCACTGATGCCCAGAGCATACTTAAATTATGGAGGGAACACTTCTCCAGCCTGCTGAATTGCAGTAAACGCACAACACCAGGAGAAGGAGAACCCGATTCCCCAATCGATGACGATGGAGCAGATGTTCCATTACCCGACCATGAAGAAGTTCGAATAGCAATTGCCCGCCTGAAGAACAACAAAGCGGCAGGGGCCGACCGATTGCCGGCCGAGCTATTCAAACACGGCGGCGAAGAACTAATAGGGAGCATGCATCAGCTTCTTTGTAAAATATGGTCGGACGAAAGCATGCCCAACGATTGGAATTTAAGTGTGCTATGCCCAATCCATAAAAAAGGAGACCCCACAATCTGCGCCAACTACCGTGGGATTAGCCTCCTCAACATCGCATATAAGGTTCTATCGAGCGTATTGTGTGAAAGATTAAAGCCCACCGTCAACAAACTGATTGGACCTTATCAGTGTGGCTTCAGACCTCGCAAATCAACAACCGACCAGATATTCACCATGCGCCAAATCTTGGAAAAGACCCGTGAAAGGAGAATCGACACACACCACCTCTTCGTCGATTTCAAAGCTGCTTTCGACAGCACGAAAAGGAGCTGCATTTATGCCGCGATGTCTGAATTTGGTATCCCCGCAAAACTAATACGGCTGTGTAAACTGACGTTGAGCAACACGAAAAGCTCCGTCAGGATCAAGAAGAACCTCTCCCAACCGTTCGATACCAAACCACGTTTCATACAAGGCGACTCCCTATCGTGCGAATTCGTCAATCTGCTGCTGGAGAAAATAATTCGAACTGAGAAATTAATCCAGCAGGTACAACCGATGATATTGTTATCTTTGGCCTCAACACCTGCGCTGTTAGTTCTTCTTTCAACTCTACGACGTTAAAGTAGACCCTGACCTTCATAAAGTCTCTTAGAGTAACGAAAATGATTACATGTACTTAGTTTATGGGAACTGAGGTAAATAGTGAACCAACATCACATATCTTCGGCCTGAAACTATTATCCATATATATAAAATTAAGTGGCAAAACTTCCTGTTCGCATACTCCTCCTAGACGGCTTGCCCGATTTCAATGAATTTGCAGCGGTGATTGGGGTCTGTTTGGAGGGTGCACATACGAAATTTAATGTGTGCATCATTGCACGTTTTGCAAAAAAAAAAAAAAAAAAAAAAACAAAAACTGGCGGATGTTTACAATTAATAAAAAACATTGACATCGCATGTTGATCCGTTTTGCCTGTCATTCGTTCTTTCTATGGATGACTGTCAAGCTAACAAGACATACACAACGTAAGTGTTCCGAATGCACTGAGTGTATAAAAAAAATGTTTCACGCCATGCGGTTCGATTGTCGCTTGAAAATGCGCGGTGTGTGTAAAAAAAAGTGTTTCAACATTGTGTGTTTTTTCCAGATTTAATTCCATCCATTTGCTACATTTATTCGAACCGATTTTGTGTTTTTCTGCTGACCGTGCAACACACACAAAGCAAGTGAGTATTGTTATTGTTTCGTAAGTGCTTCATGAGGTTCGCAAATACACTGTTGGTGGGTCTTATTGCATATGCGTGTGTGGGTAAAATACATAGTTTAAGATGTAGTTTTAGGTTAATTTTTCCATTTTTATTTATATACTTCAAATATGCATATTTTTATTTATGTACTTCAAATATGCATACTCTAGCACGACCACCGGGGACAACACTAACTACCTTTTTCGAGTTGTGTGAAAACGATGAATTTGCAAGAACATTGCTATATTCCGAATTACCACAATATTTTACTTGCAATCCATCATCGAAAACATTTCAACGACGAAAGCAAGGGGAGCGTGTTGACGGTTATCCAAATGTCCGTAAAACCGATGCCATAAGACGCATTTACACCATCCATCCGAACAACGCCGAATGTTTTTATTTGCGTCTGCTATTAGTCAACGTGACCTGACCAAGATCATTTGATGATTTGAAAACTGTTGACGGTCAGTTGTGTGCGACGTATCGTGAAGCATGTCAGCGATTGCATTTGTTAGAAGATGATATGTATTGAGACACCGCACTTCATGACGCATCACTCACATCTCATCCAAAACAAATACGCGTACTATTCGCCATACTAATATCTACATGCCTTCGGTCAAATCCGCAATAACTGTGGCATGAGTACAAAGACTGCATGACCGAGGACTTATTAATTTTGGCGCGTAATCGAGCATCGGACGCAGACTTGCTATATACATTACAAATGTATAATTCTGCTTTGATATTGGTTGAAGATCTGTGCCTTACAATTGCGAGTTCAATTGCAAAATGAGTCCAATTGCAAAATGATCGATCCGCAGCGGCGTTTTCGAAGCAGTTGTTGGACATTGGTGAAGGCAAAATACCAATCGATGATACCGGTTTGATCACATTGCCGAACAACTTTTGTACACTTTTACAATCGAAAAAGAATTGATTGAAAGTGTATTTCCGAATATTGTTCAACACTATCAACGCCACGATTATTTAAGTGAACGCGCAATATTGGCACCGAAAAATGTACACGTCAACGAAATCAATTTTGCCATTCAAGAAAAACTGCCAGGAGAAGCTACAACATATATGTACATCGATTGATAGCGTTTTAAATCAAGATGAAGTAGTCAATTATCCAAGTGAATTCTTGAATTCTTTGGATCCCCCCGGTCTGCCACCGCATCGTTTGGTCCTGAAAGTTGGTTCACCCATTATACTTCTACGAAATCTGAAGCCACCGACTTTGTGTAATGGCACAAGACTTTCAGTCAAAAAATTGTGGCCAAATTTGATTGAAGCAACAATACTAAATGGCAAGGCAGCAGGTGAAGTTGTACTCTTACCACGCATTCCCATGATTCCAACGGAAATGCCGTTTGAATTTAAGCGCTTGCAGTTCCCAGCACGTCTTGCCTTTGTGATGACCATCAACAAATCGCAAGGGCAAACGTTTCAAGTGTGCGGCGTCAATTTGGAAGAACCGTGATTCTCCCACGGCCAATTGTTCGTCGCATGCTCGAGAGTGGGAACACTAAGGTGCTTATTCATTTACGCGCCAGGTGGAAAAACCAAAAATGTTGTATACCAATATGTTTTATAAATGTGTTATAAATAAGTAACAGTTTTACAACAATAAATAAAACACAAAGTAAAAACACTTAAGAGTTTTAATCGATTTAGGTGTAGCGAATACAATATATACAATTCTTGGTATTTGCACTACACTGTTCACTGTGCACTGTTGATGCTCCTGATGTTCCAGCTTCCTGCGCACACACACACGACCGGATGAGGAATCCAAATTTGAACCAGAACTGCTAAACGATTATAAGGTGTCGGATCAACGTGAACGAGTTGGCGATCGAAAAAAAAGCGAAGTGGTTTGAATACCGGCGTAAAACGAATTGTGATACACTCCGATCTAACCAATCCTTTTTGATCGGCTGAGTGGTGAAAAAAACGATTATGGTGTGT
>NW_026089623.1:12511238-12536475 GCF_024586455.1 Bactrocera neohumeralis | reverse complement strand
TAGGTGAAAAAATGGGGCGCTAAAAAATATTTATTCTCAAAAAGGGCGGTAGACAAATTAATTTTGGGAACCACTGTACTAGAAGATAAATCTATGAAATTTTGGGAAGTCAAAGAAAAATATTCGTATTATAGATACTTTTTTCACGATACATTTGTTTAAATAATCATATTTAATGTAATTTTTTGTTAAACATTTGAAATTTTTCATGTGCTATTCACGCTAAAAATAAAACTGAAACGTATGTATGTGACACAACGCGGAAAATAATTTAATTTGTAAAAGGTCCGTACAATTGATGACAAGTAGGAATTTGCGGAGGGACAGTTAACAAATACGAATATTCATTGCAACAACGTATCAAAACTAATTGCAACATTATTAAAGTTCAGCAATATAGAAATTTGTTGAAACAAACATCCGCTCCAACTCTCGGAATCGATCGATATTTCTGCTGATCTTTTAAATTAAACAAATATCTACTTCAAGTAACAGAAATATCAACAACGCATAAATTGTAAATTCTGCTGACCATGGAATATCCAATAAACTATGCCGGTAATAATTTCGGAACCACTGCCTTTGACCCACAGCTAGCTTAGGTATTTTTAAGAAAACTATTGTCAGTTGCATTTTGAAACTCAATAAAGTAAAACTTAACTTAAACAAGTATATTCCGGTTGTCTGTCTGTCCGTCCGTCTGTGCAAACTGTAACTTGAGTAAAAATTGAGATATCTCGATGAAACTTGTATGTCCTTAGTACAAAAAAAAAAGTCGGACCACTGCCACCCCACAAAACGCTATTAAACGATAAACTATGAAATACCATAACTAAGCACTAAATTAAGATCTAAAGCTGTAATCTGGGACAGGAGGAGTTCACAGTAGCAAGGGGCACGTGTGGAAACATTTTTTTGAAAAAGAAACGTGACCCCGTCCTGTAACAAGTTTAATATACATATCACCAAAACCATAAGCTACAATATTCAAATTCTCTGAGCTAAAACCTTATAAGAACTCCTACCGATAGTGAAAATAGATGAAATGGAAAATATCCCTGCTCACTCCCCATATATTACCACCGAGATGGCATGAAAGAGCTTAATGA
The DNA here is from genome assembly GCF_024586455.1 of Bactrocera neohumeralis. NCBI lineage: Eukaryota > Metazoa > Arthropoda > Insecta > Diptera > Tephritidae > Bactrocera > Bactrocera neohumeralis. The sequence goes on along the minus strand of NW_026089623.1, from coordinate 12,535,366 downwards.
GAGCCTGTGAAAAAATTGGACAATGGGCGTGGCACCGCCCACTTTTTGGTGAAACCCCATATCTCAGAATCCGCCCAAACCGATTTCGACACAATTTGGTACATAGCATTTTTTGATATTCTTCTGTCTCATTGTAAAAATGGACGAAATCGGACAACAACAACGCTTACTTCCCATATGACACAATTCTATTCCCTTGATTCGTTCAGTTTCCAATACGCAAGGCAAGAAGCGTTTAATATTATATAACGGGATACAACTTTGTACGCAAAATGCCCTTAGTGTGTGTACCTTATGACCAAAAAATTTTGAAATCCAACAAAAACTGTGCAAGCCACTGTGTACCGGATATTTAGACCCCAGTACCTATAGTTGACTTTTGATCGAAAATGTCGGTCAATGTGTGTTATATATAACTGAAACTAAGGGATAATACTTCCGTTATAACGGTATGTCGGTATGTCGAAAATAGGTTGAATCGGACTTCCCTTAGCCCTACGCATATACTTAATATACAGATTTTCAAAATTCGGGGTTGCTTTCTACCGCATATTCTCCGCCAATATATGAGTTATCTCAATGAAAGTAAGAGAGCGTGTTTTGTATATAACAGTGTACCTTAGATATATACATTTGTGCTAAAACTTGGCCTATATGCTTGGTTCTACACCTTATAGTATTTCCCTGGCTTTGATTCTTGCAAGTTGCAAAAGTATAAAATGTTCGGTTGCACCCGAACTTAGCCCTTCCTTACTTTTTTTTTGGCTTATGTTTAGATTTGCTAGATTTGAAAGCATAAAAGAGGCTTCGTGAGTTCATCTTCATTATAGAGCTCAAAGAAACCCATCAAATTAGTTTTAAACGGGTTTTGACCCAATTGTTAAACTGTTTCTGCTATGAAATATTACCTTTCGCCGTTTTCTAAGAGAGCACGCTTTGGGATCCCTTTCGAAATATTCGCCAAGCAGCTTCGAATGTACTTATGTACTGGCTAATCACAAAGGTTTTCATATCATCATTTTGGTTTCTAACGTTAAAAGAAATTTGGTTAGATCCTTATATTTACAACACTCAATAGCCATCCGAGTAGACTGCAGACGAAGAACCCTCTCCAAAGCGTGACAGAACGCAATAGTCGGCTGCCAAGGTTACGGCGTCTGTATTTTGTGATGCGTGTGGAATAAATTTATTGACTACCTTGAAAAACGAAGGACCATCAACAGCGACTACTTCAAAGCGTTATTGAATCGTTTGATGTACGAAATTTGTGAAAAAACAGCCGCATTTAGTTTTATTGATAACGTTTTGTATTTATTTGGGAAGAATTGCTTGTTTTATGTTTTTTTTACTTGTCCGATTCTAATTTTTACAAATCACTATTAACCGAAAACATATAACATGCCATAACTAAGCACTAAATTAAGATATAAAACTGTCATTGGTACAGAGGATTTCAGTAGCAAGGGCCATTTCTGGGCAAACAATTTTTAAAAGTTTAACGTACATATCTCTTAAACCACTTAAGCTACAACAATCAACTTCTACTGACATTGTGAAAATGGATGAAATCTGAGTATAAACCCACTCACTCCCCATATAACGGTACTGTTCAAAACTACTAAAAGTGCGATAAATCAATAACTAAATAAGGCAGAGACATTAAGTTGACCACCGAAATGGTATGAGAGAGCTTTATGGGAGCAGAAAGTCGGACGATGGGCTTTGAGTCACCCAATTTTGGTGAAAACCCATATATCGAGATCCGACCAATTTTTTTCGACAAAATTTGATACGTGGCATTCTTCTTACGTCCTAATGGAACCCACATACCAAGTTTCATCGAGATATCTCAATTTTGTTTTTATAATTTGCTTATTTCTTTATTGCAATCCTGCTTACTGTGTTTGGAATATAGCCCGAAAATATAAGCACGTAAATACTTGAAATAATTAAGACGGGAATAATGAGTGACTTATAGAATTTGGTTTTTGTTCGTCGAGAGACAGTAGCACCTGTTGGCAAGAGTTATCCTGTTTGTTTGATGACAGGAGATATTTCGTTTTGCGCTCGTTCATTATCAGACCTATTTGCTTAGCATCCTTATCCATTCTGGATAAAGCAGAACTCCCGGCGGGGTTGGTGAGGCCAATGATATCAATATCATCGGCGTACGCCAGCACCTGTTCACTCTTATAGAAGATGATAATTTCTCTTTTCAGTTCTGCGCCTCGAATTATTTTCTCAAAGAGTAGGGTGAAGAAGTCGCACGATAGGAGTCGCCAGTCTTTGATTAGAATCCAATAGAGCTTTTGGTATTACTCAATGTCAGTTAACATAGGCGTATTAGTTTTGCGGGGATACCAAATTTACCCACCGTTGTGCCAAAAATACCTTCTTTGCCCACCATGGCGTTAAAATCGCCAAGCCCGATTTTGACATCGTGGCGGGGAAGCTCTCTCTTGTAGGTGCGCTCCAAGTGCTCACAACTTCCATCCCTACCTTCGGGGCGTGGGCGCAAGTCAGCGATAAATTGAATAACTCCGCTTAAATTTATATATTAGACTGGCTTCAATAATATTGTAATTCGGTTTTACCGTTAATTATTACAATTTGGGTACTGATTTTTTAAAAACGTTAACTTAAAACATATATTTGTGCATATAGTATTAAAAGTATGAAATTAGTACTCTCACTATGATTGGATGTTAATGTATATGTGTATGTGTTGAAGAGCCTGGACGTTATGTTAAAATTCCCTTCCTCCATTCCTGCAACTTACTGCTGGCTGCGGTTATGCCTTGTGGTGTTTGTTTTTTTATATTTGTTTTTGTTTCTTCTTAAGGTGTTTTAGTTTTCCGCGCCCGATTTGTGTTTTAGCTTATTAATAATAATATATCCAACGATTACCCTCCTCCCGGCCAACCGACGCGAGGGGCGCAATCCGCAACGAGTCGAGTCATAGAGAAGGCAACACTTAGTTGCGATCTTGAGCTGATCAGCTACGGAAACAAAAATCTCAATAGCCAAAATTAAGAATTAGATAAAGTAAGTTTATTATTTTTAAATGTTACTTGTTAAGAGTAGATAAAATAATTGTTTGAATGGTAAAGAGTGAGTCTGTTACATTAAATGTGCTGGAATGAGATCTGAAGTCGTGACATATACGGTGGAATGGTTCGTTTAACTCAAAAATTTTCTAGAAAATTTTAAAAGTAAAGGTCTAAACTTCCTGGTAGAGCGAACGTTAAATTTAATATCAGATAAGAGAGATGTACTACAGACTGACCCATTCATGAGTTTTGCAAGAAATATTATACCAAGCATTTCCCTACGACTAGCGAGTGTAGGGTGATTTATAAATTTTAAACGGTTAATGTAAGGAGGATGATTTAACCTGGAATTCCAATGCAAATGATTTAAGGCAAAAAGAAAAAAATTGTTTTTGAATGGACTCTAACTTCTCCGAATGGACTTGATTACTAGGGTTCCAAACCATAGAAGCATACTCTAATATAGGCCTCACCAAAGATGTAAAAAGTATTTTTGTAGTAAGCGGATCTCTAAATTATTTAGACTAACGCTTAACAAAGCCTTTAGCTTTAAAAACCGTGGAAGCTGCGTGAAGATTAAAATTGAGTTTGGGGTCCATAGTTACTTCCAGATCAACAAAACTGCATACTTGCTCCAGCCTCACGTTTTGTATTACGTATGAAGTAGGGCCTACAGATCTACGTGAAAAGCACATCTTCAGCATGTAATAAAACTCTTGAATACTTAATAATAGATGATATGTCATTTACGGAGCATCTCGACAGGATAAAATCTATGTCTTGCGAACTGTATTGCCGTGCCTATTGCCTGTGGAGACTCCTAATTGCTTATATCTTACAATATATCGCAAACTAATTCGTATGCCATTTATCGTAAGCTATAAGCTGTCACTTCAGCAGTTTGACAGCGCAGTTTTCATTTCTCTGAAAATTTCGAAGATGCAACTTATCCCATTTGCACGTATGCCGACGGCATTTTCATTTCGGTAATATGAAATTTAGAAGAGCGAGTATTGAGACGGTTGTGTTATATTATAAAAATAAAGTACATTTTCAAAATAATATTTTTTCAAAAAATTATTATTTAGTTTAATATTGTTAATTTACAGAAAAATTATGCAAATTGGTTTGGGAATAAGCGAAATCTTAAATTTAATAAACTTTTACTAGCGAAAATCAAAATATCATTACTCATTTTAAATTTATTATTTTAATTGGTATATAAAATGTATGCCACAATTATGACATAGTAGTCCAAAAATATGAATTCTTATTTTTCCTAGAAATACGTTTGTAAAAAAATTATCTTTTTCTTATTGTCTTATTTTTCCCAAAAATATACATTTGTAAAAAAAAGGATCTTTATCCTTTGTTATTATTTCATTTTTCCCAGAAATACATTTGTAAACAAAAGGATCTTTGTCCTTTTTTTATTTTCCACATAAAGGATTTAAACAGTTCAAGGGCTCAAAACATGGGCTACATCAGCTACCTACCCAAATGCTACCTTCGCAAATGATAAAATAAATTTTTCAAGAGCTCAAAGCATGCGCTACATCAGCTCGAACCTACCTACCCTACGCCTTTGCGCAAATGATTATCTTATGATAACAAATACCCACATACAGATTTGGCAATGGCAATAGCAATAGATTTCTCAGTTCGCAAGACATAGATTTTATCCTATCGAGATGCCCCGTAATAAATAACACGAACAGAATTGGACTAAGATGGGCTACCTTGAGAAACGCCTGAAATAACTTTGATGTCAGAAAAAGTATGGTAAAATATGACTTGTTGAATTCAATTACTAGTAGTAGTAATTAGTAATATTGGTTGAAAACCTAGAAGATGAGGTTTATTCAAAAGAATTGAATGATTACTTTATCAAAAGCTTTACTAAAATCTGTTTTATAACATCAGTACGCTTATTCTCCCTAAAGCCCGTTGATACAGGTGATAGAAAAGCAAATTAGTTACTGTAGCCTTTACGAAAACCGTGCTGAGAACAAGAAATTAATGCGGAAATCCAAAAGGATTTGTTGTATATATACAGCAGTGTTCACGAAAATAGTAGTGCCGGTGACTACTAACTATTTAACAGTCAAATCACATGATAAGAACAATATTCGATCAAAAAGTTATAAAAAACCTAATTTTTAATTAATATATGATATATTTACGGTTTTATCTACCAAAAAATTTTTTAGTTTACATACAGATATTAAATTAAAATAAAATTGAAAAATTATGCTGTTCAAGAAAATAGTAGTGGCTATTAAAAAAGGCGAAAAATCTAAGAATATGAAAGGAACAGTAAATATTTTATATTTAATATATTTCCTAAGGTCTAATATTTTGTTGTAAATCCGTTATTGTTTATAACGGCTAGGCATCGACGTAGGATGGAATTAATAAGCTCCCTACAATGCTTCACAGAGACTTGAGCCCATACCTCCTTAAACACTTGCCAAAGCTCTGTGCTTCTTGATGGTTTTGCTGTTTAGGATCATTATCCTGCTGAAATGTCCATTTTAAGGACATTTTCCAACTAGCATACGGTAGCATTACATCTTTCAATGTATTAATGCACACTGCTTGGTCAATAATGCCAGTGATCAAAGAGATTGGACCATCGCCAGCATACGAGAAACAAGCCCACACCATAGTGTTTAGCTCATCATACTTTACTGTCTTTGTGGTGTACCTTGGGTGGTATTCTGTGTTTGGGAGACAACGAACACACTGCCTGGAGCCGATACCACCAAACAAAACAATTTTGATCTCATCCATAAATACAATATTGTGCCACTTTTCGGCGGGCCGATACATATGGTCTTTCGAAACTTTTTATTCTTGCAATTGACGTGCTTATTCGTCAAAAGGGGTACTTTTCTCGGCCTCCTTGCATGTAAATTAGCTTCTATTAGCCTTCGGCTAACTGTGACAGCACTGACCATTAGATTCAATTCATTTTTAATTATTTTTGACAACGCCGAAGGCTTCGCTTTGCTGTATAGCAAAACTCGTCGGTCCTCTAGAAATGAAGTCTTGCGCTTACCACCAAGAGTTTCCGACTTAATAGTATGATGAATAGCATTAAATATCATCGGAGCAGTGCAACCAATCATTTCTTCGATTTCTTTATATGTCTTGCTTCATCTCTTAACTTAACTATTAACTCTCGCTTTTGATTGAGCAATGCTTTTTTCAACCGACTAAACAAGAAATAAAGAGCGATTTCAATAAATTTATATCACACAATTACTATATTATTTTAATACACTTACTGATGTCAGTTAAAATTACAAAAAAAATTAAATTTTTTCAACTATTCCCGTCAAGCACTACTATTTTAATGAACAAGAGACTTTTGGTGCAAATATTGAAATATACCATAAAGAAAGCATCGTAAAATAAAAATAACGGCATTTTGGTGTTTTTTTGTTAACAATATTCTGTTCTACGAAAGTATTGTAGAAATGTTCAATTTGCAAGATAGAACATGTCAAAAATAATATTAGAGTGTTATGTGCTGTCGCACTACTATTTTCACACAACTGTACATACATACATATATATTTTGTTATATTGTTCCTCTTTTGTTTTTGCTTTCACTCCCGATTATGGGGGGATTCGTTTGTTTAAACTTTCTTCTTTTTCTGGCGTTCGATTGGTTTTTTTTTATTATATAGTACATATATATTTTTAATATTTCGGGATTAAAGAACAAGAACAAATATTAATCATCGACCATCGTTTTTTAAAATATTCTCCATTAGTGTCTATACAGTTTTGCATGCATTTGAATCAACTCTCCAAGGAATGTAGCCACTCTAAGTGAAGTATCTGCAAATAAGGCATTCAGAGTGCATAAACGGAAAAACGTTGACCGTTGACGTTTATTTTTCACGTACGGGCTTATACGTAAAAATTTACCATTCATGACTTGTCTCATTGTCATAAACGTATTTCGAAACCCTGCTGTCGTGTTTTTAAACATTTCCCTCCACCAATCGATTCGAGCTTTTTGGAGCGGTTGATAAATTGTGTGTGATCCAACGAAGAAAACTTTTTCTACAATAATATGTTCATGTAATTTTGTAATCATGTCTATAGTTGTGCTAATATTATAATGGGTTACATGAGAATTTTACAACATCAGCTGATCTTGGATGACCCTCACGAAATTCGTCATGGAATAGTTCACGACCTGGATTACATTACCATACCGCTAGTCCTTGAGGGATCTTAATCGCCAAAAATTTAATTAAGTTCATCGACGCACTGTTTCTCGGATAATCCACGTCGAAAATTGTAAAATACGAGTATAATCGCAAGAAAATGTTCATGATTAACTTTCATTTTTTGGCTTCGTTCGATGTTTTAAGTTGCTGTAAAAAACAGAAATAGCGCCCGTATGTCAAAACGTTCTGAGTATGTATAAGATCCAAAATGTCAGACTTTACGATCAGAGAACGTAAATTATAGATAAGGTCCAACTACGGACAAGAGTGTGAATTGTTAAGAGCTTACAAAATGAACGTGTTTCGCCACAGCTAGCTCAGAAGGAGAACTTTAACAGTGATGCGTGAACATTCAATGAATATTATTCTGACAAGTAAATGTACATTGCCATATTTTTATACGTCTACATTCAATCATATTAAATGATATGAATATCAGTTTGCGAATTTTTATGAATTCATGCAAAACTTTAACTATATGTGACCTGGTCTACGAAAAGGGGGCTTAGGTGTCAAAAAAAAGGAGAACAATTAATGAGATAACGAGAAACTGACGATTATTTTTAACAGCTTTTCCCAGAAAACTAGTTTTCGCACGTTAGCCCCCTTTTCGTAGACCAGGTCACATATAATTTTGTTATGTGCTTTGATATAAAGTATTATATAAACTAGGCGTCAAATGAAAGTATAAATGTAGTTTATACTGGCAACCTCAGATCATTAATTTACTTCCTACATTTTTGCTTAAGAATAAATTCATAAAGCATTTTATGTAGAAGCACCGTTATGTAAATAAACAGTTGGAGTAATATTTACACTTATTATTTAGACGAAAAAATATTTACTGCATCGGGAGTGATTAGTCTTCGCTGGTGAGCCTATGAGTGCGCGTCAAATGAAAGTATAATTTTAGTTTTGGTTAATTTTTTTCAAGGTAAAACTGAATTATACTATATATTTAATACATTTGTATTTATTAAGGGAATTTATGTTATGGTGAAAATTTTTTTTTTCTGTTCTTAGTAAAAAATATAAAAAAATTGAAGAGAATCGGATCTTAATTGTAGAAGATGGGAAGAGGGGTGAAACGTATCAAAAAAATGTATGAAAAATATTCCATTTCGATCAGAGAGGGGAGAAAAAAAATTTTTGAATAATCCAAGAGAAGAAAGAAGAAGCAAGACTCAATACGGTGGAGGTCCAAAGTCCAAAACTTCTATACACGCTGAGCGACTTGTACGAGAAAAGCTCCTGAAAACCCAGAAATTTTATTACGGGAGTTGATTAAAAGTTTTGGTTTGGATGCTTCCATTAGTACAATGAAAAGAAAATTACAAACATCTGGTTTTAAAAACTATGTCGCAAATAAACGAGCTATGTTTTCTATTTCGAGTAGGAAAAAAGGACTAGAGTGCAAAACAATATCCAAATATGCCAACCACATTTTGAGATAAAGTAATTTGGTCCGATTAATTCAAATTCGAGCTAAGGAGTTAAAAAACACGTAAGGGAGTGTGGTGTAAACCTTCAGATCGCTTAAAACCACAGTGCATACAATCATCAGTGAAGCATGGAGGTTGTTATCTCATGGTTTGGCGCGGTTTCTCAAAATTTGGTGTAGGTTGTGTACTTAAATTCGATGGACGAATGATGGTTGCTTCATATGTGGACATTCTTAGCGAAAATTTTAAACGCACATCTCGCCTGACTGCTCGCTTTTTTGAAGAAGGCTTAAAGAAAAACTGGCCTGGCCAACTCAGTCACCGGATTTAAATCCAATTAAGCATTGTGGTTAATTTTTGATTCAAAAATACCAAAAAGCAGCCGTACAAACTTGGAATAATTTTTCTTAGAGACGAAGCGTCAACTTGACATTATTCCAATGAAAATATTAGAAAATTTGGTTCGAGGCATGCCAAAACGTCTTCATGCAGTAACTCAGAATAAAAAAGGCAATATTAATTACTAAATTTACTTTTAAACCAAACGTTTCGTATTTTTTTCAAAATTTATACTTTCATTTGACCACTTTTATTTAAGAGTCCCTTTTTTAAAGTGGAACAAAATTTTTTCCTTTCTATTCCGGAAAATTTTTTTTTAATATTTGTTACTTAAATACTTATGTCCATAAATGTAATATTAATGTATGAATTATTAGTTTTTTATTTTAATAAAACTGCATTGAAATAACGTCTGTGAAATTTATACTTTCATTTGATGCCTATGTATATAAAAACAAGTAAGGAAGGGCTAAGTTCGGGTATCACCGAACATTTTATACTCTCGCATGATAAAGTGATAATCGAGATTTCATTATCCGTCATTTACATATTTTCTTTATTTTGCTGTAAAATAAATTAGATTAGATCAATTTGTCTACTTTGAGTATTGAATTGTATTTTCATTTATTTTGACTGTATTGAGGACTATGTAAAAAAACAAAAACGATCGTTTTTCGAAGTTAATGCATATTTTATTTCTTACTTGAATATGATTATACAAGTTTGACTTAGAAGTAAAAAGTATTATATATTTTAATAATTAAATGTTATATTTTTAAATTCTAAGGATATGTTTTTATAAATAGCAAAATGTATCCTACCTACATTTCATTTATTCTTAAAATATTTACTTCTACTTTATATTTATACAAATTCTTATATATTAACAAATTATACAAATGATTTAAAATTTCTTTGTTTAAATATTTATTTATTAATTCATAATATCATATTTTTAACTTATTCTAATGTCCTTATGTGTGAAAAAGATACTATTGTACATAGCCTTAGTCCGAAATAGAGACACAAATACCATCATGATAGCTATGCACTGTCTCATAAGTGATAGCATCAACATGAGAAAGATCCATGTTTGAAAATGCCCAATCAATTTGTGTCTCCGCAGGTGTAGTTGAATATTCTACACTAAGCAGGGAACTAAAGTTTTTATCTTGAAGAAGATTTTTTATTGTAGACCCTGTAGACTTTAAACAAATGTTAAAATCTCCAACAATTAAGACATTTGGATTGCACAACTCTGTAGTAAGAATTTCTTGAAGCTCTGCAATAAAAAGCCTGAGGGGAAATGCTGAGTTTCTGTAAAGAACCAGACTATTGTTGTTGAAACATTTAAACAAAACTGCTTCTAAAACTTTGCGGCCTGAATAAATTTTCTTTATAATCTTCGGTTCTATAGAGCTGGCAACACTATGCTTTGCATAAATTATAAGGCCCCGTTTATTTCGGTTGCTTGTCTCAGTGCTATCTATCCTCAGCTCGTTTATAAGAATAAATCCTGGTATCTCAAAATGTTCAACAGGAATGCTCCAGGTTTCTACGAAGCATAAAATATCTGAAGATAGCATCAGACAGTCGACTTTTATATCGTTAATGTGAGCGTGGAGACTCTGAGCATTATGATATAAAAATTAAAGTGCTGATGATCGAGAAATCATAAAATCGAAACTTGTAATCAGGGCTTCAATTCAATCATTTCCCTAAATACTGGATCCGATTCAGAAAATTTATTAGGAGGAATAAAATTTTCGACAATAAAGAGACCTACTGCCGTAGTAGCTCGACTGCAAGCGACATATATCGAAGCTCTAGGCCAGTGGTTCCCAAACTTATTTTGTCTACCGCCCACTTTGAGAATAAATATTTTTTTAGCGCCCCCCTTTTTTCACCTATTTAAAAACCACTATAACTTCAAATAAATTATTGTGACCTATATATGTATATTAACGGAAAATTCTAAACGAAACTTTTACTATAACCAGCAACTTGAAACCTAAGCGCAGTAGGTAACATACAACGGCGCTTAGGTCTCAATCTTTAATAGTATTCAAACAGAGAATATTTTATTAAAAATAAAACTAAAATAATCGATCCATATATAAAAACTAATGTGAAGGATGAATCTGATGCTGTTTAATAAGTTTGTTAATATCAGGTTCCAATTTACTCAAGAACAGCCGCAAGTCGCCACATTCGGTAACAAGCAAACGATTTCTATTTTTAGTAAGCAGTGTTGTCACAGCACTAAATCCACGTTCACACAAATATGACGATGGGAATGCTATCAAGAATCGTTGAACGATTGACCACAATTCAGGGTACAATTGCGAGATCGGTTTTTGTAGCCAAAATTCTTGGTAAACATTTTTGAACTTGACTTTTATTTCCTCGTTTGTTGTCAATTCTATAAGTTCTTCTTCCAGCTGAGGTGACATTGCTGTGTTGACATTTGAAAACGGATCCAACTCCCAGTCTGGTATTTCCAAGTTCAAAATGTCCTGGTATCGTTCGGTGAAGTCAATGTGGAGGTTTTCCAAATGTTGACAGTAGGCAAACAATTCGTCGTGACTGCATGATACTGATAAATTCGGAAAATTGTGAAACTCACATCTGCCCAGATTCTTTTTGTATAGAAGCAGTTTGGCTGCGAAAGCAGCACCGACGTTTTTTGTTTTAATTAAATTTAGTTTATCGCCGAGCAGTTGGAGATTCATGTCGTTGAACAATTTATACAGGTCTGTCATGGAAGCTATATCATTCTTTGATGTTATGAGCTTGTCTTGAAATTCTGTATCTTTAGTTTCCAAGAACTATATAACAGAGTCAAGGTTGTAGAATCGAGTCAGACAATTGCCTCTTGATAGCCAATGAACTTCAGTATGAAACAACAAACAGTTGAAATCCTCGTCATTAGTAACACAAAGCTGATGAAATAATCTATTATTCAAAGAGCTGTTGCGGATTTTATTGACTGCTTTGATGATATATTGCAGTGATTGAAATAGTTTTTCACTTAAGTTTCTAGCAACTAAATGTTGTTTATGAATAACGCAATGTACACCAAGGACATCTGGAATTTTATTTTTTAAGTACGCTATGAAGCCTTTATGGCACCCTGTCATAGCCGGAGCGCCATCCGTAGCAACTGAAATAATATTTTTCTTTCTCATCGCAAAACTTTTCCAATATATTGAATATGGTTTCGCCTTTTGTATCGGTCTCTAAATTTCTATCAAATAATAGATCTTCACATATTTTCTCATCTTTAATAAAACTCACGTAAGACAACAACAATGCTTCATTAGTTGGTAAAGTTGGTAGTCATCCAGCTGAATTGAAAATTGACTTGACCTCAGGTGATCGCACAGGGATTCTTCAATGTTTTCAGCCATTTCATCAATTCGTCTTTGAACAGAATTATTACTCAAAGGAATTTTTCGGATAATATCTGCGTCCGGTTTATGAAGCACGGTAGTTATTACTTCATTTATTGCTGGCAATATTAACTCTTCTCCGATGTTATGTGGTTTGCCTTTTTGAGCAATTAACAAAGAGATATTGTACGAAGCTCGAAGTCCATCGCCATCTTGATTAGCAGCCGCCGAATATAGTTTTGCTACACTTGGCTGAGTATTATGCTTCTTCTCTAGGTCTTGAAAATATGCTATATTCTTGTCTCTCTTATCTGGATGCATTTTATTCAAATGATCTTGCAGTCTTGAAGGCTTCATTGCTTCATTCGAAAATGTTTTTAGACATAGAAGACACAAAGGCGAGGATGGGTTTGTGGGATTTTCAATGTATTTGAATTGTTTTGCTTTGAGAAATACACTTAACTTCGCGAGTAGTGTAAAGGAGGCGTAAGTAATGCTCATCTATTGCGCGCAAAACCACAAATGAATATAAAATAAATATTACATTGTTTATACAGGAATGCTTAAGCATAATTATTATACAGTAGTCCAAAAATATGAATTCTTATTTTTCCTAGAAATACATTTGTAAAAAAAGGATCTTTCTCCTTTTCGTATTATCTTATTTTTCCCAGAAATACATTTGTAAAAAAGGATCTTTATCCTTGTTTTATTTTCCCCAGAAATACATTTGTAAGAAAAGATAAAGATCCTTTTTTTATTTTCCACATAAAAGATTTAAGGAGTTCAAAAGCTCAAAACGTGCGTTACATCAGCTACCTACCCGACGTCATTTCGCAAGTGATAAAATAAATTATTCAAGAGCTCAAAGCATTCGCTACATCAGCTCGAACCTACCTGTTTATGCGACTTCATGGCATCTCGCCCCTCCACACCACATTCATCACCACACTCACATTCATCACACAACACAACATTCAGCATACAACACAACATTCAGCACACAACCTGCATCATCATACCACGCAACAAACAAACCACACTACACACACACCATAATCGTTTTTTCACCACTCAGCCGATCAAAAAGGATTGGTTAGATCGGGGTGTATCACAATTCGTTTTACGCCGGTATTCAAACCACTTCGCTTTTTTTCGATCGCCAACTCGTTCACGTTGATCCGACACCTTATAATCGTTTAGCAGTTCTGGTCCAAATTTGGATTCCTCATCCGGTCGTGTGTGTGTGTGCGCGGGAAGCTGGAACATCAGGAGCATCAATAGTGCACAGTGAACAGTGTAGTGCAAATACCAAGAATTGTATATATCTGAAATATCTTGAAATTCATTTTATAAAAAATATTGAAGTTTCGCCCGCAAAGGGAAATACATATCTGTACATCCACTAAAATTGTGACATCTTTCTTTTAACGTAATACACAAAGGGATATCTAACTGAAGATAAAGTAAGTATCCCCCGTAAAATATCTAGAAAATAAGTCCAACGAACAAATGGTCCTTCGAGCCGCTCAGAAAGGCACCTATGTACATATATACATATGTAAGATAAAAAGCCATTAGTGAAAAAAAAAATTATATAAAAATTAAATACAGAACGATACAATACATAAAGAAAAAAAAAAGCGAAGTGGTTTGAATACCGGCGTAAAACGAATTGTGATTCACCCCGATCTAACCAATCCTTTTTGATCGGCTGAGTTTTTTTTTTCAATATCTTTTTATTTATTGCATCTGCTTTTTGTTTTTAAAGCCTAACAATAAGTTATAAAATTTTAAATCTATTTAAAAACTAGACACGCTCAAGCAAGTGATTGAGCTGTTTTGGTGATACATTGCTCCTTAGTACGCTGGCATATCTCTTCTTTTAAGGCGTGTTTGATTGCAGGAATGTACCAAAGCATTAGCCAAAGGGTTTGGGTGATCACGGAGTTTAGATATCTATTTAATTCTACTGTCTTCTACTTCTTTCCTTACCACAGAAATACCGAGGTCTTTATGGATATTTTCATTACGCATGTACCATCACGTGTTCACCGATTGATCTAAGCATTTTTGATTGGAACCTTTGTATTATGTCTATATTAGTTGCACAGGTCGTACCCCACAGTTGAATGCCATACATCCAAATCGGCTTTATGACCGCTTTATATAAAAGCACTTTGTTGTCTAGGCTAAGTTTGGAGTTTTTATTTAATAGCCAATTTAAATTTGCAGCTCTTATCTTCATGTAAGTTATTTTATCAGATATATGTTTTCTCCACGTAAGTCTTCTATCTAGGTGAATACCAAGATAAGTTACTTCATTCGCTTGGGGTACTAGAATATTATTCATTTTTACTGCCGGACACATATTTGGTCTAAGCGAAAATGTAACATGCTTACACTTTAGTTCATTCACATTTATACGCCAGTTGGCTAGCCATTCTTCGACAAACCTTAAGTGCTTGGCTAATATTCTTGATGCTATTATGTGGCATTTGTTACGGCTCACTATAGCTGTGTCATCCGCAAAAGTTGAAGTTAATACATTGTTAGCTGTTGGAAGATCTGCAGTATATATGATGTATAGTGTTGGACCTAAAACACTGCCCTGGGGTACACCAGCCCTTATCTGTCTTTCATCAGATATGAAATCTCCCACTTTTACCATAAATTTTCTATTTTTTAAATAAGACTCTAATAGTTTATACAAATCTGAAGGTAGAATATTTTTAATCTTATATGAAAGGCCCTCATGCCATACCTTATCAAACGCCTTTGCCACGTCTAGAAATATAGCTGAACAGTACTCTCTGTGCTCAAATGCTCTTCTTATTTCGTTAGTGATTCTATTTACTTGCTCTATCGTGCTATGTTTTTCACGAAACCCGAATTGGTGCGTTGGTATTATATTATTTTCGTGGAGGAAAGGAGACATCTTTGATAGCAACACTTTTTCAAATATTTTAGTAAGACAGGGTAAAAGACTGATTGGTCTGTATGAAGACGGCTGTGTTAAGTCTTTCCCAGGTTTGTCTATCAAGATAATCTGCGACTTTTTCCATGAATTAGGATAGTGTCCGAGATAAAGAATTGCATTGAAGAGCAAAGAGAGCAATTTAAGTGGGGCACTTCTACGGCAATATTTGGTAACTCAATTAGCATTTTTGGGGTAATATTATCATATCCTGGTGACTTTTTAGGGTTAAGTTCCTTTATTATTCTAGTAACTTCAGAAGTAGAAGTCCTAATAGACACATTCGACTCGTTTGGGGTATTAGGCAAGATTGGCAACTCAAAGTTGTTTTTTGGACAATTGGGTTGAAATACCTTTTCTAGGTGATTTGCAAAGCAATTTGCTTTATCCTCATCACTACGTGCCCAATTACCATTCAACTGTCTTAGAGGCATGTTGGAATCTACTGGTGGCTTGAAAGACTTTTGGGCTTTCCAAAGGGAGTTTTGCTTGCTAGAATTTGGACACAATTTCTTTATATAATTTTCGGTGTTGTGTTCTTCTTCGCGTTTAAGCGCTTTTTTAGCTTTCGTACAGCAGATTTCAGTTGAAGCAGAGTTGAAGGGGAGCGATTTAACTGCCATTCTCGCCTAGCTCTTCTTTTCTCATTTACAAGGTTCTCTATTTCATTATTGGTGATCTTTCTAAAACCAACTGGTTTATTGTTTCTTTTTGGTGTTGCCAATACAGCTGCATTAGTTATTAGGTCATAATTTCTCTTATATTTTCATCAATGTCTCTTTCTGTATTTATTTTGCAATCAATATTGATACGGCTGCTGATATACTTTCTATACTTCAACCAGTTAGTTTTATATGATGTTAGAGAAACTTTTGGCTCAAATATCATGGGCTGTTCGTATAGCTTTATTAGTACAGGAGAATGATCAGATGATAAGTCTGTACATGTATCAGCTGTCATAAGCGATCTATCTATATTTTTGACTACAGCAAAATCTATTAAGTCTGGTATTTTTCTTCTATCACTGGGCCAGTATGTCGGCTTACCAGGAGATATTATATCCAGCTTATTATGCTTATTCATAATAGTGTAGTACAACTGTCGTCCTTTCGGATTAATAAGACGTGAGCCCCAGTACGTGTGTTTTGCGTTGTAATCTCCACCTGCAAGAAATCTTTGACCTAGTGTTCCAAAAAAGTCTTTAAATTCGATTTCTATAATTTTAAAACGAGGTGGACAGTATATAGCCGTAAGGTTTAAATCACAACCCCGATTTTTGAGTGATATTGTTGTAGCTTGTAACTGTGGTGTAGCATGAGATTCTAGGGCATAGTGGTTTAAACGATTTCTAATCAACACTGCCGTGCCACCATTTTCCATCTGGATGATTTGTGACATAGAGTCTAAATCCCGGTATATTGAAATTATTTTTATTTGTTAAATGAGTTTCTGATATAAGCATTACATCTATATTTTTTTCAGACAGAAATCTAATAATCTCTAATTTATGTTGGTTAACACCGTTAGCATTCCATATACATATGTTTAGTAAGCTCGTTTTTTACTTAATCAATTTTGCAGCATTTGATTTTGTGATTTTATTAAATCCTGGATCTTGTTTTGCATGCTAGACATAAATTGTGTCATACACTGTGTAAGATTTATAATCATAGTTTCAATACCTCCATTTGGAGGATTTTGCGGCACTTGCATTTGCACAGTGTTGCCTTTCACCACATTAGCATAGCTTCCCTGCATATTATTATTGATAGAAGTAATATGATTTGAACTTTTCTCTGAGGTTAATATAATTTCATTACGGGGTGTTTGTAACAGTTGGTTACGACGTGCTTGAATGCCCTGTGACAACTTCGATTTCAAATCTTTATATACAGGACAACCCCTGTAGTTAGCAGAGTGATTTCCTCCACAATTGCTACATTTTTTATTTAATTCTTCTTTCTTAAGGGTGCATTTAGAAGTGGGATGTAAATCACCACATACCACACAAACACTGCGTAGAGTGCAGTATGATTTAGTATGCCCATTTTCTTGGCAGTTAGTACATTGTACCGGACCGTTTCTTTTATGTGGTTCTTCCACAGTTACACTACGATGCAGCAAATATTTCAAATTATATATTGGATGTGTTTCATTTTTTTTAAGTTGATTTGAGTTCGGCATCAACTCAATTTTAAACATTGGCTGAGGTACTTTGTTTCTGTTAAATATATTTACAACTGTTTTAATTCCAAAACCACATTCTTCCAATGCTTCTTTGACTTCACTAGAGTCTACGGCAGACTCTATACCCTTGATTACAACAACTAGGCCCTTAGAGCTCTTCAGTTGATGCGAATAATAATTTTTGTTTTTATTTGAAAAAAATTTAACTATTTCCATGAAACTTTTTTCAGTATACGACTGAATTTTTGTTTCGTCTATATTGCCTTTTTTCAAAGGCACTATATGAAAATTGTTAGTCCCAACAATTTCACTTAATTTCGCAACAAGGGTATTACTGCTACGTTCGCGCAAATATATTGGAGGTGGTTTGGCATTAACGACTGTGGTGGTACCCTTCGCATCGTCGTCTGAACCATTGCTTAGTATGGCAAATCTGTTGCCACTTAAAACTTCCGTTTTATTTTTATTTGGTGTGCCGCTTTGAATTTTTTTTGAAGGACTTAATTTCCTTTTTATATTGACGTAGCGGTTAATGCCTGTTTGTACAGACGGGCCTTTTTTTATTACGTTCTCACCTTGCGTTGTAATTTTCTTCGCTGCCTGTGCGCTTGCTGGTACCTGCAGACTGGTTGCTCATCATGGATGACTCATCATCGCCGTTACCCTTTTTATTGCCAGTAGTTGTTGTTGTTGTTGGGTCGACAAAGCTGAAGTAGGCATTTAGGGAATGCCTACGGCCTTGCTGGTGAGGCTGCGAAGCACTCATTATTGTTTTTATTATTATTTTTTTTTGTTTTGTTTTTATCTATTTATTTCGTGCACTATTTGCTTATGTTTATAAATAATAATTTGTGAGCACTTATTTTTTTGTTGATTGTTTGTTTTTATTTTATTATTATTAATTGGTTACTTTTTTCACAATTTGAATACACGGAGCGACTTAGAAAACACGTCCGTACACCTTGAAGGACGCAAAAATATCGGCTGAGTGGTGAAAAAACGATTATGATGTGTGTCTAGTATGGTTTGTTTGTTGCGTGGTATGATGATGCAGGTTGTGTGTTGAATGTTGTGTTGCATGCTGAATGTTGTGTTGTGTGATGAATGTGAGTGTGGTGATGAATGTGGTGTGGAGGGGCGAGATGCCATGAAGTCGCATAAACATCCCGGCCCCCCTAGGCGAATTAATTGCCTAGAAGTCGCTGCAGTTTCTGTAGGGTACTCACTACAGCGCTGAAACCCGTCGCCTTTCGCTGGTTACGATGATGATGATGTGGTGGTGTCTGCGAACGTGCACCTCGGGATTGTGTAGAGCGATGGGCTCGTCGGCGTTGAACGTGACTCCCATGCTGATGGTGCCGCTGTTGACCATGCCGGTGACTGGCGGGCGTTGATTGAACCGAGCGTCGAGGAAAGCGGTGAAATAGTGTATGATGCGGTCGGTGGCAGTACTGACACGACCCGTCGGACATGCACTCCAACGTAGCGTGCGTGGCTGCCAAGCATGTCATGCAGTGGCCGTGGGCTCTAGCGATCTGTACCTAGACAAAAACACCAAACATACGGCAGAGCAAACCAAGAGACCTAGAGTGCAGTAATGAAATATCAAGTACATATATACATACAGTGACAAAAACACCAAACATACGGCAGAGCAAACAAGGAGTACAAGCAACGTGGGAACAGACTACAAAGTAAACACGGAAAACATCAAAGGGAAAATAAAAACCAAAAAGAGAAACGACCTAGAGGCAACACAAACATACATACATAAGTATTGCCCAAAAACCCTTGGCGGAGAAAAAAGTGAGTCCTTTCCAATTTAATTTTTAATAAAAGTATTTATGCGCATATGTATGTTAAAATACAGTTTGAGCTGTAATACGACATACAGTTAATAAGAAATAACCCAACTGTTCTATAAAAAAAACCGGTTAGACAGTTCGGTATGTATATATGTATGTACATATATAGGTACCGAAATAAATGAAAAAACTACGGTACCTGCCTATTGCTTATTTTGTGTTTCCAAGCAGACTATAATTTTCCAAAAAAAAAAAATTTTTTCCAAGTCAAGTATTATTAGGTACTTGCATGTTTTGGTGATACCCCTTGGGCGAACAAAGCAACAAGCAGGATCGCCTATAATAAATAAGCAAAGGCGAGCAAAAAAAAAAAAAAAAATGCAAATACATACATATGTACACATATAAGAAAAGCTACTAAATCGTATAAAATATACATAAATACATACATATGTGCATATACATACATACATACAAAAATTTGTGGGCCATCAAACTTTGCGCGCTAAAATTTATATTCCGCAATTTATATATACATATATACATAGGCATATGGTACATGCATAAGTCAACTGTTTTAAGGAAAATTTTTTGAAAAACTGTTGTTAAATTACCTGCCTTCAAGCTTACTTAGTGTCTCTAAACACACTACAAAAACAAAAAAAACTAAAAATTTTCAAAGTCAAGTATTATTACTTGCAAGTTCTGGTGATACCCCTTGTGCTAACAAAGCAACAAGCAGGATCGCTTTAACATATAAGCAAAGGCAGAAGGAAAAAAAAAAGACAACAACATAACAGTTGATATTTGTGTATGTACATACATTTGTATATCGCGATCCAACTATTTCTCGTTATCTCTCTCACGTTGTCTCTCTGTCTTAATATAACGTACCAATAAAAAGGTTACAAATACAAACATATCTACATACAAGTAATAATATATAAAATATATTTATTACTCCGGTCAGCGAACTTTAAAAGAAGAAAAAAAAAAGTGGAACAAAACGGAATCGAAATACATGTACATGGAGGATATCCATATCAACATTGAAACATTGAAAAATTAAAATTAACTAACATACATATTTATGTATGCGCATTCTTATCGAGCATTTATCGCAATTTCTTTTTCGCGTGCTTTTTGAGCAAACGTATGCAGATGCAATTAACAAAACATTTGCATACATACTCATTAATTTAATATTGACATATTTACGAATATATAAAAAATTGTATACTTGTTTTCCGTGCATTTCGTTATTGCATATACAGTAGAATCCCGATTATCCGGATCAATTAAAACCAGGGGTATTCCGTATAATCGAAAATCCGGATAATCGATTTCAAAGCAAATCAAACAGTATTTAAAATATAATAAAGTTTTATTATGTAATAAGTTTTACAAGTGTAGTTCAGATAATACATATGTACGATATATAAAAACCGAGCTATAACGATAAATAATGTATTACATAATGCCTATGTAATTTAAAACTTTGGTTGGAAATAACTTGTTATTGATCTTTGACGTAAAGAATCATTTCGTTTCATTGCGGCCAAGTCCCTGATGCGTTTCAGTTGTAACAACTGTATGGGATCCGATACATCCTGTCTTTCAAACCACTTAAAATCAATATCAAGAGCTTCAAAAGCTTCTGCGTGAGATGGTACTTGACATACTTCCCCAGTTTCAGTATCTTCTTCATCTTCTCTTTCGTTATTGTTCAAATCCTCAATGATTTCTTCATCAGTTAATATCTGAAATCCAGGGTCTTCATTATCGCAGTTCAGCCATTCCTTAATATTTTCTTCATCGCACCCTTCACCAATGCTAAGAATTTTCATTGCTTCTGTTATTTCTTTAAAATCGTCATGCGGTTTAATCGAGGAATTAGATAGTGTTAATTTTAATAATTTATTCCAAGCTCTTTTTAATGTTTGCATTTCCACAGAGTTCCACGCTTCTACCAGCATATAATAACAATCTTTCAAATTTGTTTCCTTAAAAAACTTTAACGTCGTTTCTATTTCACTGTCCTCTGTTGTCAAAAGACGACGCAATAGTTGCTTTCTGTATAAACGTTTTAAAGTTTCAATGATACTTTGGTCCATTGGTTGCAATATCGATGTTACGTTAGGGGGTAAAAACTTAACTGTGAACTTCCCATTTTCTCGATTTAGTGTTTCAGCGGAAGGGTGCGTTGGTGCATTATCTAACAACAACAATACGTCGCCCTCTTTCCCCACGTCCTTTTGAAATTTCTTCACTTCAGGAATAAACGTATTTTCATACCAAGTAATAAAAATATCTGTGTTCATCCATGCTTTTTTTTGGTTAGCGTAAGTTAAGGGGATTTTAACATTTTTGAAACAGCGCGGATTTTTTGATTTACCAATAAGTAGCAGTGGCAATCGATGAGTTCCATTAGCGTTTGCGCAAACCATAACTGTAACTCTGTCCTTACTCACTTTGTGCCCAGGTGCTGCATTTTCACGATGCGATGCTAACGATCTGCTTGGTAGAGCTTTCCAATTAAGACCTGTTTCATCTGCATTGTATACAAAATCAAAATCGTATTCTTTTTCATCTAGAAATTCTTTTAACTCGTCTACAAAAGAGTTGGCTGATGCAACGTTAGCAGAAAGTTTCTTTCCTTGAATCTCCAGTTCTCGAATGCCATGTCTAGATTTGAATCTTGCTAACCATCCACAGCTCGCTTTGAAAGAATTATCACCACCAAGTTTTTGATTAAAATCCAATGCTTTTTCACATAACAGAGGTCCTGATATGGGCTGGCCACATGCTCTCTTTTGTAAAAACCAAGTATAAACTGCATTCTCCAGAATTTCATTTTGAGATTTTTTCATAACTTTACGTTGCGAACTTCCATCTTCTTTCTCAAGCGCGCAGGTGAATTTCATTATGGCATCAGAATTCTTTTTAATGTCTGATATCGTAGAAGTTCCTACACCATATATTTGTGCCAACTTACTGCCAGATTCACCATTTTTTATACTTTTAATTATCTTCACTTTGTCATTAAGAGACAACACTACTCTTTTTCGCTTGGACATTGTAAACTTCTAACACAAAAAGGCAGACAAAAATAAGAGACAACCTTTCAGTTGAACGCTATCTAAGAAAACGAAACTATAACAAACACTATCCCGCAAACAAATGAAAGCGGGAGTACACGTAACACGATCAGACGCGAAAATAAACTTGTCGTAACATGTATCATTGCACCGTTAAAACATTTTCAAATTGACAATTAGAGCCGAGACGAATGAGTCCGGATAATCGGATATTCGGATAATCGGTGTTCGGATAATCGGGATTCTACTGTACGTATTACATACATACATATGTACATATATGACAATTGTGCGAACTATAAGGGAAACAAGAGAACAGAAACATTAAGCATAACTATCGGGTGATTTTTTAAGAGCTTGATAACTTTTTTTAAAAAAAAAACGCATAAAATTTGCAAAATCTCATCGGTTCTTTATTTGAAACGTTAGATTGGTTAATGACATTTACTTTTTGAAGATAATTTCATTTAAATGTTGACTGCGGCTGCGTATTTGGTGGTCCATTCGGAAAGTCAATTTTGGGCAACTTTTTCGAGCATTTCGGCCGGAATAGCCCGAATTTCTTCGGAAATGTTGTCTTCCAAAGCTGGAATAGTTGCTGGCTTATTTCTGTAGACTTTAGACTTGACGTAGCCCCACAAAAAATAGTCTAAAGGCGTTAAATCGCATGATCTCCGAAGTTTTCCCTCAAAATGGCCATAGAATCGCGAGCTGTGTGGCATGTAGCGCCATCTTGTTGAAACCACATGTCAACCAAGTTCAGTTCTTCCATTTTTGGCAACAAAAAGTTTGTTAGCATCTTGGTTGACATGTGGTTTCAACAAGATGGCGCTACATGCCACACAGCTCGCGATTCTATGGCCATTTTGAGGGAAAACTTCGGAGAACAATTCATCTCAAGAAATGGACCCGTAAGTTGGCCACCAAGATCATGCGATTTAACGCCTTTAGACTATTTTTTGTGGGGCTAAACGTCAAACAAAAAGTCTACAGAAATAAGCCAGCAACTATTCCAGCTTTGGAAGACAACATTTCCGAAGAAATTCGGGCTATTCCGGCAAAAATGCTCGAAAAAGTTGCCCAAAAATAAACTTGTCCGAATGGAACTCCAAGACGCAGCCGCGGTCAACATTTAAATGAAATTATCTTCAAAAAGTAAATGTCATGAACCAATCTAGGGTTTCAAATAAAGAACCGATGAGAATTTGCAAATTTTATGCGTTTTTTTTTTTAAAAAAGTTATCAAGCTCTTAAAAAATCACCCGATATATGCATATAAATTTACATACATACGTATATTTTTGCGTCATTTTTATTTTCCTTCCTTTTGCGTTCTTATCTCAAAAGATAGACGTACTAAGAAACAATATACAAATTAATCGCGAGTATATCGCAGATACGTTTAAATAATACACGGTAAAAACAAAAAAAAAAATATAATAATAATAAGAAGAATTATAATTATATACAAACATTTTTTGATTTTGACAATTTGAATACGTGTTCATAAATTTATATTATATCATTTAATAATACTTTTAATAACAAAAATTTCAAATATATTTTTCTTTTCATTTACACATTTGCCCAT
>NW_026089623.1:12481891-12511138 GCF_024586455.1 Bactrocera neohumeralis | reverse complement strand
AAGGAGATCAAAGATCTTTCCAATGATCAAAATACTTACATCAATTTTAACATCCTCCCATATTTTTGATAGGCTCTAGGGACGATCGCTTTTAAGAGGCGTAGTGTTAACATGGCAAATGTTAACAACTACTTAATAAAAGTAATAACGCGTAGTCAGCAATAATGAGTAAAGCATAGAGGAAATGCATCTTTAGTTGCACAATATTTCCCACAGCAAAAGCCAGGCGCTTTCATCAGCATAAAAGCTCATTTTGCGGTATGAAGCGGAAATCCAACACGCGCAACCCAAATAAGCCAATTCGGAGAATCGGCAACAACATCAAGGCAGCAGTTGGCCAGTGCAACTTAGCTTAGCTTTTAAGTAAACTAGTAATAACCCCCGATAATCGGGGGACTCCGTTATTTAAAATGAAAAAAATAAAAAAAAAAAATTTTATAAAAACTCAATTTATTCAAGTACTTCATGGGAAACTACATTCGTAGTGGTTTTATTTTGGTCGTAAGTCTTAACTTTGATATCTTGAGAAGATCGTACTCGACTCAATGCGACATACAGCTGGCCATGCGTAAAACAATCCTCCTTGAGGAAAACACCAACTCTTGCTAGAGTCTGCCCTTGAGATTTGTTTATTGTTATTGCGAATGCTACAATTATTGGAAATTGGCGACGCTTTAAAATAAAAGGAAGTGTTGATTCGCTGGGCTGTAAATTTATACGGGGCAATAAAATTTGTTTCCCTTGTGATTCACCGGTTAAAATTTCGACCTTCAAACAATTACAATGTAGTGCTTTTACTATCAAGCGAATCTCATTGACCAACCCTTCATATGTATTAAGATTGCGGACTAACATCACAACTGTTCCAACCTTAAGCCTTAACTCATGAGGCGCTACTCCGCTGAAATTAAGGGAGTTTAGAAATTCTGTCGGCAATCCGACATGCTCTTGAGGATCTTCAGAAACGACAATATCCACGCTATAATATACCCTTTCTTCACCGGCCAACATATTTACTATTTCGCTATTTATTATTGTACAGTGATCATTTTTTGGACACAAAATTGCCCGATCCTTCAAATGGTTTTGACTAATAACACCAGACTGAGGCTGAAATACCCAATCCACTAAATTTTCATTTAGCAAAATTATCTCTTCTGGTATATTGATTTTCGACTCTGGAGAGAGCTCTCGACCTTCTCCAACACGCAAAAGAAAACTGTTGTATAAGGATTCTTTAGAACGCATATTCGTTGAGAGTTTGAGACACCTAAAAAATTTCCAAAGTGAGCACCGTTTCAAACAATTACCAACTATAGCGGCGCGTGAGCTATTGGGCACCACAGGAAGAACTTGCCTGAAATCACCACCTAATAAAATAACCTTTCCACCAAAAGGTATTTCATTGTGGTGAATATCACGTAATAATCGATCAGAGCAAAAGTAGCATGCTAATTCGGCGAGCATTGCGATTTTCTTCTCTGGCCCTCTGTTCCTCTTCGCGTTCAACCTGCGCCATATGCTTATACTCATTTGCCAAGGGGTTAATATTTGAAAGCATTTCGTGGATTTCACTCAGCAAATACCTATCGCAGTTTGAATTATATCAGTTGCTTGATCCGTGTCAAGAATAAACAGCTGGGCGTAGGAGGATTCTGAAGGATGATCTGCATGCAATGGACCTACCCTATGATAAATTGATCCATGTATTCGGAAGCAATATGGTCCGCGCCCTGTAGGCTCCGCAATTTTCGCTTCGGATGATGCAAAAGCAAACGAACTATTTAGCTGCCGAATATTCTCCAAATAGTGTCCCCGCCAAGAGCTCAAATCATTTTCTAACACAGCTTTCAAAAACTCAGGTACACGTAATTCTTGAAGTTTAACTTTTCCGCCATGGCATCATGTCGTAAAGCCATTTCTTACCTAGTAACAATTTCAACCAAATATTAAGACAATAAGTATGTATATACATATATTACGAATATAAAACAATGAAAAGTACAGGTACCTTTTCACTTCCGAAATGTTTTGCTTTACAGTGTAAACATATATTAGTCAAACCCCCAAGCGAACTATACTCCGGAACTACGGAGTTTAGGGCAGCTTTGAAATAACTTGCCATAGATCCTGCATGACTACGGCTCTAATAAAACAGGTCAATTCATATACATACATACATTAACAATTAAAAATTCCTTTTTATTTATAACATTCACCTCTTCTCTTCGACCTGTTAAACTCCTTTTTCGTCTAATTCGCCTTTGGTTTGGCATTTTATTTTTAATAATTAATCTGAATCTGAACTGAAATTCGTTGTAGTATGTATGTATTCGCTGGTAATAGCCGCCTTGACTTTTGGAAGAAAACTGAACTGACTCAAAGCTTACCTAACGAAATAACAATTCAAATCAAAATAACGCCGACAACAATATTTCTGTTAGATTTTGCACTTGCGTCTTCGCCCATACATATGTATATACATTAGGGTGTCCGTTATTTACCAAATTGATTATTTTTGACGAAACGCCCCCTAAACTTTTAGTTTTCCATCTAAAAAAAAATATCAGACCATAAAAAGCCCTTAATTTTCATAATAAACCTTGCCCCAAACACGATACATTTCCCACTGAAATTACATGGGATTTTGCCACTTTTTACGAATATTTTTTTTTTCTCTGGAACTTTCTCGTTTGTAGGAATTAAAAAGTCATATTCTTGTACAGAATTGAATGCTCTACAAAATAAGTCTGGACAATTTTTCGATATACTCACTCCTTTAAAAGTTATTCAAGGTTAAAGTTAACTTCTGGGTATTTTCTGGAATTTTCGAACTTTTAAGAAGATTGATTTTTTTGTAAAATTCAATTGTTTATTCAAAAAAATATAATTTCTCTGATGTTACGACAGAAAAACTCTGAAACATGAAGAGTAATTAATTACATGTTGTTAGCGATTAATAATAAGTTCATTTAATTTTCATATATGAGTTATACTGTGCAATTTGGCATCACCATGATCAGGTGTTTCGGCATTTCTACCGTTGTTTGGGTCAGAACATTGTGCAGTATACAAAAACAACTAGAGGCACAATTATCAGGTGATGCGTTTTAGCTTGGCACATCAAAAAAAAATATTCAACTGTAACTAAGGAATGTTTAATAAAGGAAATCTGATGTACTCAAATGGTTTAAATTTGATTTGATTTGCAATTTTTCTTATTTTTTTATCTTATCTTGTAGAACTTAATAAGACAAGACAATAAAACGGATTCGATTTTTTGAAACCGAGTTTTATGAAATTTCGAAAATCATTTTTTTTCACTCTGTTCTAGATAAGAATCAGAGTAGAGCCGGATTTATGACCAACAAAAAATTATATTTTTTTGAATAAACAATTAAATTTTACAAAAAAAATCAATCTTCCGTAAAAGTTCGAAAATTCCAGAAAATACCCAGAAGTTAACTTTAACCTTGAATAACTTTTGAAGGAGTGAGTATATCGAAAAATTGTCCAGACTTATTTTGTAGAGCATTCAATTCTGTACAAGAATATGACTTTTTAATTCCTACAAACGAGAAAGTTCCAGAGAAAAAAAAAATATTCGTAAAAAGTGGCAAAATCCCATGTAATTTCAGTGGGAAATGTATCGTGTTTGGGGCAAGGTTTATTATGAAAATTAAGGGCTTTTTATGGTCTGATATTTTTGTTTAGATGGAAAGCTAAAAGTTTAGGGGGCGTCTCGTCAAAAATAATCAATTTGGTAAATAACGGACACCCTAATATACATACATATGTTTTTTTTTTTTTTTTTTTTTTTTTTTTTTTTTTTTGCCGGAGGGGCAATCTAACATAGATACTGCTACTTTGCAGTAGCAGTATGTATGTTTGAATAAAAAACAAAGTAGAGTGCGCATGTCAAAGTGTAGTGTTCCTTAGCTCGTACATAAATATTCGTGCAACATAGAAGAGAGCGTATGTCAAATCGTAGATAGCGCCTTAGCGCATGCATATGTATGTATGTACCAGTGCACATGCCAAAGCAAACATTTGTAATTTGTAATATTCGTCACTTTAGAATCTCTTTTCTTGCTCTCTCGCTTGCAGCTGATCTGTTTTCTGAGCTGGCAACAAAACACAATCAGGGTGCCGTCAACCAGCAGTTAGTGAAAAAGGCGGGATGCCAGAAAAGCAGCGCTATAATTATCTGACGAAATTAGTGTGAAATGAAACTGTGCGAACATATTTTGGCAAAATAAATGTTTATGTAAATTAATTAATGATTTTGCATTTTAGCATTTACATATATATGTATGTATGCATTTTCAAAGTGTTCAATTTAGTGTTTTGTATAATTTATTAAATACCCAAGTTAATATTTTTCAGCAGTGGCATCATTGGCAAATGTTATAAAAAATGCGAGTTTTGACAGCTCTCTCTCGAACCAAAGAGTCTCGTATCAAGTTATCTATGCTTATTGTCATTTTGCTACCGAGCAGACAACATTGGTGTTGTTAGATTTCGCACTTGCGCCTTCGCGTATGTGGGTATGTGTGTAAAGAAAGCAAATGACAGAAACATTTTTAATTATTCATTCTCTTACATATGTTTATGCTCTTTTCTGTGGAAGGGCTGCTTATATTAGCTTAATGTAAAAATTTAATAAATTTAAACGCAAATATATCAAAAGTGGTTCAATGAATTTAAAATCTGTAAAATTTGTGCAAAGTTTCAGATCGCACACTTTAATTTGATGTATTATTTGTCTCTGTACGTTTTGTAGATCTCTGGAAATAAGCGCCTTGTCTTAGAATAATATATAGATTAATTTTTAAGTTTTAGCCTTAGCTCTGTAATGAAACGAACAAGTAATAAATAAATTTTTTTTTTTAAAGAAATTAACATAAAATTTCTTAACTTGTAGTATGTATGTATGTACATATATTAAAATTATGCATAGAGAAGTAAGAAAATATGCATATATGTATGTATGTTTTATTTTTCTCTCTAGCTTTTTCTTTTTTTTTAATGCCTTTGCTTATTTAGTGTTTGCAATTGTTTTTGTTAAACATATGGGGTGTTACCTGAGAAATTTGTAAGTAAATACTTGAATTCGTTATTTTGATTGTTAACCCTTTACCTGGCCATGTGACAGAAATGTTACAAACCCTATTTTAGACTGTAATTTTACCATTCTTATTTAATATAGTGATATTGGTTTTTGTAACACAACTGGTACAAACTGTGAATAGTATAAAAGTAATAAGACAGAGCGAGACATCCCTATTGTAACGTATTTTTGTGCCAAAGGTGTAGTTTGGTGATTTCACAACAAGTTCTGAAATTGGTGACGAAAAGCGGTTTTTGTGAATGTGAAAAACGTGTTTGTTTGTTTAAATACATTGGGTGAGCATGTAATTTAGTGATTTTACTAAGTGAAATCGAAAAAAAATTTCATTCGTCTTTTCTATATTGTATTTATTGTTTGTTATATATATGTCACATTGCCTTACAGCGCGAATATATTTTTAGCAGAATGTCTAAAACTTTGAGCAAGGGTAAAATTCTAGAAATTCTTGATGAGAGTGAAGATGGACTCGATTTTGATGATGATGATGATGTGGATGATCCTAGTTATAATGAAGAGTTGGTACATGCTGATTTTGATGAAGTGGTTGAGAATATATTAGAAGATATTGAAAATGAAAATATGGAATTGTGTGCAGATCCGTCGAACGATGTTCCGCCCATTTTGGCAGAGAGAGCACAAAAACATAAAAACCTTACAATGATATTCTCTGGAAAAAAAAAAGAATTTAGTTTTGGAAGAGCACCAATTGCGTTTTACAGGCAATACATCATTGCCCGATGATATAAAGATTATCGAAGCGCCAATTGAATATTTCTTGTACTTATTTCCAAAAGAATTGATAAAGTTTATTGCCAATGAAACAAATTTGTATGTATGTTGTCCAAAAGGACGTTAATGATCCATTTCGTGTATTAGAAATGGATATTCAGCAATTTATTGGAATAGTTGATATGATGTCCTTAGTACAACTTCCTAATGTACCCAGTCAATGGAGCAAAATTGGTACATCCATGATACAAGAAGCGATGCCGCTGAAAAAAATTGAAAATTTACGACGTCGCATACACTTTAACGACAACAGCAAAAATTTGTCGTCTACTGATAAAAATGTTGACAGAATGTACAAAATACGCCCGATCCTGGATGAGTTAAATAAGAGTTTTGCAAAAGTGCCTCCTGAACAACATCTATGCGTCGATGAACAAATATGTTCCACAAAAGCCCGAAGCTTTTTGAAACGCTACTTGCCAAACAAGCCTCATAAATGGGGCTACAAAATATTTGTTCTCTGCGGGGCAACTGGATTTGCTTACAAAATTGAACCGGAAATTGGGAAAGAAAATATCGTTGGTGATAACGAGCCGGATTCGGGAGCCTCTTCCAATGAAGTCATGAGACTGTCACGTATGATTCCACGAAACCAAAATTTCAAATTTTATTTCGACAATTATTTTACTTCAATTCCACTGCTCGTATACTTGGCAAATGAAGGTATATTCAGTGTGGGAACAATTCGGAGGAATAGAATTCCCAATTGTAAGCTAACAAGCGAAAAAGAAATGATGAAAAAAGAGAGAGGATCTGGCATAGAGTACGTGTGTCAGGCTGAAGGAATCGACATTTCAACAGTTTCGTGGAAAGATAGTAAGATTGTAAATCTCGCATCGACTTTCCTTGGTGAAATACCAAAACGTAAAGTAAAAAGGTACGATAAAATTCAAAAGAAGTACGTTGAAATTGATCGTCCGTCTATTTTTGGTGAATACAACGCGCATATGGGTGGTGTAGACCTTATTGATTCCATCATGGGAAGATATAAAATAAAACTTCGAAGTACAAGATGGCAAGTTCGAGTATTTTACCACCTATTAGATTTAGTGATGGCAAACGCTTGGCTTCTATATAAAAAAAAATCGATCCAATAACACAGAAAAGTTGTTGCCTGCGGCAGAGTTTCGCTTACAGATCGCGGAAACACTTTTAAAATACGGACAAAAAATCAACGTCAAGAGCACTAGACCCCTCGAGCCACAAATACAAGCGAAAAAACGCAAAGGACCAGCGCAGCACGCCCCTCCACAACCTCTACGACTTGATCAAGTTGGTCATTGGCCAATATGGACGGAAAAGAGGATAAGATGCAAGATGCCTAATTGCCAAGGAGCTACCCAAACAATGTGTGAAAAATGCGGAATTGCATTGTGCTACAACAAGAATAATAACTGTTACCGTGCATACCATTTCACACAAATTTAACTTTCCCTTGCCAGGCAATGTAACAAAAGATATTTTCTTAAATAAATAGTAAAAAAAAATTAAAAAATAAAATCTAAGAAAGTTGTATTTATATTTTGACTGACGCTACCGAAAAACAAAAAAATATTCAAAATTTGTGGCCTTGCCCGATTAAGGGTTAAATTGTTGTGTGTGGAAGCACAAACGTAAGCATATAAGGCGATCACTTTTTGTATATATATATTGGAGATGTATGTATATTTATTTTATATCGGAATTTTGATTTTTTCTGTGTGTTATATTAACCAAACGGATATTTTATTACAGGTTTTATGTATGATTACATATATAAAACTGTAACTTTAGGCATACATACTCACTTTATCTTCCCGCAAGGGTTTTTTGTGGGATAATAGTACATAAGTATGTGTAAATGTGTGTAAGGCCAAAAAACCCTTGCGAGAAGATAAAGTGAAATAAAAATAATACTAATAATTATATACAAACATTTTTTGATTTTGATAATTTATGCGGTGAATACGTATACGTGTTCGCAAATTTATATTATATCATTAAATTAATCTATATATATAAAATTAAGTGGCAAAACTTCCTGTTCGCATACTCCTCCTAGACGGCTTGCCCGATTTCAATGAAATTTTCAGGGGTGATTGGGGTGTGTGTGGATGGTGCACATAAGAAATTTAATGTGTGTATCATTGCACGTTTTGCAAAAAAAAAAACAATACATCCCGCCTATACAAATTCTAATGAAATAATGGTTTGCCGCAAGATTGGCAGTCCTGTCAAATGCCTTTTACTAATAAACAGAAACAACTGGCGGATGTTTACAATTAATAAAAAAACATTGACATCGCATGTTGATTGTTTTTGCCTGCCATTCGTTCTTTCTATGGATGACTGTCAAGCTAACAAGACATACAGAACGTAAGTGTTCCGAATGCACTGAGTGTATCAAAAAAAAATGTTTCAACATTGTGTGTATTTTTCTCAGATTTCAACGTGATTAACATTCTGCGTACAACACAAAGCAAATGAGTATTGTTGTTGTTTCATATGTGATGCAATGCGGTTCGATTGTCGCTTGAAAATGCGCGGTGTGTGTAAAAAAAAGTATTTCAACATTGTGTATTTTTTCCAGATTTAATTCCATCGATTTGCTACATTTATTCGAACCGATTTTGTGTTTTCTGCTGACCGTGCAACACACACAAAGCAAGTTAGTATTGTTATTGTTTCGTAAGTGCTTCCATGCGGTACGCAAATACACTGTTGGTGGGTCTTATTGCATATGCGTTTGTGGGTAAAATATGTACATAGTTTAAGATGTAGTTTTAGGTTAATTTTTCCATTTTTATTTATGTACTTCAAATATGCATATTTTTATTTATGTACTGCAAATATGCATACTCTAGCACGACCACCGGGGACAACACTAACTACCTTTTTCGAGTTGTGCGAAAACGATGAATTTGCAAGAACATTGCTATATTCCGAAATACCACAATATTTCACTTGGAATCCATCATCGAAAACATTTCAACGACGAAAGCAAGGGGAGCGTGTTGACGGTTATCCAAATGTCCGTAAAACCGATGCCAAAAGACGCATTTACACCATCCATCCGAACACCGCCGAATGTTTTTATTTGCTTCTGCTATTAGTCAACGTATTCGGACCAAGATCATTTGATGATTTGAAAACTGTTGACGGTCAGTTATGTGCGACGTATCGTGAAGCATGTCAGCGATTGCATTTGTTAGAAGATGATATGCATTAGGACACCGCACTTCATGACGCATCACTCACATCTCATCCAAAACAAATACGCGTACTATTCACCATAATAATATCTACATGCCTTCGGTCAAATCCGCAATAACTGTGGAATAAGTACAAAGACTGCATGACCGAGGACTTATTAATTTTGGCGCGTAATCGAGCATCGGACGCAGACTTGCTATATACATTACAAATGTATAATTCTGATTTGATATTGGTTGAAGATCTGTGCCTTACAATTGCGAATAAGGCATTAGCGCAACTTGGCATTACTGCGCCCAGTCATTGACCATGAGCTTCAACGTGAACAACAATACGATTGCAATGAATTGCGTGCTTTCACACAAGCTAACATTACTAAATTGAATATTCAGAAGAAAAATGCTTATGATAAGATTACGCGCGGTTGACAATAACGCCGGTGGATTCTACTTTCTTGATCTGCGTTGAAATTACCGTTGAACATCCAAGTCGTTGAAACACCAACGTGCAACATATCGAGGAATTTAACAATGGCAAAAGTTTTGCGAGGAGCTGGAATAGTTCTATGGGATGAGTGCCAAATTGCTAACAACAAGTCATTAGAAGCATTCAATAGAACAATGCAAGATTTACGCCAAAAGCAACAAATTTTTGGCGGAGCATTAGTCTTATTATCCGGCGATTTTCGGTAAACTTTGTCAGTCATTCCTCGATCAACTCCTGCCGAGGAAATAAACATATGTTTAAAATCGTCAGTTTTGTGGAGACATGTTCAAAGGCTGACTCTTACCATCAACATGCGAGTCAAATTGCAAAATGATCGATCCGCAGCGGCATTTTCGAAGCAGTTGTTGGACATTGGCGAAGGCAAAATACCAATCGATGATACCGGTTTGATCACATTGCCGAACAACTTTTGTACACTTTTACAACCGAAAAAAGAATTGATTGAAAGTGTATTTCCGAATATTGTTCAACACTATCAACGCCACGATTATTTAAGTGAACGCGCAATATTGGCACCGAAAAATGTACACGTCAACGAAATCAATTTTGCCATTCAAGAAAAACTGCCAGGAGAAGCTACAACATATATGTACATCGATTGATAGCGTTTTAAATCAAGATGAAGTAGTCAATTATCCAACTGAATTCTTGAATTCTTTGGATCCCCCGGTCTGCCACCGCATCGTTTGGTCCTGAAAGTCGGTTCACCCATTATACTTCTACGAAATCTGAAGCCACCGACTTTGTGTAATGGCACAAGACTTTCAGTCAAAAAATTGTGGCCAAATTTGATTGAAGCAACAATACTAAATGGCAAGGCAGCAGGTGAAGTTGTACTCTTACCACGCATTCCCATGATTCCAACGGACATGCCGTTTGAATTTAAGCGCTTGCAGTTCCCAGTACGTCTTGCCTTTGTGATGATCATCAACAAATCGCAAGGGCAAACGTTCCAAGTGTGCGGCATCAATTTGGAAGGACCGTGCTTCTCCCACGGCCAATTGTTCGACGCATGCTCGAGAGTGGGAACACCAAGGTGCTTATTCATTTACGCGCCAGGTGGAAAAACCAAAAATGTTGTATACCAATATGTTTTATAAATGTTTTATAAATAAGTAACAGTTTTACAACAATAAATAAAACACAAAGTAAAAACCCTAAAGAGTTTTAATCGATTTAGGTGTAGCGAAACGCACAGGGTAACAGCTAGTTAATAATAAAAGTTTCAAATCTATTTTTCTTTTCATTTTTATTTACACATTTGCTCATATTATCAATTTTTTAATTGTATTTCAAAGCAAAATATTTCCAAGCTCAAAGCTTACAATTTAATTCTATAAAAGCAATCGGAAAAATCAAAAGAGGTTAAACCAAGAACACCTCAATTATTAGAAATTCCGAAAATGGCTGATGATGATAAATCACAAAGCACACCTGCAGAAGCTACACGCTCAAGGCAGGGTGTCAAACAAAAAAGAACCAAAGATAATTCAGTGTCAAGGTTCATAACTGAAAGTGACAGTTTTGTTAGATACTTCCCCGATTAATGATAACACAGAATCGGCTCTAAATTTAAAAATTCAAAGCATAGATAGCATATGGGCACGCCTTCTGG
Source organism: Bactrocera neohumeralis (assembly GCF_024586455.1). NCBI lineage: Eukaryota > Metazoa > Arthropoda > Insecta > Diptera > Tephritidae > Bactrocera > Bactrocera neohumeralis. The sequence goes on along the minus strand of NW_026089623.1, from coordinate 12,499,904 downwards.
CAGCATACGATGCAGCACTAGATACTGACGATGCTGAACTACCAGAAAACATGAAAGCTTCGGCGTCAGCTAAATATGAAAACTGCCTCGAACAATATGAAATTACGAAGGCAATGATATTGGACCAAATAAATTTATTAAGGCCATGTAGAGCCACTACTCCTCCCCCGACAGTAGTTACTACTTAAAAAGAAGAAATAGATACAGGTATATTCTAAGTGCCAGCTTGTGACACTGAAGTTTTTCACGGAGGTTATGAGCAGTGGCCGTCCTTCCGGGACATGTTCACTGCCGTACACATTAACCATCCCAAACTTTCACAAGCTCAAAAGCTGTACCATCTCAGATACAAAACAAAAGGGGAAGCTGGCAGTATCGTCAAGCGTTTCGCTTTAAATGACGAAAACTTGAATCTGGCTTGGGAAGCACTGGTCGAAAGATACGAAAATGAAAGAGTATTGGTAGACAACCAAATAACAATTCTAATGAATTTATCAAAAATTCAACAAGAAACCAGCCAAGAGTTTCAAAAACTATACTCGACAGTGACTAATTGTTTATCTGTGTTAGAAACACAAAAGATTTCCACAGAATCGTGGGATCCTATCCTAGTTAATATTTGTGCAGCAACACTGCCTGATGCTGCTTTGCTACGATGGGAGCAATCACTAGTGGCAAGAAAGAAATCGCCAAAATGGCATCAAATGAAAGACTTCTTAACAACTCAGTACGAAATAGCTGAGCGAGTTGACAAGAAAATAATCAAGCCAAAAAATAATCAAAATGAGTCGAATAAAAACTTTTTTAAACCCCAAGCCAACAATAATACACAATATAATAGGCACGTTAATAGAAGCCAAACATTTGTGACAAATCAAAGAAATCATTGGCAATCATTATGTGAAATATGTAAAGGAGGTCACAATATAATTTCTTGCGAGAAGTTTAAAAAAATGTCTTTTTCAGATAGAAACAATCTTGTCCGACAACATAAACTTTGCATCAACTGTCTGTCCAATTCTCATGGGACAAAAGACTGTGAAAGCAAATTTAATTGTGTGTACTGTCAACGAATCATCAAAATCAATTTCATAAAACCACCGGGTTAGTCACTACAACCAAAAGTGATAATCCCGAAATATCAAATCCCGAAAAAAGGGAAGAACAACCATGTTGCTCTAAGGCAGCAAAAATTCAAGCTCTTCATTTAGAGAATGAAAGCAAAATTATTTTACCCACTGGGGTCATCGCTATTGAACATAGAGGAGAATTATTTAAATTAAGACCATTAATAGATCAAGGTTCTAAAAGATCCTTTATATCATCTAAAGCTCAAAGTCCGGCTCGAAGGACCATGTTTAATTCCACAGTTTATTTGGGTATTCAAAAATGACTTACACCCGCGAGAAAATGAAAATACGCGGGTTATTGGTTGTACCATTCCCTTTAATTTGTGTTATATCGGGGGATTTTTTAAGAGCTTGATAACTTTTTTTTAAAAAAAACGCATAAAATTTGCAAAATCTCATCGGTTCTTTATTTGAAACGTTAGATTGGTTCATGACATTTACTTTTTGAAGATAATTTCATTTAAATGTTGACCGCGGCTGCGTCTTAGGTTCCATTCGGAAAGTCCAATTTTGGGCAACTTTTTCGAGCATTTCGGCCGGAATAGCCCGAATTTCTTCGGAAATGTTGTCTTCCAAAGCTGGAATAGTTGCTGGCTTATTTCTGTAGACTTTAGGCTTGACGTAGCCCCACAAAAAATAGTCTAAAGGCGTTAAATCGCATGATCTTGGTGGCCAACTGCCCATGCATCCCGAAAAATGCACTGTTTGGTATGGTTTGTACGCTGGTGGAATCATTGGACCGTATTTTTTCAAAGATGCTGTTGGACGCAACGTTACGGTGAATGGCGATCGCTATCGTTCGATGCTAACAAACTTTTTGTTGCCAAAAATGGAAGAACTGAACTTGGTTGACATGTGGTTTCAACAAGATGGCGCTACATGCCACACAGCTCGCGATTCTATGGCCATTTTGAGGGAAAACTTCGGAGAACAATTCATCTCAAGAAATGGACCCGTAAGTTGGCCACCAAGATCATGCGATTTAACGCCTTTAGACTATTTTTTGTGGGGCTACGTCAAGTCTAAAGTCTACAGAAATAAGCCAGCAACTATTCCAGCTTTGGAAGACAACATTTCCGAAGAAATTCGGGCTATTCCGGCCGAAATGCTCGAAAAAGTTGCCCAAAATTGGACTTTCCGAATGGACCACCTAAGACGCAGCCGCGGTCAACATTTAAATGAAATTATCTTCAAAAAGTAAATGTCATGAACCAATCTAACGTTTCAAATAAAGAACCGATGAGATTTTGCAAATTTTATGCGTTTTTTTTTTTTTTAAAGTTATCAAGCTCTTAAAAAATCACCCGATATATAAAATACAATACAATTGTAAATACATTTAAATGTTATCGGTACGGCCGAGTTTAATTAATCGCACTGCGAAAACTGTTGCTAAATTGGGTTGATCGCTCACAGGAACCGGGTTGAGACGAAATCTGGCGAAGATCCAATTATATGGTGCGTTGACGCGGCTTAGTATAGAGCGTAGTTGATGATTGAATTGTGAGTGTAGTTGATGATTGAATTGTGAGTGTTGAATTGTCCGCTTTCGCTTTTGCCCATCATGGAAGTATGGTGAGTTGTGTTGAGTTATTGTATTAGTATGGTGTCATCAGATGGTAAATTGAGCTGCGTTTTATTAGGTTGCGCCAGTTTTCTCGGGTAGAGTGGGGGCAAGCTGGACTCATTTAAACACCATAAAAGATATCTTATTTATTTATTTATTTATTAAATGAAAAATAATAATACAATTATTATCTTACAGAGTAAGAAACACTAGCTGCCAGGGCTTACGGCTTACTGCTCTAATAAAACTATATTGTCTTAGAATATTAATATATTAGCCAGTAAAAGGTAAATATGAGATCAATATTACTGTCAGTACAATTATTAAAATAATTGATGTTAGTAAAGGAAGTTATTTAGATCTAAGATAACTTACAATTAGATAATTAAATTAACTTTCTAAGGCCAGTTTTGGACAAAAATTCGGCTAACTTGTGAATGTTTTCCTTAGAAAAAACCTTGAGCATATTTGAAATGGGTTGGTCATCAAATAATGCGTTTCTAGTTGCGGTAAACTTAGTGCATTCATCGAGAAGATGTTTAACTGTAAACGATGGATAAGTGCAGAAATCGCAGCGTGGTCTATTTCAGCCGTTTAGCAGGTGCGAGTGCGTGACCATGGTATGCCCAATCCGAAGTCGAGTAAAAGCAATAATGTCATTTGTTCGGCAGGTGGGCGGAATATGAGGCTGCATGCCAGTTGTGTTGAAGTTCGAGTAATAGTTTTGCACACAATTCCAAGAATTGGTTTTCTGTTCTTTAAGGAAGTTATTGACGAGTAGGAAGATATCCTTTCTCACCATTTAATTAAAGGTAAATAATGGCTCCATTTCTACGGATTTTGCTTTCAGATCCGCTAATTCGTTGCCAATAATTCCACCGTGACCAGGAATCCACTTAATTTTGAATTTTTGTATAAGTTTGGAGCGTATTTCAGAAATTAGGGGTGCCTTGTTAGTAATATTTATGATACTAGCAATAGTTGACATACTGTCTGTGCAGATTATCGTCTTGTCGTTAGATTCTGAGGATGCTAGTATTGCGTTGTATACTGCAACCGCCTCTGCCGTATACACTGATTCATAATTTGGTAGATGCCCTGCTATTACTGTTTTCCCATCGGCTTGGACCACAGCGAATGACGTGTGGTTCTTCGACTTTGACCCATCGGTGTAGTACATTTTCCATTCGTTCCGAAAAGGAGCTCTGTATTCTTCAAAAAGGCGCTGGAATACGGTTGGGCTTGTGGTTGACATGGCGTGATTTGTTAAACCGATAAGGAAAGATGAGTAGCTTAAGTCCCAAGGTGGGGAACTGACGGGAGGCAGAAAAGATGGTTTCGAGTCTATTCCTAAAACTTTAGTGTATTGCAGCACTCCGTGCAATGTTGGCGTGCGTCTTGGTGTTTTATTAGCGGCCCATATCGTTGTTACAGTGACATACATAATACTATTTCTGCAGAGAAAGATCTTTGGGATAACCCTCATAGTGGTATATTCAATTCTTTTCTGTAAGGTAGGCATTCCAGCTTCGGCTAAGATGCTTTGAATTGGCGATGTTGGGAAGGCGCGTATACTCCCTCGAACGGCTGCATGATACGTCGAAGAGATCAGTTTTATATTACTCTTTGCACTATTTCCGTATATTGGTAAGCCATAGTCAATCTTCGACAATATTATAGCCTTAGTAACATTAACTAAAGTGTTTGGGTGGATCAGGCAGTGTTTAGAAGATAGATATTTAATAATATTTAACCTTACAGCTAAACTTTTTTAACCTAATACAGTGCTCTTTAAAAGTTAAACGTTTGTCGAAAGTAATTCCGAGAAACATAAGTTAGAAACATTTGAAATATTAATATTATTATGAACTAAGTTTAAATACGTACATTTATGTTTGCGGCGTTTGAAAATATTTGCACTTATTAAGCGACAGAGTCGCACCAGAACAATTTGACCAGTTAGAGATATCGGTTAGTATTTTTAAAAATTTATTTTAACAGTGTTTAGATTGCTGATTTTAGAATAGAGTAAAACGTCATCTGCATAAATAATGTGGGAAAAGTTCTTATGTTTGCTAATTATGTGGCTTAATTCATTAAAGGTGATAGCAAATAGCATTACGGAAAGAGGGGATCCTTGTGGGGTTCCATTTTGTTGGTTATGTAAACTGGAAAAAACGTTATTTACTTTTACTTTGAATTTGCGGTTGGTGAGAAAGGACTAGATAAAATGGTATATTTTATTACCAAATTTCCATTTTTCTAATTGTCGTAGAACTATGTGAGCTCCGACACGATCAAAGGCCTTTTCAAAATCCAGACTGAGCGTAGAGATATGATTGCGGGAAGACAAACCATATGAGACGAAACTTTCAAAAAGAAGGAGCGCATCGGAAGTTCCTTGCCCCTCTTTGAAAGCGAACTGATGTGGACTTATTAAACTATATTTCGAAGTATACCACATAATTCGTTTTGAAATGATTTTTTCTATTAATTTACTCATGCAACATATAAGTGAAATAGGTCTATAATTCAGAACTTCTGAGGACGGGTTAGTAGACTTTGGTATGGGAACAATGGTTGCAATTTTCCAGTTTTGTGGATAAATTACGTTTGTTAAAATTTGATTGTACAGATTGATTAATCGTAATTTAAGCGGTGGAGGCAAGGTTTTTATCATATCGTATGAAATTCTATCTGCGCTAGGAGTTTTCCCTGACAGAGAAGATATTGTACTTTCGAATTGTAGATAAGTGATTTCTGATTCTATTATTTTAGCTGGTGAGTTAAGCTGATTGTAGCTGCGACTCAGATTTTCATATTTTTTATCTATAAAAGCGGAACCAAAGTTCCCGTCGCTAGAATATGTAGACCAAGTGGAGGCAAACTGTTCAGCTATCGCCTTGGGGTCGAATATTGGACCAGTTGGGCTATTAACAAAATTTATATTGACTTGGGAAGGCGAGCCAGTTAGCATTTTAATGTCCGACCAAATATTTTTAGATTTAGAACTGGGATTTATTTCTGTAGTAAGTTTTTCTAAGCACATTCGTTTTGCTTCTTTAGTTTTTTTACGAAAAATAGCATTTGCTTTTTTGTATAAAATCAGGTTGGCTTCTGTTCTGGAACGCTTGTATTGTCTCCAGTTATGCTGTTTTAAATTTTTTAAGCTCTCCAACTCCTTTGACCAGTAAGGAACAACTTTTTTATGGGGTTTAGAAACAGTTTGCGGTATTAAAGGGATTTTGCTGATATTAGCCGCCTCTCTATTGACATTTTGTGATACCGGGATTTGATCGCAGAACAGAATTGCCTTTTGCGTGTATTTAGGCCAGTCTGCTTTTCCTGTCAGGAACTTTGGATTAGGAAAGGCTTTTGCAAAGGATGACGTTGCAATTTCAGTTACTATTGGGTAGTGGTCACTAGGGTGGGTCGATTCCGGACTGTTTTCGATTCGGGATTTCTAATAGTGCGGAAAAGTTGCCTTAGTACTTCCTGATTCCAATGCAACTTTTTGTTTTGAGATCGGATTGCATCTTCAACCCCAACTCCGGCCTCGAAATTTCGGAAATTCGCCTAAAATCGTGAAATTGTCTACCTAGCGACTGAAATACGCATCTCATGGCAAAATGTACAAAACAAAAGTTATTTGTCACGTCATTTGCTACCGAAATGGTATATGTGACCAACCAACCAACCATATGTCAGGCTTGTTTTAGTCTGAATCTGTGTCCAATTTATTGATAAAATCAGATTTTGTACTAAACTTTGCCACTTGTTGTCTGGATTTCAGTGTAGAGTGTATAAAACGATCACGAGATTGGGGGCCAATAACTTTAGAAGATGCCTCTGTCACCAGTTTGACGGTTCTCTCGACTGCCACGGTGTGAGAGGGGAATTCACTAAATTTCCATACCTCTGCGGTTAAAATTTGACTATTTTTGGAAAAGATCTTTATTTCTTATTAGTTTTATAACTCAATGAAAAAAAAATTATTATGAATGATGAAACACATAATTTTGTAGGAAATTTACTGCTCTATAAAAATGGTCTACTATGATATTTCGAATAAATTAAGCGTTTACGAGATATTCATCGTCAAACATCAATGCATATTAAGGTGGATCAAAAAAAAAAAATATTTTTTTTTCGTTTGGTACTCTGAAAAATAGGTTCCTAGACACTTTTCTGGTATTATTAGAGGATGGCGTTCGTTATATGTCCGGCTTGAGTTGGCAAGCCGACCATTAGCACGAAGCAGACCTTTCGTACACAGAAATGGATTTAGTACTAAGAGTGAGCTCTTTTTGTCAATTGGCTTCGATTCTCTTAGTAGTGACATCTCGCAGCTGAAGTGGCGCGACTGAGTATAAGTGATAAGAGCGACCTTTGCGTTTTCTAGGTAAAGGTGCGTCAGTATATCGCCTTGGGAGTACAGCGTGGGTTCTTTCTTCACTCTAATTTTGAGTCGCTTGATGAAATTGAACATGTAAGCGATTACCCTGAGTGCTCGGGGGTATGATGAAAATCGCTCCAGGATGTCAGTATAATCCAATGTCGTGTGAAAGGAGTCGATTTTTCGACTTTCTGGGACAATTATGTTGCGCATGGGCGATCGTGGCCAAGAATCGGGAGATTCTGTTAACCATCGAGGACCATTCCACCGAAGAGTGGTGGTGGCAAGGTGCAGAGGCTTGCACCCTCTTGTACCTAGATCGGCGGGATTGTCAGCACTGGCTACGAGTCGCCAACGTGTATTTATGCCAGTTTAACTCTGGTCGAGACCAAGGGTCTGATACACTTAGTAGAGACCAATGATGCTTGGCTAGGCCTAGCCTAGGGGTATGGGGCGGCTTTCAGGAAAGCCCTCAACCTCCCCTCTATCACTACCAGGGGCGTGGCAATAGCGTTCTTAACCTGTAAAACGCTCTAGCGGCTAAAGTATTTGACCTAGATAAACATACAAACCAATTTGGACATTTAACGAACATGAAAACAGATAAATCAACCGTGCGAAGTGATAGAAACATACCAAAGTTCATATATTTTCATACAAAATATATGGGGTCTAGCCAAGCACCATTGGTGCACTAAGGTGTAATATTATAATATCTTTTTTTCGTCCTTTTCGATACGATATCCTTGAATTTGTTTTCTAAATTCTATAGACAATAAAATTCTAGGAAGCTACCTGGAAGCGCAAGTCGACGTACAGGCCATTATCTAATCGAGTAGTTGTGGATTTGTAAACATCTTCACAATATCGATCTTCTGGGGTTGTTATTGATATAAGGGGGAGTTCTTCTAACTCCCAAAATTTCTTCAGTTGTGTATTGAGGTACTCGTTTGAGATTTCCTCTACTTGAGTTGTCATTGTTGTGACTGGTCCCGCAACTAGTCCACTTAGGACCCACCCGAAAATGGTATTTTGCGCCAGAAGTGTTTTTGTAACTTTCTGAACACCTTCGAGAATAATTTGGTCTCATACCACAATAGCTGACTTATAGAATGTCTAGTTGAGCGGGAGTGTTGCTCTTTGAGCGGGAGTGTTGGTTTCACTTAAGGTGTGAAACCTTTCGCCAATGCTATATAGCTTGGGAAATAAGGGAAATGGGGCAGATTTTGTTTGAGTTTTGTACTACCCTTCCGCCCATTCCCGTCATTTCAAAATTGGGTAGTTTTGTTGGCAGTTGTAGTCTATTTTGTGCCCTAGACGCTATTAATGATCATTGAGATCCTTGGTCTAATAAGGCCCTAAGTTTAAACAGTTCTCCTCGGTGCTCGATGGAGACCACTGCTGTGGATAATAATACACTGCCTTGGTTTACGCTGTGAAGTGTCTGAGTTTTTAAAGCCTTTGAGCAGCATGGTCCTTCTTCGCAATTTTCGGAATTTTGTAAGTCGGGATTTGCTGTTGCAACTAATCACGCAGCTCTTTTAACAGTTGGTACAAAGTGTTTTCGTTCTTACGAAATTGTTTCATTCGTTGATATTTAGTATTTTAAATTTCTCGCAAGATTTCAACCTGTGCCCTCCTTTACACAGTTCGCATGACGGGCGTTTGTTTTGTTCGGATGTAAACGATTGTGTTTTGTAAAAACTACGATTTAAGTTATTGTTGTTACTCGCTTGGGGCCTTATGAAGCTTCGTTTTAGGTCGTGTTGAACGTTTTTAGTTCTGACCATTTTTTATCTATCCTTTCCGCAATTTCATTTTGGGTGGTTAATCTTTCATTTGTTGCCAAGTTGGGCACTTTCTTCGTGATGAGAGCGATTGCTCCCACAAAGGTAATGATATTTCTGGTAATGCGGATGTGCATATATTTACCAGAATGGGGTCCCGATTGTCTGTGGGAATATTTTGTGTCGCTAGAACCGACAAGCAATTTGAAACAGTGGATTGAAGTCTTAAAAATTCTTCACTTCTGAATTTTTGGTAAATTCATTAATATGGTTATTTCGTTCTCGTAGCGAGCTTTTAAAGCTTCCCACGCATAATTGAAATTTTGTATCGGAGATGATACAATTTTTGCACTTGTGATAATTTTGTATGGTTTATGCTGTAAACACGTCCCGCAAGGACGGTCATTTTTCATAACCACCGTGAAGAATTTCAGTGTCACATGCTGGCACCTTGAGGTGGATGCCTGAACTCAGCTCATGGCTTTGAACTTGTGGCAGCTCTACTATCGGTTGTGGAGTAGGTGTAATTGCTTTAATTAATTTCAATGGATCGGAAATCATAGCCTTCGTCTTTTCGTATTGGTCTAAGCAGTTTTCATATTTGGAGTATACTGAAGATTTGAAATTTTCAGGTAGATCTGATTCTTCAAATTCTACAATTGCGTCATGCGCAGCTTGGAGACGTGCCCAGAAATTACCCAGATTTTATTTTTTGATTTCTAATACCGATTCAGAATTGTCTTGAATCGGTAAAGATGAAAATCGAGTACAGTATCGAATTAGACTGCCACTCTCAGCAATAAACTTAGTATATGAAATATCTTTCAGGTTTTTTTTGCTTTGTAGCACCTTGCTTTGAGCGTGTAGCTTCAGCAGGTGTACATGGGCTCTTATCTTCAGAAATCATTTTTTGTACTTTTAGATATTGTATCAATTTAGATTCCTTAGAATCTCTGTTCATTTAGATAATATGAGAATATTGAAAATATGAGAAAAGAAATTCTCTCAGTGTACTTCTGATAATAATAAATGCGTGTGAAATCTTTAAGATAAAAAGTTTTTATTTGTGTTGTATACGCAATGTATGTATTAGCTTTTTTCTACCAATTGTTATTCTGCCGAACGGATATCGTGGGAATAGATCGGCAGAATATCGGTGCAATGCAGGTATGCACTTTTGAACACATGTGAATTTGTAAAATTTTTAACAATGCTGTTTATACATACGTGTGGGTGTATATTGCATTAATTTTGTTTCCCACTTTTCGTTATGTTATATTGGCATGTACATATGTAAGAGGTGACTATTGTGCATATACATATGTATGTATGTTTGGTTTTGTTATTTTTCGTTTCTCTTTTAATTTTCGCAATTGCCCCAACTTACTTTTTTGCTTATATTGTTTTGAGTATAAGGGGTTTTGCCGGAAAATGTTGTCTCGACAATTTTTTTATAGATATTATGTGTTTGGATACAGAAGTGTAAGCATAAGTGGGCCTTTTATCAGATATGTATATACCAGCATATATATGTAGGTATCTTTATATATGTACATAAATCTTCTGACCGTGTGTTTGCAATTGAACTGCTCCAAAACGGCTGGACCGATTTCGATGAAATGTTTTGTGTGTATCCAAGGAGATTCGAGAATGGTTTAGATTCACAATTTGGTCCACTGGAAAATGTTTTTTTAAATTAATTTTTCATTTGTAATTATTTGCTAATTTTGGAATGTTTGACCGATAGACTGCGCTACCATCGCTGTATCCAATATTCAAACCTTAAGTTGGCGTCAACATGCAATAAACAAAACGATGCCAAAGTGAAGGGCGACATCTGTAGACAAGTTTTCATAATGTGGACAGAGTTGTTCGTTCTTAAGTAATAAAATGGGTGTTTCAATACATCTATGGGTAGCCATAACATTTTTTTCATACCTGCTTACTATTGGAGGGGTTATCTTGACAGGCAATTTAAAATTGCAAAAGATCTGGCATAAAAAAATAGCGGCATAACTGAAGTGTTGATAAAAAGGTCTATTAAAATTTGAGATATACAGAAATCTTTTCGAAGCATTGCATAGAGCAATGCAATATTTAAACGGGAACGATGAAGTACTAATATGCGTACAATTTCGAACTGATCCTTCCTGAAAAATAATAAAATTGCTAAATATTGGGAATGGTAGAATAGAACTGCAATCAAATACACAGTGCAATGAATTAAAACTGGCTCATTTATTATTCGATGAATAATATACCACGGGCATCCCAAAAGACTGATGCCATAACCTTGCCAGCCGATTTTTTTGTCTTTCCACTTTCTACATTTTCAAAATAACATTTTTCCAAAAAATTAATATTTAGTTTAATATTGTTAATTTACAGAAAAATTATGCAAATTGGGTTGGGAATATATCATTGCTCATTTTAAATTTATTATTTTAATTGGTATATAAAATTTATGCCACCATTATTATAAAGTAGTCCAAAAATATTAATTCTTATTTTCCCAGAAATATACATTTGTAAAAATTTATCCTTTGTTATTATCTTATTTTTCCCAGAAATACATTTGTAAAAATAGGATTTTTATCCCTTTTGTATTTTCAACATAAAAGATTTAAGGAGTTCAAGAGCTCAAAACGTGCGCTACATCAGCTACCTACCCGACGGCATTTCGCAAACGATAAAATAAATTCTTCAAGAGCTCCTGCCGAGAATTCATACCTGGGTGAAGATTCATAAAGGACAGTTCGGCTGGTCACTTTTGTTACTTTTTGTACTTTCTTCTCAAAACTATTTATTTTGGAATTTGTTACTGTTATGAAGTACATATCTATATACATATATAAAAGAAAGAAAATTTGTTCAAAATTCATGTTTATACGAATCATTTGAATATTTCATTTCTTAAAATAAGAAAAATAAAAACAATAAAAAAATCATGACATTTATATATATAAAAGAAAGTTTTTGTTAGTTACACCATTTATAACGCAAGAACAGCTGAACCGATTTGGCTCAAAACTGGTGGAGAGGTAGCTTAGAACCAGGGTAAGGGCATAGGATACCTTTTATCTCTTTTTGTCAAAGTTTAATACAACTCATAAATACAAAAATTATATTTTAAATCATAAGCATTTGTTCAAAATTCATTTTTGCAGGAATCATTGGAATATACATGTATGTATGTATGTGTACAATGTTAAACAGAGTTTTCTCAAAAATAATACAATTGCTAAATATTTGTAATAGAAGAAAAGAACTGCAATCAAATACGCAGTGAAATAGATTATAACTGGCTCAGTATTCAGTCGTTGAGTATGTATTATACCACTTGCATCCCAAAATACTGATGTCATAACCTTTCCAGCCGCCTTTTTCGTTTTCCACGCCTGAGAACCAGTTCATCATGTGAAGTCCACTAGAATGACTGTCGATTGGACTCCAGTGGGAAATGATGGAGCTATATTTCTATCACTAACGAAAAATTTCGGCTTTATTCCGATTAGAGAGCACTTAAACACTGCTCAGAATCAGTTATTCGTTGTTTTTTTTGGATTATGAACTTGCGAGGCACCTACTTTGCTCATTTCGCCTGTTTCCAGCTTAGCAAATATCTTTTCAACGGTGGATTTCCCTGAGCCCAAATTCAACAATATTTTCCCCAAAAAAGCAATCCTTTATTAACACATGAAATGCTTTATGTTCCATTTTTTTGTAAACTAACACAAGTTGCTTCACAAAAATACTATATCTCATTAACTAATTGTTATAATCCAATTAATAGAAATCATATAGATGGTAGTAGTAGTATTATCCATGTATCAGCCACAGTGAAGCGTGGACGGGTCCTCTAGTAATTATATTAAAACGATAAAGGCAAAAATGCATCTAAAGCCGCCAATAAAATTTGTGCAGTTTATGGACCCGATACAGTTTCCATTTCCACCGCACAACGATGGTTTCGTTCTGGTGTAGAGGTAGTCGAAGATGCGCCACGCTCCGGAAGGCCTGTCGTCGAAAATTTCGATAAAATCGCTGAATTGGTCGAAAGAGACCGGCATAGTAGCAGCCGTAGCATCGGTCAGGAGCTGGGCATGAGTCATCAAAATTTAATTTCAATTTCAATAAAAAAAGATTCAATAAAAATACCGCAAGACTTTTTTGACAGCCCATTATATTATACTATATATTGGAGGATGGAGTTATGTGTAGAAGTTCACGCAAGTGAGGAAAGTTTTCTGATCGCCATTCACTTGGGAGTGGCCAGAAACGATTCTTTTACATATGACTCAAGCAGCTCACTACTTCCGGTCTTTGACCAAGTATCCTCTGGGTAGCCTAAGAACATCCGTTTGAAGGCGAGCTAAAGTGAGAAGGCGAAATATCCCCTACATAGGGTTGTGCGCTGGGTTTGGGACCCGCCACGTAAAAAAACACCCCCAATGAACAGTATAAGGGAACTGTGGGACGGCATTTCAAACTCCTTACGTACAGCTGCAACCGAAACCATTGGTTTTCGGAAAGTGCAAAAGAACAGCTGGTACGACGAAGAGTGCCGTGTCGCAGCGGAGAGAAAACAGGCTGCCTACCTCGCAATGTTACGATCGACCACAACACGTGCGGGATGGGATAGATACCGAGAGTTGAAGAGGGAAGCGAGACGCATTTGTAGAAAGAAAAAGAAGGAGGCCGAAATGCGTGAGTACGAAGAGCTTGATAAGCTGGCCTACAGGGGTAATCCTCGAAAATTCTACGAGAAAATGCGGCGGCTTACAGAAGGTTTCAAGACCGGAGCATACTCTTGTAGAACCCCCAAAGGTGATCTAGTCACCGATGCCCAGAGCATACTTAAATTATGGAGGGAACACTTCTCCAACCTGCTGAATGGCAGCGAATGCACAACACCAGGAGAAGGCGAACCCGATTCCCCGACCATGAAGAAGTTCGAATAGCAATTGCCCGCCTGAAAAACAACAAAGCGGCAGGGGCCGACGGATTGCCGGCCGAGCTATTCAAACACGGCGGCGAAGAACTGATAAGGAGCATGCATCAGCTTCTTTGTAAAATATGGTCGGACGAAAGCATGCCCAACGATTGGAATTTAAGTGTGCTATGCCCAATCCATAAAAAAGGAGACCCCACAATCTGCGCCAACTACCGTGGGATTAGCCTCCTCTACATCGCATATAAGGTTCTATCGAGCGTATTGTGTGAAAGATTAAAGCCCACCGTCAACAAGCTGATTGGACCTTTTCAGTGTGGCTTTAGACCTGGAAAATCAACAACCGACCAGATATTCACCATGCGCCAAATCTTGGAAAAGACCCGTGAAAGAAGAATCGACACACACCACCTCTTCGTCGATTTCAAAGCTGCTTTCGACAGCACGAAAAGGAGCTGCCTTTATGCCGCGATGTCTGAATTTGGTATCCCCGCAAAACTAATACGGCTGTGTAAACTGATGTTGAGTAACACGAAAAGCTCCGTCAGAATCGGGAAGGACCTCTCCGAGCCGTTCGATATCAAACGAGGTTTCAGACGAGGTGATTCCCTATCGTGCGATTTCTTCAACCTCCTTCTGGAGAAAATAGTTCGAGCTGCAGAACTAAATAGAGAAGGTATCATCTTTTATAAGAGTGTACAGCTGCTGACGTATGCCGATGATATAGATATCATCGGCCTCAACACCCGCGCCGTTAGTTCTGCTTTCTCCAGACTGGACAAGGAAGCAAAAGAAATGGGTCTGGCAGTGAACGAGGGCAAGACGAAATATCTCCTGTCATCAAACAAACAGTCGTCGCACTCGCGACTTGGCACTCACGTCACTGTTGACAGTCATAACTTTGAAGTTGTAGATAATTTCGTCTATCTTGGAACCAGCGTAAACACCACCAACAATGTCAGCCTAGAAATCCAACGCAGGATAACTCTTGCCAACAGGTGCTGCTTCGGACTGAGTAGGCAATTGAGAAGCAAAGTCCTCTCTCGACAAACAAAAACCAAACTCTCTAAGTCACTCATAATTCCCGTCCTGCTATATGGTGCAGAGGCTTGGACGATGTCAACAACTGATGAGTCGACGTTGCGAGTTTTTGAGAGAAAAGTTCTGCGAAAGATTTATGGTCCTTTGCGCGTTGGCCACGGCGAATATCGCATTCGATGGAACGATGAGCTGTACGAGATATACGATGACATTGACATAGTTCAGCGAATTAAAAGACAGCGGCTACGCTGGCTAGGTCATGTTGTCCGGATGAATGAAAACACTCCAGCTCTGAAAGTATTCGACGCAGTACCCGCCGGGGGAAGCAGAGGAAGAGGAAGACCTCCACTCCGTTGGAAGGACCAAGTGGAGAAGGACCTGGCTACGCTTGGAATATCCAATTGGCGCCACGTAGTGAAAAGAAGAAACGACTGGCGCGCTGTTGTTAACTCGGCTATAATCGCGTAAGCGGTGTCTACGCCAATTAAGAAGAAGAAGATATACTGTTCATACATATATTTGGATGTACATAAGTAATGTACCAAACTGTTTTCGGTTTCCCGGAAATCAACCGTAAGTTCAAACAGTTTGGTAGCAACCGTTCTATTAAAATTAACAGGATCCTATACAGTTTTTAGAAAGATAAACTGTAACTCTCAACATACATACATACATATATGGAAATAAGTACAAATTATTTAAAATAATAGATGGAGTCGATACTGTTGGCAGAGTTCTTAGTTCGATAGTTTATTCAAGACTCATTTTACAAAATGGATTCATGTTTCAGTAGTTATATATAGTATGTTACATATACAATATAGTGTATTCATATGAAATATATAACTTATTCGTATTACATTTTCGGAGAAAGCCCTCTTAGGAAATATTTTACTTGTTACATTTTCAACAGATACACTCACTTTGTGCCGCTTCAAGGGTCTTTGAGGGCTTTATATACGGTTAAGATATGGGGGGTAGTATATGCCACTGCGTCCAATTTGGTTCTTCTCTGTTTCCTTTCCTTTTGTTTGTTGTTGTGTAGTTGCAAATTTCCCATCGTTGGTTGGCTTTCCTTGTTTTGGGTGTGCTTTTTTGGTTTTTATTATTATTATCATTTTTTTTTTTAATTTTTTGTTTCAGGTTTATTAATGTTTAATTCCGCAGTTTATTAAGTTATTTCACATACCTTCGTAAAAGAATTATATGTGCAAATTTTTGTTGCAATGTATCTCGTGAGTTAATAACGGTAAATTTTTTTCCAGTATGCAGTATTCGTCGTTCACATATTTTGTTTGTATATAAGATTGAACATTCTTTCATTCGTTTCATTTGTATTATCGTTAATTGAAAATGTCATTGAAATTGGTATTTTTCATAGAAAATAATTATATGTGCAAATTCATCCATTTGTGCTCTGGCAGCTGAAGAGACAACATATAAAGTTTATTTTTAACTAAAGTGAAAAATTGGAAAATTAGTAAGGTATAGGTATTAAATATAAACCGTAGAAACATAATTTATTATTTTGGAATAGTTATATAGTTAAAATGCCACGTGGTGCAGAACTATCGGATGAAGAGCGGGGTAGGATGATTGGAATGAACTAAGCTGGCATAAGCATTGTACGAACTGCTGAGTCAGTGAACCGACATCGTAATACAGTTTCAAATTATTTGAAAATTCCTCAAAACTGTGATGTTATATAGGGTACTGGTCGGTTACCAGCAGTTGATAAGCGGACCAAGAGACGAATTCATCACTTAGCAATTAGCGAAGACATGAGTTGCAGGCAGATAAAAGTTGAATTAGGCCTACCAATCACTAGACAGTGTGTTCAGTTAATTATGAAGCATGGAATGGGCCTTAAGTTTGAATCAAAACTAGCTCAGCCGCGAATGAAAAAGCAACATAAAGATGCTCGTATTTCATTTTATTTCTTAATTAAACAAATTAAATTATAATTGGAATTTTGTTCAAGTTGATGTATTGCACATACAATTCCTTTACGAAGGTAGATTAGATTTTATACATACATATATGTTAAGCTTCGCGCCCGTGTGGATGTTTTTATGCTAAATTGAATTTCGCGCCCGGTTTTTTGAGGTTTCTGGTTCTCAGCTCTGTACTGTATGTATATGTATTTATAAGTGTGTGTTTTTTTATAACTGCACACACGATTTATATTATTTTTATTATTGCATTTTTTTATTTTTTTATTTTAATTTGAGAACCACAATACGGAACCGTTTCGTGTCCGTTTCTTGGCCTATCTCATTTAAACAGTTGTATTTAGACATTTTTTGGTCGTAAAGTGGCAAACTTCAAAAGAATTATTTGCGCAAAATTTTACCCCGTTATGTTATTTGCTTCTTGATTTGCGTACTGGAAAGTAAAAGAATCAAGTGGAATTTAAAATTGTGCTTTATGGGAAGGTGGCTTGGTTGTACTCCGCTTTCGCTCATTTTCACACTGTAATATATGAATATACTAGCTGTTACCCTGTGCGTTTCGCTACACCTAAATCGATTAAAACTCTTTAGGGTTTTTACTTTGTGTTTTATTTATTGTTGTAAAACTGTTACTTATTTATAAAACATTTATAAAACATATTGGTATACAACATTTTTGGTTTTTCCACCTGGCGCGTAAATGAATAAGCACCTTGGTGTTCCCACTCTCGAGCATGCGTCGAACATTAGGCCGTGGGAGAAGCACGGTCCTTCCAAATTGACGCCGCACACTTGTAACGTTTGCCCTTGCGATTTGTTGATGATCATCACAAAGGCAAGACGTACTGGGAACTGCAAGCGCTTAAATTCAAACGGCATGTCCGTTGGAATCATGGGAATGCGTGGTAAGAGTACAACTTCACCTGCTGCCTTGCCATTTAGTATTGTTGCTTCAATCAAATTTGGCCACATTTTTTTGACTGAAAATCTTGTGCCATTACACAAAGTCGGTGGCTTCAGATTCAGAAGTATAATGGGTGAACCGACTAGACCAAACGATGCGGTGGCAGACCGGGGATCCAAAGAATTCAAGAATTCAGTTGATAATTGACTACTTCATCTTGGATTTAAAACGCTATCAATCGATGTACATATAGCCAGGCTTCTCCCGGCAGTTTTTGAATGGCAA
>NW_026089623.1:12405480-12481791 GCF_024586455.1 Bactrocera neohumeralis | reverse complement strand
TTATTGCGTCCACTATGTTTATCAAAAGGTCTTTCGTTTGGCTTTCAGACCAACGAAATGTGCCGTTTAGCCTTAATCTTTTTTTCTATTAAATAATCAATTGAATATTAATAATACAAGCCAATAATTAGTTGTTATGAATTTACTTACCAAATAGACGCTTCCAGTTGATTGCGAATTGCGCAAAATGCTATGGTTGCCACTGAAAACGGTCTCGCATATTTGCAAGACTGTCGTAAAGTAAAATGCATGTAAAAATTAACAGCTGTTTTACGATATTGCGAATTTGCGATGTTGCCATACGTTTACGACGTTAAATGAGTTCCACTGTTATTTGCTTTTACAATTGTATCAATACCAAGAATTGTTGTGGGAATTAATTTTATTTTGTTTACATTTCGTTAGTAACATTATACAGATTTCGATTTGCACCTTCTCTATACTTTACGTTCTCTGTCACGATCACGTGTGTCATAATACGAAGTACAGGCTTTTACGTGACGAGTTATACGTTCACGGAGGTAACGATTCGACCAGAGATAAAACTGTTCATAAAAATTTAATTAAAAACTGCTTTAAAACAAAGTTAAAATTATAACCTAACGAAAAATTACAAAAATAATATGCATCAGAATTAGACAAAAACGTTAAAGTAAATATAATATAACTTTGCTGTCAAAAATAAAACTAAAAAGTAGAAATAAAAATATTTAAAATTGAAGGTGTAAAAAGAAAGAAATTAATATATACATATACTTATGTCATTACCTGAGCCAAGGCCAATATTATAACTTCATATAAATTAAAAAATGAAGAAACATTTAGAGTAAGAATCACTTTAAGAATGAAAATGAATTGTAAACTTTTTTCTAATAGGTATTTAAATATTTTAAACAATAAATCATGTAAAATATGTACATAGTTAAGAAATTCACCACTTAATTACGCAAAGGCGAATAAACAGTACCTAGCATCATTCTAAGGAATCAAGCGAATCGTCAATGAATATGATATCAGTTCCAAAGATGACACTACATATGTCGCTCAATGAAACATTTTATAAATAAAACCTTACGGTACGAAAGAGGACTCTAGAGCTCAGCCATAGTACTCCTTACATTGAAATCTCCCAGGTGCCCAAATAAAACTTTACAATCACTTGGCTGTCGAACGCGGACGTTCGAAATTAAGAAAGGGGGAGTTAACAAAAAAAATATTTTGTTATACAGTGCACTGTACCATGTAAGCTCAAGAATGCTCAGGAATGCAGGTACAATATTTGGCAAACGCATCACGCCACTTTACCGCTACCCACTAAAAGAACGCCAAATTAATATTACGGATTTTAATGACGCTACTAGCACGCGACTAACAATATGCGTCGCTGCCGGCGCTTAGAATATTAATTTCGTGATAGTATAAGCTTAGATTTAAGTTTCACTTTTAATTCGGCTGTTCACTAAGTTGGTTGGACATTGCTCCAACAACTTAAGAATTAAAATTAAATAAGTATTAAATAATTGTACAGTTGTGACAAATGTTGTGTTATTAAAAACAAAAATTAAACTTAAAAGAAGTTAACTTAAATATTGCCTGTGAATATGCCACCAACAAAAAATTGAAACATTTTTCTACCAAAACAACAATCGTCTCAAATAGCATAAGAATCACAGGTCAATATGGCAGCCAAATTTTCGAAGCCCAAATGTAGTAAATCTTGCAGCAAAACCATTTTCATGTTTAAATGCAGGCGCACATTCAACAAGCGACCTCACTTCATTCATAAAGACAGACGCCGTAACATCTGCCCGAGCATGCCGTTGCCAACAAGCATCTTTTCTCGAAGATGGCAAAAGCTAAAAATCATAAATTGAACAACTTTCTGATGCTTCTTCACAGAAAGAAGTGACAAAAGTGGCAACATAGCCGTTGTCGATTTACAATATTTGTCTAAAATATTTTTCCGTGACTCGCAAAAATCTGCGTCGATATGTATACAAGCCCATACATAAACATACATATTTACGCTAGTTTGTAGGCGAAGCTGTTCGAGCGGCAAGGGAAGCGGTGACAATCGGTGTTCGTTCGTTTGTGTTTTTCGGCACAGCTCGGCTTTTTACCAACAGAACAATGTTGTGACGCTTTGTCGTCGTGCCAGTACTTCGACACATTGACTCTTTGACAAAACGAGAGCTGCGACCATTGGCTGTCCGTAACAACGGAGTTGCGAATGATGCGTGCGCACTTGTTATTATGATTGTTTGTACATATGTATGATGTGGCTCATATTTCCTTTCGTAAACATACAGATAAATGTGGCAAAGAAATATCACAATTCCCTGGTTGAGAAAAAATGTTCATTCCGCATTTGTTGATTACAAAAATGCCGACGGCAAAACGCAATGCCAAAAAGTTTTTTTCAACTGCTTCTTTTTAACTCATAATGAATTATATCAATTAAATACAAAAACAAAAAGCTATAAAAATGTGTAAAAAAACTAAAAAAGAATATATGTAAATCGCATGTCATAAAATGAATTCATTCCTCGGTTAGTCAACTATATGCATTGATTCATAATGTTAACAAAGCTGTAATTCTGCTGATTCCCTTTTGCTAAAATCAAAGCAATGTTAACATTTTACAGCATTGAGGTGAGTTCCGTGGTTTAAATTTTACAAATTTTCGATATCGAACCCGCACCTTCTCTATGTCTTTGCATTCTTTGATATAACTTGTTCACACTTTTCTTCTGATCAAGCAAATAATTCCATTATGCATTATGAAATTAGATACACCAAAACTTATAACGTATGCATACACATATGTAAGTGCCTGCGCGCACTTTGAAATAAATATTAATTTAGTTGAAGTATAGACCTAAGCAAGGAAGTTCGGTTTTTTTATTTTCAACTCCGTAGCTTACACTAAAACTGGCGACGAGGACTAAAAATTACCCACCCAGCACTGATTTATGGAACTTAATATTATAAATAATAATTAAGCACCAATAAAAGCGCGAAAATAGCAAATCGAGCAACTTCAAGCGTCAAGTTTTCAGAATTAAGTCGACCAAGTTAATAATCAACAAAGTTAAAAACGCGTAACATAACAAAATAAAAATAGAGTGGAAATTAGTAATCCTTAATAAAAGAGGTAACAACAGCAGTAGCAACAATAATAAAAACAACATCATCAACAGCGGTAACAACAGCAACAGCAACAGCAATAACAAGAACAACAACGTCAACAGCAACAACAATAGCAGCAGTAACAGCAATTACAATTACAACAACATCAATAGTGGCAACAAAAGCAACAGCAGCAGCAGTACCAAATAAAAGTAAGAAAATATATAAATATACATTTCTCGAAAATTTTTTAGATACAAAGAAAGGTGTACAAATTATCGCAAAAAAGTGTAAACAAAAATTTAATTGTCTGTATACAGAGCGTTGCAAAATCGAAAACAAATAATAAAGTTTCATTAAAACAGTGACTCCAAAATCCTCTCTGTGTCTCTACTAACATTGATTTCAAACTTTTAGATAGGTGTCTTCACTGTAAGAGCAGACAGCACCTCTCAAACCATACAAGATCAATTAAAATATACAGGAGGAATTGTTAATACAAAACAAATCAAAATAAATACGAACATATTTTGTATTTTCACTTGAAACAAAATTCTCTCAAAATGAAAGCATCCACCATACCATTTTTTCAACTTATTTTAAACTGTATTAATGGAATTGCCGAGATCCGAACCAATTAACGGCTTTTATTAGGCAAATTGAAGACATATTACCCACAATATTAACTTTTCATGCAAATAGTCAAAAAATGTTATGCAATTATCTGAAAGGTAGATGCGCAGGAAAAACTAGGGAAATAATTCACAGATATGGACAAGTTAGTGATTGCGATACACTGAAACAAATACTTTTGAGCACTAGCAGGGAAAAGAAAAATTCAGCGCAACTTATGGACGAGTTGAAAACCATCAGTCTCGACTCAACAATAAAAAATTATTGTTTTAAAATAAATAAAATTAGGAATAAACTTCTTATTCTTTACTGGCGTAGACAGAGCTTTCGCGATTATAGCCGAGTTAACAACAGCGCGCTAATCGTTTCTTCTTTTCGCTACGTGGCGCCAATTGGATATTCCAAGCGAAGCTAGGACCTTCTTCATTTGGTCCTTCCAACGGAGTGGAGGTCTTCCTCTTCCTCTGCTTCCCCCGGCGGGTACAACATGGCCAAGCCAGCGAAGCTGCTGTTTTTTAATTCGCTAAACTATGTCAATGCCGTCGTATATCTCGTACAAGTCATCGTTCCATCGAATGCGATATTCGCCGTGGCCAACGCGCAAAGGGCCATAAATCTTTCGCAGAACCTTTCTCTCGAAAACTCGCAACGTCGACTCATCAATTGTTGTTATCGTCCAAGCCTCTGCACCATATAGCAGGACGGGAATTATGAGCGACTTATAGAGTTTGGCTTTCGTTCGTCGAGAGAGGACTTTGCTTTTCAATTGCCTACTCAGTCCAAGTAGCACCTGTTGGCAAGAGTTATTCCGCTGTGGATTTCCAGGCTGAAATTTTTGGTGGTGTTCATGCTGGTTCCCAGATATACGAAACTATCTTCAACAAAGTTATGACTGTCAACAGTGACGTGAGAGCCAAGTCGCGAGTGCGACGACTGTTTGTGTGATGACAGGAGATATTTCGTCTTGCCCTCGAGATCAATATCATCGGCATACGCCAGCAGCTGTACACTCTTATAAAATATTGTACCTGCTCGATTAAGTTCTGCAGCTCGAATTATTTTCTCCAGCATCAGATTGAAGAAGTCGCACGATAGGGAGTCGCCTTATCTGAAACCTCGTTTGGTATCGAACAGCTCGGAGAGGTCCTTCCCGATCCTGACGAAGCTTTTGGTGTTCTTCATCGTCAGTTTAGACAGCCGTATTAGTTTTGCGGGAATACCAAATTCAGTCATCGCGCCATAATGGCAGCTCCTTTTCGTGCTGTCGAAAGCAGTTGGAAATCTACGAAGAGGTTGTGTGTCTCGATTCTCCTTTCACTGGTCTTTTCAAATATTTGGCGCATGGTGAATATGTGGTCGGTTGTTGATTTGCCTGGTCTAAAGCCACACTGATAAGGTCCAATCAGTTTGTTAACGGTAGGCTTTAATCTTTCACACAATACCCTCGATATAACCTTATATATGTTTTTTTATAGCTCGGCCGGTAATCCATCGGCCCCGCCGCTTTGTTGTTCTTCAGGCGGGTAATTGCTATGCGAACTCCTTCATGGTCGGCCAATGGAACGTCTGCTCTTTCGTCATCGATTAGGGAATCAGGTTCGCCTTCTTCTGGCGTTGTACGTTCACTGCCCTTCAGCAGGCTGGAGAAGTGTTCCCACCATAATTTAAATATGCTCTGGGCATCGGTGACTAGATCACCTTTGGGGGTTTTACAAGAGTATGCTCCGGTCTTGAAACCTTCTGTAAACCGCCGCATTTTTTCGTAGATTTTTCGAGCATTCGTTGAGAGGTAGGTAGCCTGTATTCTCTCCGTTGCGATACGGCACTCCTCGTCGTACCAGCTGTTCTTTTGCATATACTACATAATAGAGTATTAGCGCATAATGATTTAAATTTCTCAACGAATGAAGTTAATGAGATAGCGCTGAAATCATTTAAAGAACACCTCCCAGAACCCACAAAAACTATGATTTTAGCAAGAAACCCGGATTGTCTAGATGAGGCATAAAAAATAATATTAGACATCAGGGATTCACAACGCTAGGGCAAGAAAGGAAATATCCTATCAAAATTAGTTAGCGTTAACAACAGAACAATTTATAATAGATATAATAATAATATGCCACACTACAGATATAAAGGTGGCTATCTCCCAAGAAATGAAAATAATACTAAAAATAATAACTACAACA
Source organism: Bactrocera neohumeralis (assembly GCF_024586455.1). Taxonomy (NCBI): domain Eukaryota; kingdom Metazoa; phylum Arthropoda; class Insecta; order Diptera; family Tephritidae; genus Bactrocera; species Bactrocera neohumeralis. Next base: position 12,475,837 of record NW_026089623.1, on the reverse strand, counting down.
GTGGCAACGGATCAAACCAAACTAGAATGTCAAGCCAAACAACAAACACAAATATAACCAACAGGGAAATTTTAACTCACAGAGAATCTTTAATCAACAAAGAGACGGGAATCAAACGCGAAATTATAACCAATCAGGAAATTATAATCGGTCCGCAATATCAAATCATAATAGACCAGAACCTATTTATATTGGCAATGCAAATACAAATTTTCAGTGGGAGTTACAAAACAATTGCCCTATATAATAGATACACATATAAGAAAGTTATATTTCATCATTGACACTGGAGCAGAGTTCAGTCTGATCAACGGAAATATTTGTAACACGAAATGGAAGAGGGAAGTAGAAGAGCAAGTCACAGCAATGGGAAGAAAAACGGAAGTTAAGAAACTTTGCAGATTCCAAATATTTAAAGAATTTAGTGAAAAAGAATGCATATGTGAATTCCTTCAATGTAATTTCAACAAGAACTTTGACGGACTTATTGTTAACAATATCTTAACGAAGATAAATGCGATAATAGACTACCCAAACAGAATTATAAAAACAAAAAAAGGTAGGTAGGTAGGAGTACAGCCCTATTGGCCTCAATTAGCACTTGATGTGCCATTTTGATACATTATTCGTAGAACCTCCTGTATCTGCTATTACGTTTCACCTTCTCTCTCAAACCATTTTGAGGTTTCGATAAAACTACTTATGTCCGATATGCTTTTAGTGGAAATCCACTCAAGGTTTGGTGCTTGATGGATTCCAAGTGTTTTCTGTCGGATCTGTGCTAGAGCTGGGCATTTGCAGAGAAAGTGGAAAATTGTTTCCTTGTTCCCTGCTACTCCGCAGCCTCGGCAGATGTCGTTGTATGGTATTCCCATTTTGGACGCATGTTCCCCAAATGGCCAGTGCCCTGTTGTGGTAGCTGTTACTCTGTAGATGCATTTTCTTGACCTATTTAATAAGTCGTTGGTTCTTTTCCTGTCATATGTTGGCCATAATTGTTTAGTTATGACGCTTTTTCTAATGTTTTTCCACCTGTTATTTGCAACTTGTTGAAATTGTCTATTGATCTCTCATTTGATCGATCCTAGCGGGCTTGGTATTAGCTCCGCGTCGGATTCGTTGAGGAAAGCTCCTGTCTTTGCCAACTCATCTGGTTTTTCGTTACCGAAAATGTTCCTGCGGCCGGGAACCCAGATCAAGTTTAGTTGGAGCTTGCCTTTTAGTGACCTTAGTGCTCTCTTGTAGTTGTGAACTATGCTGGAGTTTGTCATGGGTGAAGATAAGGCCAGGAGCGCCGCCTGGCTATCCGTAAATATAGTTGCTTTATGTATATTCCCTTGGTTTTCTAATAGAACTTCGCAGGCTTTTTCTATGCCTAGTACTTCTGCTTGGAAGATGCTAGTCGAGTTCGGTAGACGTATAGAGAGAGATATGCCAAGATCAGCGGAGAATACCCCCGTGCCTATTCCGCAGTCCATTTTGGTCGGTATAGACTGAGATGGTATCCTCCTCTCCTATTGAACCTCTTCTCCATTCTCGTCTAGATGGTATCCTCACCTGGAAGTGTCTATTGAAATCCAGCTTTGGGAGAATGTAGTCTGATTTACTAATGGTGAGCTTGTTTAGGATTGCACTATGTCCGTAGTTCTGCTGATTCCAATCTCTAATTCGTTTATTCTTATCGCCGCAATAGCTGCTGTTTTGTGAATAAAAATGTCCATTGGTAGTTGATGCAGGATCACGTTGAGCGCATCAGTCGGACATGACCTGATTGCCCCAGTAACACCCGCACATGCTGCTCTTTGTATACCATTTAATTTTTTATTGTTTGTTTAGCGCTGGCCACCATACCAGAGCCGTTGGTTTGAGGCCCCAATTCTTGTTGACGATTCTCTTACAAGTATAGTAGGCCATGTAAGCTTTGTTTATTCTTTTGTATATATTTATTTTCCAGGACAGTTTGGTGTCAACCTCCACCCCCAAGTATTTAGCTGTGGGGTGTACCGTTTAGTACCGGAAGTTGAAACTGAGGTATTTTGGTTCTGCTTGTGAATAGCATCAGTTCTGTTTTGTTCGGGTTAACTCCTAGTCCATTGTTCTTAGCCCATAGGTTTAACCTTCGAAGTGCTCTTTCCATAATCTCGCTGACTGATACCAACAACACTATATCGTTTGCATATGCTACTGCTTTCACTCCTCCACCGTTTAGTTGGAGTAGTATTTCGTTCAGCGCTACAACCCATAGAAGCGGAGAGAGGACCACTCTGTTTAAATGAGTTAAGCCTCCCTCTCACACAACCTGGGAAAAAACTGGCGCAGCCTAATACGACAGCGCAATTCACCACAGCTGATGACACTTTACGCAGCTCACCACACCTGTGCTCCTACCCACTCATCAAAAAGGATTGACAACGGGAAAGCAGGTACATTCGTTGACACAATTCCTGTTTCTACACTGCGCCGCGTCGACACCGTTCAACATAATTCGCTCCTCATAATTCGACGATCAACATTCGCTAACAACTCGTCACATATACTGCGAACATCGTCACATAACTCTCAACTCTCCGCTGACAACACCCGTCCCGCGCGCTACAGGAAGCTTTGGTCAATAGCGATCCGGCGCGATATCTACATACGCTCGTTTTATGTTGGTTACCCAAATAGTGGAAAAGTTATTGATAACAAAATAAACTTTGTAAAAATACATATAAATACCTAATAAATTATATCTTATATCATACTACTCAAATAACCCGGTACTTTTATTCCCGATGTGCGTGACATTGTATCTACTGGTTAGAAGATTAGACATGGTCCTTCGAGAAACGAAAGCTATGATCTCCGATCAATTAAAGCTAATAAAAGCAATTGCACCTACTCCCCACAGTAGAGTAGAGCTGCCACAAATGCAACAATATCAAGAGGCAAGTTCAGGCATCTACCTCGAGGTGCCCGCATGTGACACAGAAACATTCTATGGAGGTTATGAAGAATGGCCGTCCTTCCGGGACATGTTTACAGCCGTTTACATCAACAATCCACAACAATCAAAAGCACAAAAATTGTATCACCTCCGATACAAGACAAAAGGTCAAGCAGGCGTCATAGTAAAACAGTTCGCTCTTAATGACGATAATTTCAATTTGGCTTGGGAAGCTCTAAAAGCTAGATATGAAAACGACAGAATACTGGTCGATAAGCAAGTAACGACACTAATGAACTTGCCAAAAATTAAGAAAGAAACAAGTGTAGAATTCACCAAACTAGAATCCACTGTTTCAAATTGTTTGTCGATTCTATCGACACTAAATATTCCCACAGACAGCTGGGACCCAATTCTGGTAAACATTTGCACCGCCGCATTATCAGAAAAGTCGTTACTTCTATGGGAGCAATCGCTCTCATCACGAAAAAAGTGCCCAACGTGGCAACAAATGAAAGGTTTTCTCACCACCCAATACGAGATTGCGGAAAGGTTAGAAGAAAAAATAATCAAAACTAAGAACAAACACAACCAAAATGGAAGCTTAAATAGACCCCAAGTTAGTAACAAAAACAATTTAAACAAAAACTTTCACAAAACGCAATCGTTCACATCTGAACAACGAAAACATACATCATGCGAACTATGTAACAGAAGGCATAAACTTAAATCTTGCGAGAGGTTTAAAAACTTAAAAGTTAGCGAACGAAATAATTTTGTCAGGTCAAAAAGACGTTGCACAAATTGCCTGTCACATGCGCATACATTTACAAATTGCAAAAGCAAATTTAATTGCTTACATTGTCACAAAAGACACCATACGATGCTTCATTACAGCACATATCCCCTATCACACCAAAAAAGGGCGCATATTAAAAAAACCACGGGTTTAATTGCAAAAGCAAACCCCGAAACCCTAAACTGTAAAAATTGCCAAGAGACACCATGTTGCTCAAAGGCACAAAAAGTTCAAACGCTGCACAGCGAAACACAAAGTGGACTAGTTACAGAACTAGTTACCACCATACCAACTCAAGTTGAGGATAATGCAAACCTTAATTCACAATTAAGGAAATTTCGAGATATAGGGAAACCTCCTCCTATATTAAAAGCACACACAACTTTTCGGCCCCGCAGGATGGCTTTCGCCAATAATGAAAACCAATTCTGAACAAATCCTAGAGCGGTGGCAGGCTACTAAACGCCAAATTAGTGCACACGCACTAAAAACATAAAATATAACACAGTAGATAAAGTAACGCACCTACACTTACAAAAAGTAAAGATCGCTCTTATCGCATCTATGCAAGCGCTCCTCATATGGGTGAGTTAGGGAAATCGGCTCTACACAGCATCAATTATGATGAATGAAGATTTTTCTACTCTATGAATCGAAGCCGTTCTCCATTCACGGCCACGCTCTCGCAAGATTCCTTTAATTTCAAAGTCCTAAATCTAGAGCTAAGGAGTACCCATTCTGGCCACATCTGAGCCGGACGTGGAGTTACTATCCTTCATAAGCCGATCATAAATTAAATATCATAAAAAAATTGCAACCATTGCCAATAACACATAAAAGCTGCATAATAAATAACCCGCAAAATAAAGTTGCTTCTCTTAAGCATCTATTTGCATTGAATTCATATTCAAATATGTACATGTTATATATTTTAAACCCAGTCACCGACTAACCTCTGAGGCGTGCGGACGTTCACTCTTTTCGTGTGTTATCAGTATTCGCTTGTTTGTCTGTTTTCGGTATACCGTTTCGTTGCTCTGTGACGCTCTCTGCGTATCAATTGATATCTTCAAAACAAAAACAAAAAAAAAGTGCATAAATAGTTATAAGTGGTTGAGTAAGGTGTGTTCATAATGCCCCTGGGGCCTACAATCCAGGGGAAAATAGGTTCGCCCTACTTTCCTCTAGTCCTCATACAAAACGAAAAAAAGCCAACAAATCTCAAGAGACTTTCCCTGAGCTCCCCCCCATTAACATCTCTAAAAACGACGACCCAAAATACATAGTTCTTAAATCATTAGAAGACAATAAACCACTGTCACGTTTTTCATGCTTTGCGGTGCATAAAGCCATTTTAGGCATTAGCAAAGATGTTAAATCCATTTCCGAATTGCGCGACCGAAGTCTTCTCTTACTAGTGCAAAATAAAAAAAACTGCTGAAAAATTCACAAACACGATAACACTTTCGAACATCTGCAAAATTTCAGTCAATTACCATGAACACCTTAACTCCGTAAAAGGCACGATTTTCGCGCCATTTCTTAACCATTTGCCTGAAAAAGAAATTATTGAAGGCCTTGAAGATTATGGAGTAAGCGCAGTGTATAAATTCCAGAAGAAGCTTGAAGGTGTCATAGTCCCAACAGGTGCAATGCTCCTCACTTTTGATGCCTACAAGCTACCTGAGGAAATTGATGTAGCCTGGCGAAAAATTTCAGTCCGTCCCTACTATCCCAATCCGATGCGCTGCAAAACCTGTCAAAAGCTCGGACACACAATAAAAAAATGCAAAGGCCTTCCTACATGCGTCAACTGCAGTCTCCCCCCTCACCCTTCCTCCGCAAACACTTGTCCCAAGTTTATACAGGCTAAAGAAATTTTAAAAATAAAAACCATCGACAAATGCAGCATGCGTGAAGCAGCAATTAAATACAGATCTCAGCACTCCTCCACCTCTTCTTTTACACACTTTTCAACAATAATTTCTCTACCTGCACAAATAACCACTCCAAACATTCCCATTTCAGCCTCCACAACATCAAAACCTTCCGAAAACGACAAAACAAAAAATTCACCTCAAGCTTCAAAAAAAATTTCCACCTCTTCAAATAATACTTCAACTAACACTAGCTTACCAAACTCCAACAAATCTATCACCCATTCATGGGCTTCTAGCACGACCACGCCAACAAACAACAAAACTTCAATCACCAATTCACCTTTTAATTCTACTTCGACCACACCCTTCTCTCTCACCAATTCTTCAACAATCAACCCCACCTCAAGTAACAATTATATCTTCCCCTCGCCCAGAAATAACGACTGTGGTGGTCTAATGCAGAGTGGCAAAAGCAGTTACATGCGTGTGTGTATGCATATATTCGTTCTCCCATCACTTTTCGTTTTACCTCCATATCATTTGCTATTCATCATGTTATCAATTTTGCAATGGAATATGAATGGTTACCTCAATTACTATCACGAACTTGAAATTCTGATTAAATACTATTCCCCATCCATCATTCTTTTAACCGAAACTCACTTACACAAACTCCAGAGGACAAAAAATTGAAGACGCGTCAATCTCATCAAATTTTATATCACTAAATAATGGTGCTCCCACCCACTTTTCGACTCACCACACCTTTTCTACATTTGACATTACACTTTGTTCCGCCTCTAGCCTCAAATTGCCAGTGGAAAGTCCTTCACTCATTGCATGGAAGCGACCACTTCCCTATCCTTACCCAAATAACCTCAGTCTGCAACCAATCCTTGGTAAAATTCACACCCAGATTTAAAACTAACCAAGCCGACTGGAAGAAATTCGGTCAAATGTGCGAAGAAATCAGTGCAGCCTCTCCAATTGCTAATAACATAAACCAAGAAGCAGCTAAAATCTTAAGAGTTATACGATCAGCAGCTCACCTCACCAATACCACAAACTAAACCAAATAGATCCAATAAAACCGTTCCTTGGTGGAGCTCCGAACTATCCACACTCCAGGTTTCCAAGCAGAACTTGTGGCACCAATACATAATTCAAAATCTGCCAAACTCAGTCAGGAGTAGACTACTCAAGCTTTACAATTGCATTTTTGATAGTGGCCCCTACCCACAATTTTGGAAAACTGCATGTATTGTTCCAATACTAAAACCCAACAAACCCCTTTCAGATCTAAACAGTTATAGACCAATTTCGCTCCTATCATGTCTTGGAAAATTATTAGAAAAAATTATTGTCAATCGCTTAGCGTGGTATGCTGAAGTGAAAAACCTTATAAGCCCTAATCAAGTTGCATACAGAAAGGGATTTGGCACCATGGATGCACTCCTACATCTAGACTACTTTATTTCAAACGCTTTATCCTCCAAAAACCACGTGTCTTTATTAGCGATAGACTTTCAAAAAGCATTCGATAGAATCGGCATACACATAGTTTTGAAACAACTTGACGCTTGGAAAGTGGGCCAAAAAATTAAAAAATTTGTTAAAAATTTTCTCCAGCATAGAAAGTGTAGAGTCAAAATAAACGGATTTCTGTCCAACAGTGTTCCTTTGGATAATGGCACCCCGCAAGGTTCACCCTTATCTGCATTTCTTTTCATAATCGCGTTTGATGAAATAGTTCTCCGAACAACAAATATCCGCGGCATCCAATGTCAGCTCTACGCCGATGATGTAGTCTTCTACACAAAGTGTAACAATCTAGCTCAAGTCACTCAAATTTTCGAAAATGTCCTAGCAGAGTTAACTTCATGGTCCCTGACTGCTGGTACCACAATATCAATAGAAAAAACAAAAATTTTACACGTTTGCAAAAAAGTGAACTGCTCTAATCTAACTAACTTCTGTACTAACCTTAATATTAGCATTGTTAATGAACTTAAAGTTTTAGGATTAATAATAGACTCTAAATATAGCTTTAAATCACATTGTAAATATGTTAGAGACTGTCTTGTGACAAGATTAAATATAATAAAATATCTAACATCTAAGAAAAGCCATATTCACCCGGCCACTCTTGTCAACGCTACCAGAGCCTGAATACTCTCCAAGGTTGAATACGCACTACCACTTTATGGAAACTGTCCAGCATCTGCAATCAACAAAATATCCACGCCTTATCACGTAGCAATACGGAGAAGCATAAGAGCATTCCCTACGACACCCCTAAAAAACCTCTTTGCAGAAACTGGCTTGCCTACAATCGCTGAAAGAACAATCGATAGCTGCCGTCGTTTACTCCCTAAACTGCTATTTACTCCAAACAATCTTTTAAAAAGAGACGTAAAAAACGCGATGTCAAGAAAACGGGAGCCAAGATTCTTGCCAGCAATCAGTCGACCGCTGAAATTCCTTAAACACCTTCAGATACCGCATACTTCAAGGCCTAGAGTATCCACTATCCGCCCACAGTGGTTGATTAACAACATTCCTCACACAATTAAAACGCTCCAATTTCCAAAAACAAATACACCACAAGAGAAATACAGAGCAATTTATGCGAAAGTAAAGCACTTTTACAGCCAAAATGGATGGAACTTCTTATTTACGGATGGCTCTAAATCCCGCGACAACACATCATTTGCAGTAACAAAAGAAAATGGAGAAATTATTCGGCACGGCCTACTCCACCCAATTTGCTCCGTATTTACCGCTGAAGTCTCCGCTGTTCTCGAAGCCATCATATATGCTAAGCTTCACCGAGGCAAGTTCATTATTTGCACCGACAGTAACTCATACCTTGACGCCATCGAATGCCCCTCCAACGGTCAAAATGAGGTAGTCGCGATACGCAACACTTTAATAGCCACACCTCGAAAAATCAAACTAATGTGAATACCAGGCCACATAGGAATCATTGGCAACGAAAACGCTGACGCCGCTGCAAAAAACGTTGCAAAAACACCATCCATAATGTTTAACTATATGTCTAAAAAAGACATTTTGACTGAAGTCGCAAACGAAAGACGCCAGACTCAAATTAGCGATTGGAACACCTATGCTCATCACTACTCCGCTATCAATCCTAGCAGAAAGAAAGGAATTATCGCTGCCGACATAGCTCTCAACAATTAAGCCATTTATTCGCCTACGCCTGGGGCACACAATTATCACGCACGCACATCTTCTACAACGTACCCCACCCAGTAAGTGTCCATTTTGTGAAGAGCCGGCATCAATTCGGCATTTACTACATTGTCCAATTATCGACTCAACCCGAAAAGAGATCCTGAGTGCAACGGATCCCTTCGACCTTTTGAAAGAGGCTAACATCACAAACGTTCTAAAGATGTACAAATTGTTGAAAGAGACTGACTTGTTAAAGCATATTTAATATTAAGAATAAATCGTAGTTAGCTCTAATAACACATGGTTAAGGTGTAACGTTATATTAGATTACAGACAGCCGAAGGCCCTTGTTGCTAGCGCTGCTAAATATTTATTTGTTAAATAATTTATTATTGTACAAATTTCTTAAAAATAAAAAAAAATAAAAAAAAAATATTTTAAACCAAAGCTGTTTTCCACATACACGAACAAATATGACAATATTACAACGCGATTATTAAATACATTTGCTGTCAAATCAATGCTACTCCATCAGCAGTACGGCGAGATACGTGCAATTACATAGGTTTGGAATACTAGGCAAAATATTCGCCTAGGGGGCCCAGGATGTTTAAATGAGTTAAGCCTCCCTCTCACACAACCTGGGAAAAAACTGGCGCGCCCTAATACGACAGCGCAATTCACCACAGCTGATGACACTTTACGCATCTCACCACACCTGTGCTCCTACCCACTCATCAAAAAGGATTGACAACGGGAAAGCAGGTACATTCGTTGACACAATTCCTGTTTCTACACTGCGCCGCGTCGACACCGTTCAACATAATTCGCTCCTCATAATTCGACGATCAACATTCGCTAACAACTCGTCACATATACTGCGAACATCAACTCTCCGCTGACAACACCCGTCCCGCGCGCTACAGGAAGCTTTGGTCAATAGCGATCCGGCGCGATATCTACATACGCTCGTTTTATGTTGGTTAAAATACATATAAATACCTAATAAATTATATCTTATATCATACTACTCAAATAACCCGGTACTTTTATTCCCGATGTGCGTGACATTGTATCTACTGGTTAGAAGATTAGACACACTCCTTTTGGCGTCCCTCTACTCACATAACTTATTTGTGTTGCATCGATAGTATCCATCTACACAGTGACATATATACCACCATGTGCCAGAGAATTAATTATATCATTTACTTCTATGTTGTTGAAGGCGCCCTCTATATCTAGAACAGCAGCCATGGTGTATTGTTTGTGGTGTAGTGATTTTTCAATTACACTTATCACCTCGTGAAGGGCAGTTTCGGTTGATCGGCCCTTTATGTACGCATGTTGGGACCTCGATAACTTCTCCGTCATTACCGTTCTTACGTGTAAATCTATTAGCCTTTCTAGTACCTTCAACATAAAGGAGGTAAGGTTTATAGGCCTAAAATCCTTGGCATTCTCGTGTGTTCTTCTGCCTGGTTTTGGAAGGAACACAACTTTACTTATTTTCAACTTCTTGGGATGTAAGATAGTTTAATGCTGGCTTTGTATATATTTTCAAGCCTTTGAATCATTGGTTCTACCAGTTTTTGCAGCATTATGGGCATAATCTCGTCAGGGAGTTGCCGCTTTGAATGGTGCAAAACTATTAATGGCATATTTGATTTTGCTTTTGTCTACTATTTGGCTTCGATAATCAGCTGCGATCAACGGTGGTTCTGGTTGAACTGGGAAGTGCGTTGTAATTACTACCTCCAGAGACTCTTTTGCCGAGGAGGTCCAATCACTTCCCTCCGCCCTAATGTAGGCAGTATTAAAATGATCTTTGAATAGCATTTTGCTCAGCCTAGTGGTTTCTCTGCAACTTTCTAGTGATGTGCAGAAAGATCTCCATGAGTCGTTTTTAGCTTTCCTGACTGCTTTTTTGCATCTTTTCAAAATATCTTTATATGACTGCCAGATTTTGGTTCTAAAACTCTCATTGAAAGCTTTCCTTAGTTGTGTTCTCAAATTCTTGAGTTCACTGTTCCACCAAGGAAGAGACTTTCACTTTTTCAAAACTGTTAGCGGAGTGGATTTATTGAAAGTTGTGGTTAAGATTTTTTCCAACTTCTCTACTTCTGAATCTAGTTCCTGAGGATTTCTAATACTCTTATTGCCTCCCTTTTCAAGGCATTTTGTTGCCACGCTGTTCTTCTAGGGTTCCGATATGTGAGAGGAGAACTGTATTTCTCGCAGATGCTGAAGAGTATCCAGGAGTGATTCGACATGGAAGGCTAATCGGATACCCTCCAGTTATCCACAACGAGACTGTGTGTCTGTTTATAGCGTGAGGTCCAGAACGTCCTCCCATCACCCTTGTTGCATATACTTAGATTACTATTCAGAATATTCTGCAAGAGTGACTCACCTCTGGTGTTTATACTGGAGCTACCCCATACGGTGTGCCTTGCGTTAGCATCACACCCTATTAGGACATCTTCCTTCCTGTTCTCCTCTACTAGTCTGGTGAGCGGGGCCGGTGGTATGTCTTCGACATGGGCCAAGTAGGCCAAGACCAAGAAGAAGGGCTTTTCCTTATGCTCTACCAAAACAAATAAAACAATACTAACTTTTTATCTAACAAACGAAAGAGAAATATATAACAAAATGAGCTATAAAGCCAATGAGGTGGTAATCTTCAATAATGGCGTAAAAGATAAATGTGTCACAGCTCTTTATCGTTCGATGCTAACAAACTTTTGTTGCCAAATGGAAGAACTGAACTTGGTTGCTCGCGATTCTATGGCCATTTTGAACAATTCATCTGAAATGGACCCGTAAGTTCATCTCGATTTAACGCCTTTAGACTATTTTTTTGTGGGGCTACAATAAGTACGAAATTCATCCGGTTAACGCCGAAAAGTTTTAGACTGGACCACGGAATAGCCCGTTTTCGGAAAATGTCGTTGACACCTATCACCTTAACGGTACAGAAAAAAATAGACTTATAAATATACTAAAAATATATAAAAGTGTATTTTACAACGAAGATGGTAATTTAACATTAACAAGTTCAACAAAACATATAATAATAACCACAAATGACATTCCGGTTTACTCTAAAATCTACCGATACTCAGAAATACAAAAACCGGAAATAGAAAAACAAATGGACCAAATGTTAACCCAAGGTATAATTAGAGCATCCTCTAGTCCTTACAACAGCCCTCTTTGGCTGGTACCAAAGAAGCAGGACGTAACCAATGAACAAAGAAATAGTATATGTATGTACATTTGTATGTCCTGTGTAAGCATATTTTGCCTGTCGGCGCAAAAAATAAAATGTAAAAATTTTATTGAAAATAAAATAATGTACTATATGTTTTTATTTTTAAATAGTTAATTAATTTATTAAATTATAATTTAAAAAATTAAATATACAATTAAGTTTTACTTGATCGATATAGTATTAATAACTTTTTTGATATTTTCGTAATTATTGACACTTGTTAATTGGGCCAAACGAGTCAAAGAAAACAAGATATGCTGATCTCGAAACATATCTATTCATATTTGTATAGTGATTCCTTGGTGCACGTACATGTGTATACATACATATGTCCATTTCATTTTTCTTTTTATGCGTTCTCCCGTGAAATCAGTTGATTTACATATACTTGTTTTTCTGCCAGAGAATGGAGAGATCGGATCTGTTAGCCGTCCAATCGAGCACCATACAAAATTTAATTTGCACCTTCTCTATGTCTTATGTTCTCTGCTCCATGTTTTTATGTTCTCTGTTTTGACCACCATTCTGGCAATTTGTGGATATCATGTTAGAAATATTCGTCTTTGAAGCAAAGCAATGAGACACCCAATTTTCGACTTCGAAGCCAAGTACTTTAAAAGTATCCTGAACCGATTTTTCTTTGTGAGGAGATACATTAAAGTATATCAAAATTACTTTGCCGTTTTTCTGGCTCATTCTGTTAATTTTTCGACCAATTCATGGCTGAAATAATTCATATGTTGTCTGTAGCGATTCGTGTTAATAGTCCACACGGTTTTAGAAGCTCATGATATACCACACTACTTGTCCTACCAAACACAGAGCGTTGCCTTCTTACCAAATCGATCTGTTTTTACTGTCGATGTTGATGGTGGTGCCGGAATAATCTATGACTTTCTCCGTCCAGGATTCTTAAAATAAATCAATTTTTCATCGTCAGAGACAATTCGATGCAAAACTGATTTGATGATTTTTTTTGTGCCTTTGAAATAAAACTTCACAACTTTTTTCGGGTTTCCATTTGTCTTTTATTCAATTCACACGTTGGATCTTTCCCATAGCTTTCAAAATCTGAAATCGTTTGTTGAGTGCTAAAGCAACATCTGGGTAAGCCTGCTTGATCATATCAAGCGTCTATATCGCAGATTTACCGAGTTTTACACAGCATTTAATCTCGTACCTCTGCTCTAACGAACACTGCATTTCCGACTTGCACCACTCACAGAAACACACCGCACGAAAATGTTTGTCCTGACTCTCCAAGTGCTCGGAGACAACTGACCAGCCGCTCGCTCGTTAGATAGGAACGCCCTTTACCGAATTCAGTCGGTGCGCGAGTTAAGAAACGTAATCATTATGATACAAACAGAAAGTATCAAAACAACATTAAAGAAAATGCATCAAAACAACCTTGATTTTGTGGTATTCAAACAACCTTATCTTAGAACAAAGTTAATGTATCTAAGCAAACACTATATATGTGAACAAACCCAAACGAATAATATTATATACAGCTGTATCCAAACAAACTATCAACTTGTAATAATCAAAAATACTAGTTAGTATAAATACATAGAAGTAACAAGTTAATCTTAAGAGTATTAATAAAGAGTACACATTTTGGTGCAGTTCAAAAATATATTCTTTTGACTAAACCGGGATGGCAAATTTATTTGCTATCCAAAAAGCCAGATTTAAATCCAAAAGGAATAAACCAAAAAATTCCATATGTAGTAGGACTTCCAGCACTAAATGCCTGAAACAAAGTATAGAAATAATTGGCAATAAATAATAACAAACCAAGCAAGCCAAAAAGGGAAATGGTTGTTAAATTCTAGAAAATTGACGCAAATTAAAAACTAAATTATAAGAGAAAAGAAAATTTAATATGAAACACGTAAGAATAAATAAATATAAATTATAAAAATAAAATAATTAATAAATATACGCCGACCTCAAGCATAGAAATTTTGAAATGAGGACGTTTCATTTTAACAGAGAGAGAGTTAAGGAACGTATTCCTTATGATATAAACATAATGTATTAAAACAACGTTAAAGAAAATGCATCAAAACAACCTTACATTGGGGCAATAGAAATGCAATATCACTACAACAAACAAACATCGAAACAACCTTGAGTTTGAATACCACAACAACCTTACCTTAGAGCAAAGGAAATGTATCTAAGCAAACAATATACTTGTATGTCTGAACAAACCCAAACGAATAATCCTATATACTCGTACATCTGTATTCAAACAATACGTCAACTACATAGTAGTAAGTAAACATACTACTTAGTATAAATAGAAGTAAGAGTACACATCGGTGTAGCTCAAAAATATGTATATTCTTTTGACTCATTTTTACTTCATGTAAAAATTAACTCGCGCACGGTACGGCGGAAAAAAAACAGTCCTATTACTTCCGAACAAACCCTGTATTTTACCATTCTAACATATTATTCCATGGCTTACATATATGTACATATGTATGTGTATGTTGATTTGTGGACAAAGCTTTTAGAGCGGCAAGGGCAGCGGTGATAATCGACGTTCGTTGGTTTGTTTTTTCCGGCACAGTTCGGATATACATATGTACAAGTATAACCAATAACACAATGTTGTGACTCTTTGACATGAAAACAATTCCCATGAGCTTCGGCCATTAGTCAGGGGAGATTTCGCATGCAAAAAATAGTGTACATATTTACATACACATGTCGTATGTATTCAAAGTTACAAACATCATGGGTATTAGGGTGGGTCGATTCCGGACTTTTTTCGATTCGGTATTTCTAATAGTGCGGAAAAGTTGCCTTAGTACTTTCTGATTCCAATGCAACTTTTTGTTTTGAGATCGAATTACATCTTCAACCCCAACTCCGGCCTTGAAATTTCGGAAATTCGCCTAAAATCGTGAAATTGTCTACCTAGCGCCTGAAATACGCATCTCGTGGCAAAATGTATAAAACAAAAGTTATTTCTCACGTCATTTGCTACCGAAATGGTGTGATCATGGCCGTAGAACGAACCGTTCCCGAGATACGAGCGAAAAGGCGGCGCGCCACAGCGCAAGGTGAAAATTGTTGCAGCTCTCAGCTAACCTGTATTGGTCACCCAGAACCCACCGCGTGGAGGTGGCTGCTCTTCGGGCTCCTCCCAAGCCCAACCCAACCAACCAACCATATGTCAGGCTTGTTTTAGTCTGAATCTGTGTCAAATTTATTGATAAAATCAGATTTTGTACTAAACTTTGGCACTTGTTGCCTAGATTTCAGTGTAGAGCGTATAAAACGATCACGAGATTGGGGCCAATAACTTTAGAAGATGCTTCTGTCACCAGTTTGACGGTTCTCTCGACTGCCACGGTGTGAGAGGGGAATTCACTAAATTTCCATACCTCTGCAGTGTCTCCCGACAGCCCTTTTATGAGTTCTTCGTTAGAAACTGAACAAAGAACTGGTGGAACAGTCAAGGTAATAGTCTTCCAATTAATCATATCGTAATAATTATTAGCTTTGAAATTCAGCTTTGGCACTTTATTACATCTAACCCTTCCACTTACAGTGTCAGACTCTGCTTCTCTGGCTGCCAGAAGACGGTCAAGGGCCAACTTTCTGACTTCTATACGTTCGTCAGTCCTCATACTAAGGAGAATGTTTTCTGGAAGAGCAAAGAAAGCATTCTGTTGAATGGATGAATCGACAACCTTGCGCAGTTTAGCAGGCAAGTATCTCGACCTTTGAATTGCAGCATAGAGATGGCGCGAGCCATCTTTGATTTAACTGTTGAATCTTATTGAGAACCACAAAGGTGAGTAAACTGTAAGTATGTACTTGACCAAAATCTTTATTTCCTTTGTTAGTTTGTCAGTAGAAATGTATAATCTCAGAATTCTATTTGCACAGGTGAGCCAGCGAGATTGGCACATGTTACCTGGATGCATCGACGCTAAATCTGAGGAACATTGACCGGAAATAACAGCTTCTGATATTTTATAGAGATAAGCTTGGTATGTGCTAAGTTGGGTCGGATTAATAAGGTAAATGGCGGCATGGAAAACTTTCAAATTTGACAACAGGCAACTTCTCACAATCAGGGAGCAGTTTACCAATGTCGCCAGGAATGTATTTGGACTCATTGAGACACCATCTATGTGTTCGAAAAGAGCACGAAATAGAAGTTTGTTGAAATGTAGAAGACAAACAACCGACTGTAATGGCCTACCTATTCTTTCTGCTAGTTTCCGAATGATTCCACTTTTCCAACCTGTGTTCGTGTTGGTGCCATCGGCACCGACAACTTCTAGATGTTCCACATCAACTGAATTGTCTAGTAAATGTTGCCATATAAATTGCGTCTCATCCTCAGCTGACACGCAAGGAGAGGTGACGTGCCAAAGTAATGTCGCGGTAGTACTTTTCACCTTCGCTGACTTGTGTAAGTGTATTGTCTTTGCGGCCGTCAAAATACAGCCCATATACAGAGTCAATACTTTCGGTGTTTTGGAGCTTAACTCCAACACTTTTTTTTGCCCGACTAATCTTGCACTTGTCAGTGACAAAGCTAGCCTGATCCTCTGTTATCAAACCTGCTTTTTTGGCATCCAGAAAAGCAGATGAAACAATCAAGGCCGCTGCTCTATCACTTACCCCAAATCTTTGGGTAGCTAAAGCAGTGTGTTCTAATACTAGTGTGTTTTGTTTGGTTTTAGAGGATGGAAGAGAAAATTCATCATCAGCATCGTTTTTGGAAGAATCCACCTACATTGTTGTCGTCTGTATGAGAGTCTGGCTGATCTGAATGGTCACGTGTTCTAGCTGATACTTTTCTGGTAAGTGTTGATGTTGAATGACGTTTTGAAAGCTTTTCTTTACGTTCATTTTTCTTTGTAATCTTTTTTGTTTCAGGTAGATCAACACTTCCAATGCGACCATTTCTTCTGGTTCTATGGTCAAAGAGAAATGGTTGTTCATTGATAGGAACTTTCCTTTCCTTTGGACAAGTGCAAGAGGAAAAATAAATGCATTTACAAGCAGCGATGTCAAATATACGTAATTTTCCGGCAGAAGAGATAAAGTCGTCTTTTTTAGAGCTCAAACCTATTGGGTTCCTTAAAAACATTTGTTTAAGAGTCAGAAATTTCTTATGGTATGTGGTGAGCATTTGTACAACTCTGGTGTGTGAAACTATCGGAAAAGATGACTTTTTGAAAGTATTTTCAACCTTTTTTGCAACTATTTCTGTAACCTCTTTACTCCTAGGTTCATAGTTGTCGCCTCGGAGTCGCCCTATACGAAATCTTTCAAACTGATAACACAAAAGAACATCCTGGTAAGTAGGTAACTGGGACTCAGAGAGATTGTACGGATATATGCCAAACACAGGGCATTTCTGTCTAAATTTAAATTTAGATACAGACATTTTGAGTTATGTGTTCTGTTGAGAGAAAATAAGTGATAGCACTCGGCGAAATCAACGACAAGAGTGAAGGAACTCGATGCAAAAATATTTATGTGGAGACCTACCCGAACGTGTCCTTTGGCGTAGGTGAATGAATGTGAGTGATAGCACTCGGCGAAATCAACGTCAAGAAGTGTGGCCATAAGCCGATTTTCACCTTGCGCTGTGGCGCGCCGCCTTTTCGCTCGTATCTCGGGAACGGTTCGTCCTACGGCCATGATCACACCATTTCGGTAGCAAATGACGTGAGAAATAACTTTTGTTTTATACATTTTGCCACGAGATGCGTATTTCAGGCGCTAGGTAGACAATTTCACGATTTTAGGCGAATTTCCGAAATTTCAAGGCCGGAGTTGGGGTTGAAGATGCAATCCGATCTCAAAACAAAAAGTTGCATTGGAATCAGGAAGTACTAAGGCAACTTTTCCGCACTATTAGAAATCCCGAATCGAAAAAACTCCGGAATCGACCAACCCTAATGGCTATGGCTCTTTTGTATTTGTTTTTTCTCGGCCTACCATAGTGCAACACATTATTTTGAAACGTTCGTCTTTTATTTTACATAGTTTCCTTCAAGGATGATACACTATTATAGTGACCCTCTAATATTTCGATACCATTTTTAACTGCCTCACTGTCCGTCCAAGCTGTAACTTGAGCCAAAATTGAGAGATGAAAATTTATAAAACGCCATAACTAAGCACTAAATTAAGACATAAAACGGTTACATGGCACAATGTATTGCAGTAGTAAGGGACACCTGTGGACATAAAGTTTTGGAAAAGTCTAAACTACTAAAGCAACAACTACCAAATTTGCTCAGCGCAAATAAAAAAATCATAGGGATAGTGATGGATGAAATCGGAAGGTTCCCATATAACGGTACTGTTAAAAACAATTAAAAAGGCGGTAAATCAATAACTAATTATGCCAGAGACATTAAATTTCTTTCCGAAACTTTTTGGCAAAATTTCATATCTCGGGACGCGAAAAGCCGATTTTGACTTTTGATTTAGTACTTAGTATTCCACATACTATATATTCATATATTACAGTGTGAAAATGAGCGAAGGCGGAGTACAACCAAGCCACCTTCCCATAAAGCACAATTTTAAATTCCACTTGATTCTTTTACTTTCCAGTACGCAAATCAAGAAGCAAATAACCTAACGGGGTAAAATTTTGCGCAAATAATTATTTTGAAGTTTGCCACTTTACGACCAAAAAATGTCTAAATACAACTGTTTAAATGAGATAGGCCGAGAAACGGACACGAAACGGTTCCGTATTGTGGTTCTCAAATTAAAATAAAAAAAATAAAAAAATACAATAATAAAAATAATATAAATCGTGTGTGCAGTTATAAAAAAACACACACTTATAAATACATATACATACAGTACAGAGCTGGAAACCAGAAACCTCAAAAAACCGGGCGCGAAATTCAATTTATCATAAAAACATCCACAAGGGCGCGAAGCTTAACATATATGTATGTATAAAATCTAATCTACCTTCGTAAAGGAATTGTATGTGCAATACATCAACTTGAACAAAATTCCAATTATAATTTAATTTGTTTAATTAAGAAATAAAATAAAATACGAGCATCTTTATGTTGCTTTTTCATTCGCGGCTGAGCTAGTTTTGATTCAAACCTAAGGCCCAATCCATGCTTCATAATTAACTGAACACACTGTCTAGTGATTGGTAGGCCTAATTCAACTTTTATCTGCCTGCAACTCATGTCTTCGCTAATTGCTAAGTGATGAATTCGTCTCTTGGTCCGCTTATCAACTGCTGGTAACCGACCAGTACCCTATATAACATCACAGTTTTGAGGAATTTTCAAATAATTTGAAACTGTATTACGATGTCGGTTCACTGACTCAGCAGTTCGTACAATGCTTATGCCAGCTTAGTTCATTCCAATTATCCTACCCCGCTCTTCATCCGATAGTTTTGTACCACGTGGCATTTTAACTATATAACTATTCCAAAATAATAAATTATGTTTCTACGGTTTATATTTAATACCTATACCTTACTAATTTTCCAATTTTTCACTTTAGTTAAAAAATAAACTTTTTATGTTGTCTCTTCAGCTGCCAGAGCACAAATGGATGAATTTGCACATATAATTATTTTCTATGAAAAATACCAATTTCAATGACATTTTCAATTAACGATAATACAAATGAAACGAATGAAAGAATGTTAAATCTTATATACAAACAAAATATGTGAACGACGAATACTGCATACTGGAAAAAAATTTACCGTTGTTAACTCACGAGATACATTGCAACAAAAATTTCCACATATAATTCTTTTACGAAGGTATGTGAAATAACTTAATAAACTGCGGAAACATGTTAACCTATTAATAAACCTGAAACAAAAAATTAAAAAAAATAATAATAATAATAATAACAACCAAAAAAGCCAACCAACAAAGGAAAGCCAACCAACGATGGGAAATTTGCAACTACACAACAACAAACAAAAGGAACGGAAACAGAGAAGAACCAAATTGGACGCAGTGGCATATACTACCCCCCATATCTTAACCGTATATAAAGCCCTCAAAGACCCTTGAAGCGGCACAAAGTGAGTGTATCTGTTGAAAATGTAACAAGTAAAATATTTCCTAAGAGGGCTTTCTCCGAAAATGTAATACGAATAAGTTATATATTCCATATGAATACACTATATTGTATATGTAACAGGATGGAGTCATGTGTAGAAGTTCACGCAAGTTGGGAGTGGCCAGAAACGATTCTTTTACACAGGGCTCAAGCAGCTCACTACTTCCAATCTTTGACCAAGTATCCTCTGGGTAGCCTAAGAACATCCGTTCGAAGGCGAGCTAATGTGAGAAGGCGAAACATTCCCTACATAGGGTTGTGCGCTGGGTTTGAGACCCGCCACGTAAAAAGCTCACCCCAATGAAAATCCAACAGCAGCCTCGGAGGAGAGACCCTTTGATGACGACCATGGCAAACGAAATAAGGACTACGAATTAAGGGCATGCACCTGGAAAGTCCGGTCCCTTAATTGGGAAGGTGCCGCTGCCCAGCTGGTTGATGTCCTCGCAAAAATAAAGGCTGACATCACCGCCGTCCAAGAAATGCGATGGACGGGACAAGGACAGAGACGAGTAGGTCCTTGTGACAATTACTACAGTGGCCATATAAAGGAGCGCAACCGAGTACTATCATTCACTCCGGTGAATGAACGTCTAGCCACAATCCGCATCAAAGCGAGGTTCTTCAACATATCGCTGATTTGCACCCACGCCCCGATGGAAGAGAAGGACAACGTGACCAAAGATGCCTCTATGAGCGCTTGGAGCGCGCTTATGAGAGCTGTCCCCGCCACGATGTCAAAATCGTGCTTGGCGACTTTAACGCCAGAGTGGGCAAAGAAGGTATATTTGGCACTACGGTCGGTAAATTCAGCCTCCACGACGAAACATCCCCAAATGGGTTGAGGCTGATTGACTTCGCCGGGGCCCGAAATATGGTTATCTGTAGTACTAGATTCCAGCATAAGAAGATTCATCAAGCTACCTGGCTGTCTCCGGATCGAAAAACTACCAACCAGATCGATCATGTTGTGATAGATGGAAGACACGTCTCCAGTGTTTTAGATGTGCGTGCGCTCCGAGGCCCTAACATCGACTCGAACCACTATCTTGTTGCAGCTAAGATTCGCACTCGCTTCTGTGCAGCAAACAACGCACGCCAACAAACACAAGGAAGGTTCGACGTCGAGAAGCTGCAATCACAACAGACAGCCGAACGATTTTCTACTCGGCTTGCACTCCTGTTAACTGAGATCACTAGTCAACAACTCGGTATAAGGGAACTGTGGGACGGCATTTCAAATTCCTTACGTACAGCTGCAACCGAAGCCATTGGTTTTCGGAAAGAGCAAAAGAACAGCTGGTACGACGAAGAGTGCCGTGTCGCAGCGGAGAGATAACAGGCTGCCTACCTCGCAACGTTACGATCGACCACTACACGTGCGAGATGGGATAGTTACCGAGAGTTGAAGAGGGAAGCGAGACGCATTTGCAGACAGAAGAAGAAAGAGGCCGAAATGCGTGAGTACGAAGAGCTTGATAAGCTGGCCGACAGGGGTAATGCTCGAAAATTCTACGAAAAAATGCGGCGGCTTACAGAAGGTTTCAAGACCGGAGCATACTCTTGTAGAAACCCCAAAGGTGATCTAGTCACTGATGCCCAGAGCATACTTAAATTATGGAGGGAACACTTCTCCAGCCTGCTGAATGGCAGTGAACGCACAACACCAGGAGAAGGAGAACCCGATTCCCCAATCGATGACGATGCAGCAGACGTTCCATTACCCGACCATGAAGAAGTTCGAATAGCAATTGCTCGCCTGAAGAACAACAAAGCGGCAGGGGCCGACGGACTACCGGCCGAGCTATTCAAACACGGCGGTGAAGAACTAATAGGGAGCATGCATCAGCTTCTTTGTAAAATATGGTTGGACGAAAGCATGCCCAACGATTGGAATTTAAGTGTGCTATGCCCAATCCATAAAAAAGGAGACCCCACAATCTGCGCCAACTACCGTGGGATCAGCCTCCTCAACATCGCATATAAAGTTCTATCGAGCGTATTGTGTGAAAGATTAAAGCCCACCGTCAACAAACTGATTGGACCTTATCAGTGTGGCTTCAGACCTGGAAAATCAACAACCGACCAGATATTCGCCATGCGCCAAATCTTGGAAAAGACCCGTGAAAAGAGAATCGACACACACCACCTCTTCGTCGATTTCAAAGCTACTTTCGACAGCACGAAAAGGAGCTGCCTTTAACGAAAAGTGGGAAACAAAATTAATGCAATATACACCCACACGTATGTATAAACAGCATTGTTAAAAATTTTACAAATTCACATGTGTTCAAAAGTGCATACCTGCATTGCACCGATATTCTGCCGATCTATTCCCACGATATCCGTTCGGCAGAATAATACACACATACATACATACGGCATACAATTCGCCTCTGCCGGTATATACTATATAACGTACATAGGGTACAAAATTAAATTTAAATTTCACAACTTATCGAAAATAATTACAAAATTTCTTTTCTCATATTTTCAATATTCTCATATTATCTAAATGAACAGAGATTCTAAGGAATCTAAATTGATACAATATCTAAAAGTACAAAAAATGATTTCTGAAGAAAAGAGCCCATGTACACCTGCTGAAGCTACACGCTCAAAGCAAGGTGCTACAAAGCAAAAAAAGCTGAGAGATTTTTCATATACTAAGTTTATTGCTGAGAGTGGCAGTTTAATTCGATACTGTACTCGATTTTCATCTTCACCGATTCAAGACAATTTTGAATCGGTATTAGAAATCCAAAAATAAAATCTGGGCAATTTCTGGGCACGTCTCCAAGCTGCGTATGACGCAATTGTAGAATCTGAAGAATCAGATCTACCTGAAAATTTCAAATCTTCAGTATACTCCGAATATGAAAACTGCTTAGACCAATGCGAAAAGACGAAGGCTATGATTTCCGATCCATTGAAATTAATTAAAGCAATTGCACCTACTCCACAACCGATAGTAGAGCTGCCACAAGTTCAAAGCCATGAGCTGAGTTCAGGCATCCACCTCAAGGTACCAGCATGTGACACTGAAATTCTTCATGGTGGTTATGAAAAAGACCGAGCCGTTCGATACCAAACGAGGTTTCAGACAACGCGACTCCCTATCGTGCGACTTTTTCAACCTGCTTCTGGAGAAAATAGTACGAGCTGCAGAACTAAACAGAGAAGGTAACATCTTCTATAAGAGTGTACAGCTGCTGGCGTATGCCGGCGATACTGATATCATCGGCCTCAACACCCGCGCCGTTAGTTCTGCTTTCTCCACTCTGGACAAGGAAGCACAGAAAGTGGGTCTGGTAGTGAACGAGGGCAAAACGAAATATTTCCTGTCATCAAAAAAACAGTCGTCGCACTCGCGACTTGGCTCTCACGTCACTGTTGACAGTCATAACTTTGAAGTTGTAGATAATTTCGTCTATTTAGGAACCAGCATTAATACCACCAATAATGTCAGCCTGGAAATCCAACGCAGGATTGCTCTTGCCAACAGGTGCTACTTCCGACTCAGTAGGCAATTGAAAAGTAAAGTCCTCTCTCGACGAACAAAAGCTAAACTCTTTAAGTCGCTCATAATTCCCGTCCTGCTATATGGTGCAGAGGCTTGGGCGATGACAGCAACCGATGAGTCGACGTTACGAGTTTTCGAGAGAAAAATTCTGCGAAAGATTTATGGTCCTTTGCGCATTGGCCACGGCGAATATCGCATTCGATGGAACGATGAGCTGTACGAGATTTATGACGACATTGATATAGTTCAGCGAATTAAAAGACAGCGGCTACGCTGGCTAGGTCATGTTGTCCGGAGTATCCGCCGGGGGAAGCAGAGCAAGCGGAAGACCTCCACTCCGTTGGAAGGACCAAGTGGAGAAGGACCTGGCTTCGCTTGGAATATCCAAATGGCGCCACGTAGCGAAAAGAATAAACGACTGGCGCGCTGTTGTTAACCCGGCTATAATCGCCTAAGCGGTGTCTACGCCAATTAAGAAGAATAAGAACACACTATATATAACTACTGAAACATGAAATCCCTTTTGTATAATGAGTCTTGAATAAACTGTCGATCTAAGAACTCTGCCAACAGTATCGACTCCATCTATTATTTTAAATAATTTGTACTTATTTCCATATATGTATGTTGAGAGTTACAGTTTATCTTTCTAAAAACTGTATAGGATCCTGTTAACTTTAATAGAACGGTTGCTACCAAACTGCTTGAACTTAAGGTTGATTTACGGGAAACCGAAAACAGTTTGGTACATTACTTATGTACATCCAAATATATGTATGAACAGTATATAGTATAATATAATGGGCTGTCAAAAAAGTCTTGCGGTATTTTTATTGAATTTTTTTTTATTGAAATTGAAATGAAATTTTGATGACTCATGCCCAGCTCCTGACCGATGCTACGGCTGCTACTATGCCGGTCTCTTTCGACCAATTCAGCGATTTTATCGCAATTTTCGACGACAGGCCTCCGGAGCGTGGCGCATCTTCGACTACCTCTACACCAGAACGAAACCATCGTTGTGCGGTGGAAATGGAAACTGTATCGGGTCCATAAACTGCACAAATTTTATTGGCGGCTGTATCGGGTTCATAAACTGCACAAATTTTATTGGCGGCTTTAGATGCATTTTTGCTTTTATCGTAGTAGTACTGAAAAATATGCCGTATTTTCTCTTTATTTTGCTCCATGTTTGCGACACTATAACTCACGAACGACTTAAAAGAAACGACAATCAATCAAACACGTGTTGGCGCGTGAAATGAGCTTTCAAAAAGGTATAGCACGACCCGATGCGACGAATAAAACTAGAACTACGCGCTTTCAGCGCCAACTAGCGAAAATACCGCAAGACTTTTTTGACAACCTAATATAATTACTAGAGGACCTGTCCACGGTTAACTGTGGCTGATACATGGATAATACTACTACTACCATCTATATGATTTCTATTAGTTGGATTATAACAATTAGTTAATGAGATATAGTATTTTTGTGAAGCAACTTGTGTTAGTTTACAAAAAAAATGGAACATAAAGCATTTCATGTGTTAATAAAGGATTGCTTTTTTGGGGAAAATATTGTTGAATTTGGGCTCAGGGAAATCCACCGTTGAAAAGATATTTGCTAAGCTGGAAACAGGCGAAATGAGCAAAGTAGGTGCCTCGCAAGTTCATGATCCAACAAAAACAACGAATAACTGATTATGAGCAGTGTTTAAGTGCTCTCTAATCGGAATAAAGCCGAAATTTTTCGTTAGTGATAGAAATATAGCTCCATCATTTCCCACTGGAGTCCAATCGACAGTCATTCTAGTGAACTTCACATGATGAACTGGTTCTCAGGCGTGGAAAACGAAAAAGGCGGCTGGAAAGGTTATGACATCAGTATTTTGGGATGCAAGTGGTATAATATATACTCAACGACTGAATACTGAGCCAGTTATAATCTATTTCACTGCGTATTTGATTGCAGTTCTTTTCTTCTATTACAAATATTTAGCAATTGTATTATTTTTGAGAAAACTCTGTTTGACATTGTACACATACATACATGTATATTCCAATGATTCCTGCAAACATGAATTTTGAACAAATGCTTATGATTTAAAATATAATTTTTGTATTTATGAGTTGTATTAAACTTTGACAAAAAGAGATAAAAGGTATCCTATGTCCTTACCCTGGTTCTAAGCTACCTCTCCACCAATTTTCAGCCAAATCGGTTCAGCTGTTCTTGCGTTATAAATGGTGTAACTAACAAAAACTTTTATTTATATATATATGTAAATGTCATGATTTTTTTATTGTTTTTATTTTTCTTATTTTAAGAAATGAAATATTCAAATGATTCGTATAAACATGAATTTTGAACAAATTTTCTTTCTTTTATATATGTATATAGATATGTACTTCATAACAGTAACAAATTCCAAAATAAATAGTTTTGAGAAGAAAGTACAAAAAGTAGCAAAAGTGACCAGCCGAACTGTCCTTTATGAATCTTAACCCAGGTATGAATTCTCGGCAGGAGCTCTTCAAGAATTTATTTTATCGTTTGCGAAATGCCGTCGGGTAGGTAGCTGATGTAGCGCACGGGATAAAGGGATAAAGGGATAAAAATCCTTTTTTTACAAATGTATTTCTGGGAAAAATAAGATAATAACAAAGGATAAATTTTTACAAATGTATATTTCTGGGAAAATAAGAATTAATATTTTTGGACTACTTTATAATAATGGTGGCATAAATTTTATATACCAATTAAAATAATAAATTTAAAATGAGCAATGATATATTCCCAACCCAATTTGCATAATTTTTCTGTAAATTAACAATATTAAACTAAATATTAATTTTTTGGAAAAATGTTATTTTGAAAATGTAGAAAGTGGAAAGACAAAAAAATCGGCTGGCAAGGTTATGGCATCAGTCTTTTGGGATGCCCTTGGTATATTATTCATGGAATGATAAATGAGCCAGTTTTAATTCATTGCACTGTGTATTTGATTGCAGTTCTATTCTACCATTCCCAATATTTAGCAATTTTATTATTTTTCAGGAAGGATCAGTTCGAAATTGTACGCATATAAGTACTTCATCGTTCCCGTTTAAATATTGCATTGCTCTATGCAATGCTTCGAAAAGATTACTGTATATCTCAAATTTTAATAGACCTTTTTATCAATACTTCAGTTATGCCGCTATTTTTTTATGCCAGATCTTTTGCAATTTTAAATTGCCTGTCAAGATAACCCCTCCAATAGTAAGCAGGTATGAAAAAAATGTTATGGCTACCCATAGATGTATTGAAAGGTTTGAATATTGGATACTGCGATGGTAGCGCAGTCTATCGGTCAAACATTCCAAAATTAGCAATTAATTACAAATGAAAAATTAATTTAAAAAAACATTTTCCAGTGGACCAAATTGTGAATCTAAACCATTCTCGAATCTCCTTGGATACACACAAAACATTTCATCGAAATCGGTCCAGCCGTTTTGGAGCAGTTCAATTGCAAACACACGGTCAGAAGATTTATATATATAAAGATACATATGTATATATACTGGTATCTACATATCTGATAGAAGGCCTACTTATGCTTACACTTCTGTGTCCAAACACATAATATCTATAAAAAAAAATTGTCGAAACAACATTTTCCGGCAAAACCCCTTATACTCAAAACAATATAAGCAAAAAAGTAAGTTGGGGCAATTGCGAAAATTAAAAGAGAAACGAAAAATAACAAAACCAAACATACATACATATGTATATGCACAATAGTCACCTCTTACATATGTACATGCCAATATAACATAACGAAACAAAGTGGGAAACAAAATTAATGCAATATACACCCACACGTATGTATAAACAGCATTGTTAAAAATTTTACAAATTCACATGTGTTCAAAAGTGCATACCTGCATTGCACCGATATTCTGCCGATCTATTCCCACGATATCCGTTCGGCAGAATAATACACACATACATACATACGGCATACAATTCGCCTCTGCCGGTATATACTATATAACGTACATAGGGTACAAAATTAAATTTAAATTTCACAACTTATCGAAAATAATTACAAAATTTCTTTTCTCATATTTTCAATATTCTCATATTATCTAAATGAACAGAGATTCTAAGGAATCTAAATTGATACAATATCTAAAAGTACAAAAAATGATTTCTGAAGAAAAGAGCCCATGTACACCTGCTGAAGCTACACGCTCAAAGCAAGGTGCTACAAAGCAAAAAAAGCTGAGAGATTTTTCATATACTAAGTTTATTGCTGAGAGTGGCAGTTTAATTCGATACTGTACTCGATTTTCATCTTCACCGATTCAAGACAATTTTGAATCGTTATTAGAAATCCAAAAATAAAATCTGGGCAATTTCTGGGCACGTCTCCAAGCTGCGTATGACGCAATTGTAGAATCTGAAGAATCAGATCTACCTGAAAATTTCAAATCTTCAGTATACTCCGAATATGAAAACTGCTTAGACCAATGCGAAAAGACGAAGGCTATGATTTCCGATCCATTGAAATTAATTAAAGCAATTGCACCTACTCCACAACCGATAGTAGAGCTGCCACAAGTTCAAAGCCATGAGCTGAGTTCAGGCATCCACCTCAAGGTACCAGCATGTGACACTGAAATTCTTCATGGTGGTTATGAAAAAGACCGAGCCGTTCGATACCAAACGAGGTTTCAGACAACGCGACTCCCTATCGTGCGACTTTTTCAACCTGCTTCTGGAGAAAATAGTACGAGCTGCAGAACTAAACAGAGAAGGTAACATCTTCTATAAGAGTGTACAGCTGCTGGCGTATGCCGGCGATACTGATATCATCGGCCTCAACACCCGCGCCGTTAGTTCTGCTTTCTCCACTCTGGACAAGGAAGCACAGAAAGTGGGTCTGGTAGTGAACGAGGGCAAAACGAAATATCTCCTGTCATCAAACAAACAGTCGTCGCACTCGCGACTTGGCTCTCACGTCACTGTTGACAGTCATAACTTTGAAGTCGTAGATAATTTCGTCTATCTTGGAACCAGCGTAAACACCACCAACAATGTCAGCCTAGAAATCCAACGCAGAATAACTCTTGCCAACAGGTGCTACTTCGGACTGAGTAGGCAATTGAAAAGTAAAGTCCTCTCTCGACGAACAAAAGCTAAACTCTTTAAGTCGCTCATAATTCCCGTCCTGCTATATGGTGCAGAGGCTTGGGCGATGACAGCAACCGATGAGTCGACGTTACGAGTTTTCGAGTGAAAAGTTCTGCGAAAGATTTATGGTCCTTTGCGCGTTGGCCACGGCGAATATCGCATTCGATGGAACGATGAGCTGTACGAGATATACGACGACATTGACATAGTTCAGCGAATTAAAAGACAGCGGCTACGCTGGCTAGTTCATGTTGTCCGAATGGACGAAAACACTCCAGCTCTGAAAGTATTCGACGCTTTACCCGCCGGGGGAAGCAGAGGAAGAGGAAGACCTCCACTCCGTTGGAAGGACCAAGAGAAGGACCTGGCTACGCTTGGAATATCCAATTGGCGCCACGTAGCGAAAAGGAGAAACGACTGGCGCGCTGTTGTTAACTCGGCTATAATCGCGTAAGCGGTGTCTACGCCAATTAAGAAGAAGAAGAGGTTATAAAAAATGACCGTCCTTCCGGGACGTGTTTACAGCATAAACCATACAAAATTATCACAAGTGCAAAAATTGTATCATCTCCGATACAAAATATAAGGCGTAATAGTCAAACACTTCGCTCTTACTGACGAAAATTTCAATTATGCGTGGGAAGCTCTAAAAGCTCGCTACGAGAACGAAATAATGTTAGTCTACAAACAAGTGACCATATTAATGAATTTACCAAAAATTCAGAAAGACACATGTGAAGAATTTTTATGACTTCAATCCACTGTTTCAAATTGCTTGTCGGTTCTAGCGACACAAAATATTCCCACAGACAATCGGGACCCCATTCTGGTAAATATATGCACATCCGCATTACCAGAAATATCGTTACTTTTGTGGGAGCAATCGCTCTCATCACGAAGAAAGTGCCCAACGTGGCAACAAATGAAAGATTAACCACCCAAAATGAAATTGCGGAAAGGGTAGATAAAAAATGGTCAGAACTAAAAACGTTCAACACGACCTAAAACGAAGCTTCATAAGGCCCCAAACGAGTAACAACAATAACTTAAATCGTAGTTTTTTCAAAACACAATCGTTTACATCCGAACAAAACAAACGCCCGTCATGCGAACTGTGTAAAGGAGGGCACAGGTTGAAATCTTGCGAGAAATTTAAAATACTAAATATCAACGAATGAAACAATTTCGTAAGAACGAAAAAACTTTGTACCAACTGTTTGTCACATGCGCATGCGCTCAAAGATTGCGAAACTCTATACTTCACATTACAAATTTTTCCAGCATCGCTCAAAATAACGCTAATGTTAAAAGAGCTGCGTGATTAGTTGCAACAGCAAATCCCGACTTACAAAATTCCGAAAATTGCCAAGAAGGACCATGCTGCTCAAAGGCTTTAAAAACTCAGACACTTCACAGCGTAAACCAAGGCAGTGTATTATTATCCACAGCAGTGGTCTCCATCGAGCACCGAGGAGAACTGCTTAAACTTAGGGCCTTATTAGACCAAGGATCTCAATGATCATTAATAGCGTCTAGGGCACAAAATAGACTACAACTGCCAACAAAACTACCCAATTTTGAAATGACGGGAATGGGCGGAAGGGTAGTACAAAACTCAAACAAAATCTGCCCCATTTCCCTTATTTCCCAAGCTATATAGCATTGGCGAAAGGTTTCACACCTTAAGTGAAACCAACACTCCCGCTCAAAGAGCAACACTCCCGCTCAACTAGACATTCTATAAGTCAGCTATTGTGGTATGAGATCAAATTATTCTCGAAGGTGTTCAGAAAGTTACAAAAACACTTCTGGCGCAAAATACCATTTTCGGGTGGGTCCTAAGTGGACTAGTTGCGGGACCAGTCACAACAATGACAACTCAAGTAGAGGAAATCTCAAACGAGTACCTCAATACACAACTGAAGAAATTTTGAGAGTTAGAAGAACTCCCCCTTATATCAATAACAACCCCAGAAGATCGATATTGTGAAGATGTTTACAAATCCACAACTACTCGATTAGATAATGGCCTGTACGTCGACTTGGGCTTCCAGGTAGCTTCCTAGAATTTTATTGTCTATAGAATTTAGAAAACAAATTCAAGGATATCGTATCGAAATGGACAAAAAAAAGATATTATAATATTACACCTTAGTGCACCAATGGTGCTTGGCTAGACCCCATATATTTTGTATGAAAATATATGAACTTTGGTATGTTTCTATCACTTCGCACGGTTGATTTATCTGTTTTCATGTTCGTTAAATGTCCAAATTGGTTTGTATGTTTATCTAGGTCAAATACTTTAGCCGCTAGAGCGTTTTACAGGTTAAGAACGCTATTGCCACGCCCCTGGTAGTGATAGAGAGGAGGTTGAGGGCTTTCCTGAAAGCCGCCCCATACCCCTAGGCTAGGCCTAGCCAAGCATCATTGGTCTCTACTAAGTGTATCAGACCCTTGGTCTCGACCAGAGTTAAACTGGCATAAATACACGTTGGCGACTCGTAGCCAGTGCTGACAATCCCGCCGATCTAGGTACAAGAGGGTGCAAGCCTCTGCACCTTGCCACCACCACTCTTCGGTGGAATGGTCCTCGATGGTTAACAGAATCTCCCGATTCTTGGCCACGATCGCCCATGCGCAACATAATTGTCCCAGAAAGTCGAAAAATCGACTCCTTTCACACGACATTGGATTATACTGACATCCTGGAGCGATTTTCATCATACCCCCGAGCACTCAGGGTAATCGCTTACATGTTCAATTTCATCAAGCGACCAAAATTAGAGTGAAGAAAGAACCCACGCTGTACTCCCAAGGCGATATATTGACGCACCTTTACCTAGAAAACGCAAAGGTCGCTCTTATCACTTATACTCAGTCACGCCACTTCAGCTGCGAGATGTCACTACTAAGAGAATCGAAGCCAATTGACAAAAAGAGCTGACTCTTAGTACTAAATCCATTTCTGTGTACGAAAGGTCTGCTTCGTGCTAATTGTCGGCTTGCCAACTCAAGCCGGACATATAACGAACGCCATCCTCTAATAATACCAGAAAAGTCTCGACTTGCAACATTGCTACTCAAGTATATACACTAGGGTGATTCAAAAAAAAATTTCTTTTTTTTTCAATTGGTACTCGCAAAAATAGGTTCCTAGACACCTCCAAGAAAGCCTCTCCAAATATGAGTTTTTAATTGTAACGGGAAGATCCTCCGCCTAACGGCTTTCTATATTTTCTTATTATCAGATAGAAAAAATTATATCTCGCTTCCAACTACTTGAAAAAAATTTTTTGAATCACCCTAATATACACATACTAATTTTGCACGCGGAACATCGCCTAATGCAACATATAATCCGCCAATAGTTCTATATTCCCCGACTTAAGCCTCAAATAAAAAAGTGCATTTTTGTGTGCAAGATCTGCACTATGCATAAACAGAAGATGACGACGAAGATTATGGCAGCACTTCCACCGGAACGGTGCAACTTTGCTCTGCCTTTCACTCTTACAGGTGTCGATTTTGCTGGGCCTTTTCAGATAAAGGCGTCCATGCTAAGGTCTCCCACACTAATGAAAGGCTACGTGGCTGTCTTTGTCTGTTTTACGACAAAAGCAGTGCACCTCGAGCTATGTACTAATCTGACAAAAGAGGCTTTTCTCGCGACATTTGCTCGCTTCGTCGGACGACGCGGCTTTCCTTCCAAACTTATGAGCGACAATGGAAAAACCTTTATCGAGGCTCAAAGAGCCACAGAAAAACAGTTTGTGAACTTTATTAAACAAGTTTCCCCTGAGATTGTACAAAAGTACGCTCCCCAAGGCATTAATTGGCAATTCATCCCCCCAAGAGCTCCTCATATGGGGGGTTTATGGGAATCAGCTGGAAAAGCTTCAAATCCTATTTAAAGAAGGTAGCTGGAAAGTACAAATTTAATTACGATGAATTTACTGCACTATTAATTAGCATTGAAGCCGATCTCAATTCACGGCCACTAACTCTCGCAAGATCCCACAGATTTCACAGCCCTAACTCCAGGGCACTTCTTCAAAGGAGCACCCATTCTGTCCACACCTGAGCCAGGCGTGGAGTCGCTATCTTTAGTAAATCGATGGGAGAGAAGTAAAATCCTCCATTATAATTTCAGCCACAGATGGAAAGAAGACTATTTAAAGGACCTCCACGAGAGGTATCGATGGAAGATGGAGATTATGTACTTATCAACGATGATTATCTCCCACCTACCGTGTGGTGACTTGGCCGGATAGAAAAGCTCCACTATGACTCAGATGGTCACATCCGGGTAGTTGATCTCCGTACCGCTGGTTAAATTATGTCTTTTACCAACCGCGGATAATAGTGAAAATCCGATACTAAATAATCCGAACATAATACCGAAACACAAATGAAAAGAAAATCAATCAATTAATGAAAATAAATCAATAAAACCGCAACCCGCAACAAACCGTTAAAAAAAACAATAAAAATTACAGTAATAACGTGGCACAATCGCCTATTCTATTTATATACTACCATGTATATTCAAATACCATTTTTTACAGAGATCAAGATTAACGTGGACATACTACCATTCCAAAACCAACTGTTCGGTCGGCAACCAAGGCTCGCGTACTGGGCCTATTCCTACGCCCGCCCAACCAATGCTACTGCATCGACTACCGCTTCTGGTAGTGGCTCACGAACAGCCCCATCAACGCCAACCGCCCAAGCCGAGCCGCGTCGCATTCAATGCCCGCTATGTCGCCGGAAACACGGACTACAGCACTGTGGGCTTTTTTAAAGAATTGTCACCGACACAACGCCAGCGTGTTGCCCAGGCACATGAGCACTGTCTGAACTGTCTGTCGCACACACATGTGACGCAGGAGTGTTAGGACCCCACGAAGCGATGTGGGTGTGAGTAGATCAAGGCAAGGAAACCGGGCGGTACGACGTCGAACCACTGCAGACCGGCCTGAGCCCCATCAATGGCGTCCGCACCGCGTTGCACCAACCAGGCATCGTCCGAAAGGGCCACAGCATCGCCCCGCTACTGGACTTAGCTACGTAGTGGCAACACTTCAGCAATTACAGGGACTGCTAGGCTGAATATTCGCCTAGGGGGCCGTGATGGCTAAATAAGATAAGCTGCCCCCCTAATGCCACCACTCTAATACACCACACACACAGAACCCACATTCCACAGGACCCACACATCAACACCACCCACACGCGAGAGCACATCCACACACGCAAACACATACTACACCGGTCAAACGGGGTCATCGTCACAGCTTTCTCAGTTTCGTTTGTTCAGCAATCGAAGCACGTCGCCGCTGTGATCCTTGCGCCTTTTCGATCGTCGTATATCAGCATACTTCCGCATATTTGTTTAAATTAAAACGAACTTGTGATTACCAATTAGTTCTGCAATACTGTTCAAATGGAAAATCGAGTTAAAAGTAACTTGAAATTACCCTCATTTTCCATATTTGTAAAAAAAAACTTAAAAGATCTAATTAAATCCACCTTGAATTACCCTTACAAGTTAACCGGGTGTTTTATTTAAATAAGTGAAAGTGGTAAGTGCCACAAGGTTAAAAGTGAAGTGAACAACTATTCAAACAACAACCAGAACTGTCCAAAAAAGTGGCAACATTGCTCTTATAGATTCAAAATATAGGGTTCGACAAAAATTTCTTCAGAACGAGCGTTCTTTTGAGATCCGAAGAACGAAGAACTTTTACTGACTTGTGACACGGTGCATTGGCTTGGTGAAACAAAATGACCCAATTTTTCGCTCATCAAACAGTCCAATACCGCTATGTATGTCAAGGTGATCAATAATAAATATATGTAGTTTGAAAAAACTAAAAAACACACTTTTTAAGCATATCAAACTAAAAAGTGAAAAATAATTCTTTGTATAAACTAACAATAATAATGAAAGAAAAATTCCTGCATTACCGTGAAAATAGCGTGGAATGCTCGATATATGAAAAATATGTCACAAAGCACCCCACACTTTTCTCACAATAATGCAGGAATTTTTTCTTCATTATTATTGTTAATTTATACAAGTAAAACGATAATTAGACAGCATTTAATATCTACTCGTAACCTTTCATTGACAAAAAAGTAATGGTACAAACTTGGCTTAACCCATTTCTATTGTTCTTGACTAGCACTTATAATTCAAGTGGTCGACCCGGAAATTAGGTAAACTTTAAACGCATCTTTTTGGTGAGCTGTTTAAACTTACTATCACCTTCCTACAGTGTCGCTCAAATATTCTAGGTTTCAGTACCCCTTAAAAAGTTACAAACAAACATACATACATACAAGTGAAGCTAATAAAAGCGTATTAAAAATTAATCCTTACGCAACTCAAAAACGGAATAAGCTTGCCAGCCGACTGTTGCATTTTTCCACGCTTTGATGCGGGTTCATTGTGTGCAGTTCACTCAGATGACTGTCGATTGGACTCAGGAGTGATGTGATAGAGCCATGTTTCATGTTGCTTTATAACAAAACGACGCAAAAGTTCTAGTACTATATATTACGCTCGAACTTCTCCAAATACTGGTCCGAATCATAAACTCGACGTTTATTTGGGCAAAAGTGAGCTCACGCGGCACCCACATTGCACAGAGCTTTCTCATACCAAAATATTCGTGAATGTATATCATAGCACGTTTAATTAATTTCTTTAGAGTGCCTGCTATCCCGAACATCTGAACTTTACGGTCGTTCAAAATTATTTTATGGACTTTTTTGGTGTTTTCGTCGGAAAGGACCTTTTTTGGCCGTCCACTGTGTTCATAGTCTTCGGTGCTCATTTCACTTCGTCTAAACTTAGCATACCAATCTTTAATGGTTGAATTTCCTGGGACAGTGCCAAGAAACTTGTCATCAAGCCAAGTTTATGTTTCAACTGTATTCTGCCCTTCAAAAAGCCAATTTCCATATTTATCCATTTTTACCCAATAATAAAAGTTGCTTCACTCAAAACGATATAATTCACAAAGAAATGATCCGACAACTGTCAAATTTATAAATCATAGGGATATAATTCTAGTAGCGCCATCCATGTCAGGACGGGAACTTTCAGTTAACGTGTTACATATATAAATATAAGCAACCGCTTGATCTTTTCAGATGTTTTCCAAACTTTTAATCACCAAAGAAAATATATATAAAGGGTGTCCAAAATTAACATAAGATAGGAATTAAATAGAAAACAGAGTTTTTTGACGGTTCAATTAGATTGAATCTCTTAGTTGTACAGTTTATTTCAGACTGAAGGCTGAATTCGAATGTACACATTTATATAAGAGACTCTTGTTGCTCGCAGGCAACGGGATTTTACAGTTACGAATATTGAGTTGTATATACATATGTATATTATGTACATACATAAATGTCTTGAGTATTTCTAACACCCTTCTCAACGCAATATGTCATCAAACAATTAAAAGTTAACATTTTCATTTTAATATACATATACCCATCATGTTAATACATTTCTTATGCTTAATTTTACAAAGGTTCTTGGCAGGGCCGGATTTAAATTTTTTCCGCCCTTGGGCACTGGAAAAAATGCCGCCCCGTCACTGAAATTTCACTCAAAATTATTTAGATTTGATATTATGTTTTTAAAAAATTAAAATATTTAACGTATTGCAAATAATTTGTTATATGTATAATACTTCAGTATAATATAAAAAATATAGGTTCTTGTTCTTAAAACTACAAATTTTGCACTGAGCTTGACTAATAATTGTATTACAATAATTTTTTTCACAGGTAACACGCCTGAACACACAGAATACAGACCCATTTACAACCGATCGCCTTTCGCCCTTCGGAAGATCCACCAATGACCACGTTTTATTGGCCTTTAGACTGTCCATCTCCTTCTGCATCGATGCCTTCCACTGACTGGCATGATCAGAACTTAAGGCCGAAGTTACTGTTTCTGGTACTGCCACATCTTCTGTGGTCATAACATTCAAAATGTTATACTGTTTGCTTGGAAGCCCTGGATTTCCTGTACGGATCAGCTTTGGTCGCCCAGGACCCCTCTTGATGTTTGACTTATCTTCATTGTCTTCTTCAGACAAAACTCCATCAGACGCATCACAGTCGGCATCAACGTTTTCCCTATTTTCGTTTTCTGTAACACATGCCGACTCTGATTTCAGATTGACCAGCGGCACCTCACACATAGTCGCCGATACATTACGCTTTACACTGTCATCTGCAAATAATCTTTCAAGAAAAATTACTGTACTCGGATCGTATATGCGGTATGCCCTTGCTGACTCTTAGTAGCCAACAATCACACGCGCCTCGCCTTTCGGAGAAACTTCCTACTATGCTTCTTGTTCAAAATTATAGCTTTGATCCCGAATCTCTCAGACGGTTCACTGTTGGTTTTTTGCCAGACCACGACTCGAATGGTGTCATGTCCTTTAAAGCAGATGTTTCCGAACGGTTCCTTAGGTATGCAGCCGTGTTAATAGCTTCTGCCCAGAAGCCCTCATCCAGGCCAGCGCGCTCAGCTACACCATTTTGTTGAGGTGTGTGCGGTACAGTAAGCTGTCTTTTAATACCATTGTTTGCCAGGAGTTGGTCAAACGCGCTACTCAAATACTCCCGACCGTTGTCGCTTCTCAGACCCTTTATTTTTTCTCAGTCTGCTTCTCAGCGAATGCTTTGAACACTTTAAACTTTTCCAACACTTCGTCGCGAGATTTCAAGAAACTTACTTACGTGTATCGCGATTTATCATCAATGAATGTTACAAAATTCCGTGCTCCTCCTTGTGAAGATTTATTCATTGGTCCACAAATGTCTGCATGCACCAGATCCAATACGTCTTTCGAGCGATTTTCATTTTTCTTTGGAAATGGTTTTACGCATACTTTACATTTTGCACAGGTTTCACGTACATGATTATTTAAATCACTTTTGTTTGGCAATTTTTTGAAATGTGTCCACGGCGACCACACGACCAGCAACTAACGTTTTTTCGTTTTTGTTGTCCATCTTTTACATTCTGTTTATTTTCGCTTCGCGAAGAGAACATTTTTTGCTCTTCTTGTTGTTCTCTTTGCTCTTTACGCCTTTCACTCTCTTCGAGCAATTTAATTTTTAACGCACTTAATGCCGGCAAAGAATCACGCGATTCCATTGCTTCCATGAAATTATCAAAGGCGTCGATCAAGCTTGACAACAACAGTATACACAGACACTCTTCGGGCAGTGAAAAACCAATCTCACACAATTTTTCAATCAAATCTGTGAATTTCTCTAAATGCTTAGACATATTTTCAGATTCTGACGATTTTATATGCAATAATTGTCTTAACATTGTAACGCGGTGTGCAGGTCCCTTACTCATATGTA
Organism: Bactrocera neohumeralis; assembly: GCF_024586455.1. Lineage (NCBI taxonomy): Eukaryota > Metazoa > Arthropoda > Insecta > Diptera > Tephritidae > Bactrocera > Bactrocera neohumeralis. Next base: position 12,437,521 of record NW_026089623.1, on the reverse strand, counting down.
TTTATTTTAACCTTTCCCACGCACTAGCTGACGTTTGGCAATTTTTTACATTATTTATTTGTGAAGGCTTAATGCATAGCATAATGCAAGCTAATGTTTTTTCATCTTTTACATCAAACGCAGTATCTTCTTCGTTTTTTACGATACGACCGCAAACTACGCCAAATAACTCTGCATGTATGAGCACACTTTTCATCTGTACTACCCACGCGCTGTAATTGGTGTCGTCCAGCTTCTCAATCGAGTGCATAATGGAATTCATGTTGCCTTCGAACGCTCACTTCTAACTTTCACTTAGTCACTTTAAGTTATTAGTTTTTTATTCTTTTAGAATTTAACACACTTACTTGTAATTTATCAGTCACTTGTACAATAATAAAATTTTGGCACACGATTTTTTTTTTTATGACTAGCCTGGGCGCATAACCTCTTAGTTGTACAGTTTATTTCAGACTGAAGGCTAAATTCTAATGAACACATATACATACTTATATAAAAGAAACTTGTTGCTCGCAGGCAACGGGATTTTACAGTTACGAATATTGCGTTGTATATACATAAATGTCTTGAGTATTTCTAACATAATCATATACTACACAAGATAGAATTATTTATGGAATAATACATCGGGCAAATGATCTGCACCGCTTTACGCAAGAATGTGGCTGAATTACATTGATGACATATTAAATCTCTTCTAAAGCACGCGTGGTTGAAGTCTTGTTGCAATAGACCTTTGAGTTCTAATAAAAGCTTAAAACATGTGGAAGCCTTTTTAAAATTTGCAGTTTTTGTCCACGAGGTCAAATTGAGGTTCCTGGATTGTCACAACCACTCTCACGCACTGCTTCAATATTACCATTTGAACGACTTGTTTGTGGCCGCCACGCTTTCATTATTTTTGATATATTGTTCAATATTTTATTGTACTAGGCTTAAACTATAAGCTGTCAATTTGTTTTTACTTAAATGGTGGCAGATTTAATTCTTACGTTAATTTCGGGATACCCTTTATAAATTTGTATATAGTTTATTAACCCTATATTAATAAAATATTTAGGTAGTAGTGCAAACCTTTCTTTATTATATACTTGATACTTATAAATTATATCAAACTATAATTATATTATAATTGAACTTTTTATTAACACAACAGCTATTCCACTATTTTTATATAAGATGTTGCGTTTGGTTTTCTATGAATGAATGCGGTTTTCTGTTGTGATATTACAAAGATCTTACCGGTTCCACATGGTGCGCCCTAAAAACCGCCTTGTTCAGTAGCAACAATCAGTATAAACCATGTATAAGCAAATTACTGTACTTTTACAGTAGCTATGTGTTGTTATTATTATTATAACTTTTTTTATTGAAGTAAAAAATATTTAAATGATTCTTACAAACATAAATTTTGGACAAATGCTTATGAAGTGGTATTGATTGAGTATTCGTCCCCTGGTTCTGGGCTACCTTCCCATCAATTTTCAACCAAGCCGTTCTTGAGATATAAATAATCTAACTAATCTACTTTTGTATATACGGCATAGGTTTTATTGTATGCATCATGAAATAGTGCAATTTGTACCTACATATGTATATAGGCATGTGCTTTATATTAAATAAGTATATAGAAAACATCTGTAAATTATATTCGTTTCGCATTGTAAATACAAGAATCTGTATGCGTACATTTCAAAACAATGAAATAATTATCTGTTTTCTAATTTAACACCGAAAATGCTCAATTCTGCTATTTTCAACTGTTCGGATGTTAAACTTTGGTGAAACCACTGACAATTTTTTGTTGCTAAATCCTCCTACCATCACGAGTACTCCACCGAAAAGTGGATCATTTTAACAATCTCTCATAGTTGCAAACTTTTAAATTTCAAAAAGCTCCAAAGCTTGCAAAATGGTGTTTTTATACATAAAACACTACATTTTTTTAAGGTAAATAACTTGTTATACTCTTGTAATCTGTTGCTACAGAGCATAAGACTTTTGTTCACCTAACGGTTGTAAGTATCACCTAAAATTAAGCGAGATAGATATAGGCTTATCTTTAAATATACGAGTATAAATGATTAGGATGCCGAGAAAAGTTTAAATTCGGTTGATGTTCGTCGTGTAAGCTATAATTTGAATAAAAATTAAAATATCTTGATGAAACTTTATATGAGAGTTCCTTAGGATAAAAAAAATTACGAGTTCGTAGATGGGCATATCTGCCATAAACCGAAAATCTATAAAGTGTCTTCACTAAGTAGTAAATTAATACATAGAACTGTAATTGGCACAGAAGATCGCAGCAGCATGTGGCATCTGTGGCACCGCTCTCTAATAAGTTTAATGTACATATCTCCTAAACCACTACACCAACTACAACTACCAAATTTGCTCAACGGAAATATCATAAAACTCCTACTGACAGTGTAAAAATGGTTGAAATGGGAAGATAACCTCACTCACTCTCTATATAATAGTACTGTTTAAAATTGCAAAGCACAATAAATCAATAATTAAATACACAAAAGGTATTTAATTGTACTTCCGAAATGGAAAAAGAGGGCTTTATAAGCACCGCCACATTTTAAATTATACTTGATTCTTTCATTTTCTAGTAACATATCAAGAAGCAACTAATATAACGGGAAAAAACTTTGCATGAATAATGCTTTTGATGTACGCCAGCTTATGACCAAAAATTGTCCAAATACAACAAAAACTGTTCAAGCCAATATTCCGCATATTTTAACCCCAGTACCTATAGTTGATTTTTGGGCGAAAATATTGCTCAATGTGTGAAATCTTCTTCTTTTCTGGCGAAGACACCGCTTACTCGGTTATATCCGAGTTAACAACAGCACGCCACTTGTTTCTTACTTTCGCAATTTGGCGCCAATTCGAGATACCAAGCGCAGGCAGAACCTACTCCACCTGATCTCTCAAATGAAGTGGAACTGGAGTGTTTTCGTCCATTCGGACGACATGACCTAGCCAGCGTAGCCGCTATCTTTTAATTCGCTGAACTCTGTCAAAGTCGCCGTATATCTCATACATCTCATTGTTTCATCGAATGCGATATTCGCCGTGGCCGATGCGCAAAGAACCATAAATCTTCCGTAGAACCTTTTTCTCGAAAACGCGTAACGTCGACCCATCAGATGTTGTCATCGTCTATGCCTCTACACCATACAGAAGGAAGGGAATAATGAGTGACTTAAAGAGATTGGTTTTTGTTCGTCTTGAGAAGACTTCCCAATTACCTACTCAGTCCGAAGTAGCATCTGTTGGCAAGAGTTATTCTGCGTTGCATTTCGAGGCTGACATATTTATTGCAGTTAATAAAGGTTCTACGATAGACGAAATTATCTTTGACTTCGAAGTTATGACTGTCAACAGTGACGTGGGAATCTATACGCGAGTGCGATGACTATCAGAACCAGTTGATTGGCTTCCTTATCCATTCTGGAGAGAGCAAAACTAACGGCGGTGGCGTTATGGCCAATGATATCAATATTATCGGCGTACGCCGTCAGCTGTACACTCTCATAGAATATGGTAGCTTCTCTATTTAGTGTTGCAGTCAAACTATTTTCTCTAGGTATAGTTTGAAGAAGTCGCACGAAAGAGAGTTGCCTTATCTGAAACCTCGATTGGTATCAAACGGAGAGGTCCTTCACGATCCTGACAGAGCTTCTGGTTTTGCTCAACGAGAGTTTATACAGCCGCATTAGTTTTGCGGAGACTCCAAATTCAAACATACATAGAGGCATAAAGGCAGCTCTTTTTCGTGCTGTCATATAACTAATATCAAGATTTTCTAGCATCCGGCTGACTTTGCTTTACATGATTGGTTTTTTATGATTTTTTTTATGATTCAAGCTTTGAATAAAAAAGAAATAAACACTGATCCAAAAAAAAAATTTTGAAATTGAGCCAGGAAATTCAGACCAATTCTTATCAGTAGATCTGAGTGACTTTATTTCGAAAAAGTTAATGACTATATTTCAAACATTCGATTTACCTACTGACTTCATTGACAAAAATGTGGAATCTTGGTCACAGGATGAAAGCTATCAAGAAAATCAGACATTTTTTAAGCGTCTCAGCGTGGTCAATGATGTAGCAGAAAGAGGTGTTGGTTTAATAGAGGAGTACAATAAATGTCTTACTAACAATGGAGAACAATTGCAATATTTATTGCAAGTTGTTAAAAATCACCGACAAAAGTTTCCCGATTGTAAGAAAAAGACTTTAGTTTAATTTTGAAATAATCAATATGTAAGAGATATGAAATAAAAAGTTGTGTTGCGATCGAAAAATTACTGAAAAATGGCTCTTATTAATTTACATTTCCTGAGAGTCAAGAGCAAATAGGACACATTATTTCTTCAGGCAACGATTAATGTTTCCAAGTCATCACTCACACAGAGAAGAGTTCAAAGTTTTTGTTTAAATTAAGTACTTAAAAAATTAATTTTATTAAACGATTATCGATAGTTTGTGAAAATTCTATGGTTACATCGCTAAATACTCGATAAGTTTTACGAAGAATATGATTTGTTGTGTTTATTAGCCATCAATTTGTAATATAAGATGAAAAATTGTGGAAATCATTTTTTATAATTTTTTGTTGGACTTTAACTACGAATAACTTTGAATGAGTTGACTCAGCCAAAAAATGTTTTAGACCTTTTTTGTAGATCGGTTAATTTCCTATAAGAATAAGTGTTGATTATCGCTTACCAATTATTTGTTTGTGTACATTAAAAATCCAAACAAAAAAAAACAAAATTTCCTGTGTTATTTATATGGGAAATCGAAAATGTCGATGAGGCACCTCTTAATATTAATATTAAGAGCTCAGATTTTACCAGAACTTCTTTTTAGTCATGTCGGATGAGATTTTCATGGTAACTAAGAAAAAAAAATAAAAACCTTTTTTGGCCCACCTTAATGGATAAACTATATGTATAATACAATACCTATACAGATCTTATAATTTAATATCACAAAACTGTTTCATTATTAGCTAATGAATAGCCTTTAAGCACTTATAACAACTGTAACACTAACAAGTAAGGATGAGCTAAGTTCGGGTATAACCGAACATTTTATACTATTGCAATTTGCAAGGATTAAAGATAGGGAAGTGCCGATTAAAATCAGTTACATACATATGTATGAGCTCTTATCCGATTTTATACATTCTGCGCACAAAAATGCACCGTTATATGAAAACACGTTTTTTCAATTTTGTTAAGATTACTCACTTTTTGGTCGATATATGCGGTATAATGTCGTCTGGATGTTCAAAACAAAATTACTATCAGGAAAGTATTCTGTCTGAATTTCAACTGTGTATCTTACACATTTACCCATATTTTCGGTCAAAAATCAACTATAGAAACTGGGGTTTCCATATTCGGTATCTAGGGGCTTGAACAGCGTTGGTTGGACTTAGACAACTTATGGTCACAAGGTAGAATATATCAAAAGCATTATTCGTGCAAATTTGTATCCTAATATAGTAATTCATTTTTGATTTCTACCTGGAAACTGAAGGTTTCTAATGGCATTTAAGTAAAACTCTGTTATATTGGAGGTGTGCGTGGTTGTAACCCAATTTAACTCGTATTCGCACTGTTACATTGGAGATGAAAGCTGTTATTCGAGTTCCTTAGAACAAAAAATGCTAGTTCGTAGATGGGCGTAATCGGACCACTGCCACGTCCATTAATCGAAAACCTATAAAGTGCCTTAACTATGCGCTAAATTAAGATATGAAACTGTAATTTGGCAGATCCCTTCATTAGCATAGGCCACCAATGGGCAGACAATTTTTGAAAAAGTGGGAGCTAATCCGTTTCACAACGTAACTTCTAAACTGCTAAAGCTACAACCACAAAATTTGGTGAGCGTAAATTCTATAAAAACTCCTACATTCGATGTGAAAATGGATGGAGTCAGAAGGTAATCCTGTTCATTCCCCATATAACGGTACTGCTCAAAACTAACTAAAGCGCATTAAATCAATAACTAATAACGGAGACACCTACGACACCGTAAAAATTGGGTGGTAGGCGTGGCACCGCCAAGTTTTTGTGGAAATCTCATATCTCGGGAGCCGACCGACAGATTTCTACTAAATTTTGTAGGCGGTAATCTTTTCGTGTCCTTATGTCAGAGTGTTAAAATCAAACAACAACCACGCCCACTTCCCTTTTAACACAATTTTAAATTCCATTTGATTCTTTCACTTTTCAGTATAAAATTCAATAAGCTCAAGGTGTTTTCCAAAGTAAACAGGACTTTTTGAATCTAGCGCCCCCTGGTGGCGCCATCGATATATGTCGACTGGTGCGTTAAAATCTGCTATCTTTATCGATTGTCCAGTTAGAATTTCATGGCATTTCATAGATTGGAAGTGAAGTTATTGCATTTTAAGTGTCAGTATGTTTGCGTTATCGGTGCGAAAATGAGCTTCGAACAAAGATCCAACATTAAATTTTGTTTTAAAAGTGTTATGTTTGCTTACCCTGTAGCAGAGTGCACGAGTGGTTTCATCGTTTTAAAAGTGGTCATAATGTACATGACGATCAACATGTGGGCCAATCAAAATCCGTGATCACCGGAAATTTCATCGAAACTGTGCATGAATTTATCAGAAATCAGCCGAAATCATCATTGAAATTCATAGAAATGGAATGCTTCACCCGGCCAAAATGTTAATGCGGTATTCTACCTTGGAGTTTTGAAGCATTTGGAGCGCCGTATTCGCCGTGTTCGGCCCGAATATCGCGAAGATAAAAGTTGGAGTTTATTGCACTATAATGCGCCGTCTCATGCAGACGTAGTGGCCATTCAAAAGGCTTGCACCGGCATACTGGCGGCCATACCGGCCAACGAGCAAAAACACTCGTTCGACATGCTTTTGGACCGTGCAAAAAGCTGTATTGAAGCAGAAGGAGACTATTTTGAATAAAATATATTGATTTTGCCGAAAAAACCATTGGTTCTGTTTTTTTTTAAGTCCTGTCTTTGGAAGACACCTTGTAATTAATATAGCAGAATGAAATTTTGTACTAAAAATTCATGTAAAGTATGCCACTTCATGACCAAAAATTGTCCAAATCCAACCAAAGCCGTTCAAGCTCGTTGGAAACGGATATGTGGACCACAATATCTATAGTTGACTTTCGACCGAAAATATGGGTCAATGTGTGAAATACACAATTAAAATTCAGAAAAAACTCTTTCCTAACAGTATTTATTCTGTGCGTCAAAAATGGTTTGAGTCGGGTCCATAGTTCCCTGAGCCCTTAGACCTAATATATAGATTTGCGAACTTCCAGGTGACTTTATTCCGCATATGTCGGCCAATTTTTAGATATCCCAATGAAAAGTTTTTATCATATTTTACTCAGAATTATGTATCTTTATGCATAAAATAGATACAATTGGGCGAAAATTTGATCTAGCCGCCCATTTCCTCGGTTTGTTAAAGGTATCTCACATACAATTAGCGATCATATCGAACAAAGTCAGCCGAATGCTCGAAAATCCTGATATTACTTTGTTCGATATGATCGCTGATTGTATGTGATTGTACTGATTGTACTTTAAGCAAACCTAGGAAATATTTTATTAGAATATGTCAAGATAATAGTTAAAAGATAAACTCTGTTCGATACTATTGCAACAACTATATACTAACAAACCTTATGACGGATTTGTCGGTCAATGAATGAGTTATATAGAGCATATGTATGTATATATAAGATTACTTGGATTCCCATCCTCTGGTTGACGTTTTACACCTTAACATGTTCAGTTGCACCCGAACTGAGCCCTTCCTTACTTGTGTGTAATTGATTTCCTTTTTTAGTAGTATAGAATTTATCTTCTTGATCTTAATTGATTTGAGAGATAAACACATTGAACTTATTAGGATTGCAGGATTATAATAACTGAGTAATCGACGTGTGTAATAGAGTTGGCGATTCTAACAAATTATCAATAGAATACAAAAATGCATCTATATTTAAAACTTCATACAGAAGCTCCAAAAACTGACGAAGAAATTTTAATACCGAAAAATGTAAAAAAGTCAGTGGCTCGAAACTGGTTTTATATTCATACTAGCTGTGCCGGCGACTTCGTCCGCGTGGAATACTAATTTTGGGCTTCGTCTTTATCTTCTTCCGCGTCAATTTCTGTTATCAAAGAACTTCTGCGTAAATTATATTTTTTGTTTTATTTTCTGGTGGCAGAAGAACATATTGATTTTCTCCGCAACCTGATCTTGACAACTCGACATATAATTGGCCATGTGAAAGCAGTCTTGGCGTAAATCGATCCCCACGTGTTTAAATGTTTGCCCCTGCGGTGGTTTCAGATTTCTAAGTAAAATTATTGGGGCGCCTATTTTTAACTTAAGGGAATGTGGAGGAAGGTCACTTGGGTTCAAAGAATTTAGAAACTTCTGTGGATAATGGACCACATCTTCTTGATCCATTACATTATCAATAGATGTGTATGTGACTTTATCTCCTTCAAGTTTATTTAAAATTATGTCATTAATTTCGTCCACGCTACTGTTTCTCGCCGCCAATATTGTTCTTTGACACATCCATTGGTGACCTTTATTTTCTATTTCGCTGATGTCAGGGTAAACTTTTGATTTTAAATCCTCAATGTTACCTACTCTTACTCCTAAATCGCGGTCAATTTCAATTTTATTTTGAAAATGAGGTATTTTCCCGTCTCCTACAAAAAGTAATTTTGAAGGGAAAGTTATACTACCTCCCCCCAAATGGGCTCTCAAATTTGTCGATAATTTTAAAATCAAAGTTCGGGAATTCTGTGAGACCAAACGTTGAGATCGTTCAGCGCTCGATTCCCGTTGTCGGTTCGCCAAAGTTCAGAAATTTTGTGAGGCGAGACGCTGCGAACGTTCAACGCTCGATTCCCTAGCACGGTTTTGTTCACTGATTGCTCGTTGAGTACCCAACCTATGCATATTCTCATCCTCAGTTTCATTGCTGCGCAAAACTCGCAGCCGCTTTGCAGTAGCAGTCTGCCGAGAAAGCTGAGTTCTTTTTCTAGGCATTATAGTGACAAAGAAAGAACATAGAAAATTAATAAAAATAATGTAGAAAAAAGAAATATAAGATTAATAATCAGGAACCTAATTATTTTTACCTGCACTTGGTATTTACGTAAACTGAATATTACGTCAAAAGAATTACCGAACAACACATTTATTTGGATAAAGATTAATATTATTATGTTAATACAACTCTAACGAATAATTTCGACCAAATTAGTTATCACAAAAACGGTACTCACGGACCACTTTCGCAGCGCAAGGAACGGAAGCCCTCAAAGATATATAATTTCCCCCGTTTTTTACACATTTACCACTGTTTCTTCGCTCCTATTGATCGCAGCACAAAAAGAATTATTCAATTCGAACCAGTAGTTTTGGAGATTAGCGCGTTCAAACAAACAAACAAAATCTTCAGCTTTATAATATTAGTATATTAGTATAGATTAAATTAGGCATTCAGAATGATCCGTACAACATTTTCCGCATGCACATTGTTATATAAAATAAACCGAACTGCTCTAATGTATATATATGTATATAAATATATATATATTTAACATTTTAGAAGCGGTTGCAGAAATCGTTGGTGCACCGGATTTGCATATTGATGAAGGATCCTCGCTTCGATTAGAATGTAGACTTAAGAAGGCAACAGAAAATCCTGCGTTTGTTTTTTGGTAAGTCATTCAAATTAAAACGTAATAAATGTATGTATATAACACATCTGTTATTAAAAACTTTTTTTAAACTTTATCTTTACTCGCAAAATAGGAAGTGCTAATTTCGGTGTAGCCAAAAGTTTTACACTCCCCCAATTTGCAAAGGTCAAAGTTGGGTTAATACTAAAAAAGCTTTTTATTTAAACATCGTACGCAAGAGTTTAACATTCTTGAATCGATAAAACCGAATATCGTAATCATATAGGGTTCGTCCGGAAAGTGATGGGACTGAGTCGATTTAAAAAAATTTATTGAACCAATCGTTACAATTCTTTAAAAAATTTAAAAATGGGTTTGTCACGGAAGGCATTCTTCGGAATAGCCTTGAGAGCCAGATGCATGTTGCTTGGATTCCCTCTGTTGTCTCAAAATGCTTGACTTTCATCCACCTTTTCAGTCAAGGACTCGTCACCTGTGATTACGTTATTCAAAAATTGGGAATCGCTTTCACATATGTTCAAATTTTCTTGGCACACTTCCACTCGTCGCAATTTCTGGTCATCAGTGAGCACTTTTGGGACCAACTTCGCGCACACCTTGCACATATTCAAGTGCTCTGCCACAATGTCATGAACCACAGGTTTTTGTAAATTTAACATCTGAACAATTAAACGAATACTTAGTCGACGGTTTGAGTTCAAAAATTTGCGCACAGGAGTCACACAAACACATTGCGTTTGTCGAAGTCGCAGGTCTCCCAGCACGGTCTTCATCAGCCACCTCTTCCCGGCCCTTCACAAATGACACTAGGCCGAAACACACCACTTCTTGCTAAAGCAACATCTTAGTAAGAAACGTTTCTGTCGCAGATTTACCGAGTATCACACAGAATTTAATGGCGTACAGAAACATGTCGCGCGAAAATGTTTGTCCTGACTCTCCAGGTTCTCGGAGACAACCGACCAGCCGCTCGTTCGTTAGCTATGAACGCCCTTTACCGAATCCTACCGGTGCGCGCCCGCTCCGAATTACGCAGCCTAAAAACTTCACTTCTAGTACTTGCCGGACGAATCCTGTAAGCTTTATTACTATATTTTGATTCTGTTGGCGATATTTATATCAAAAATAAACTAACTAACTATTTTAAATAAAACTTAATTTCGTTTTTCCTCTTTATTGGGGCAGACACCGCTTACGCGATTATAGCCGAGTTAACAACAGCGCGCCTGTCGTTTCTTCTTTTCGCTACGTGGCGCCAATAGCATAATCCAAGCGAAGCCAGGTCCTTCTCCACCTGGTCCTTCCAACGGAGTGGAAGTCTCTCCCTTCCTTTGCTTCCCCCGGCGGGTACTGCGTGAAATACTTTCAGAACTGAAGTCTTGTCGTCCATTCGGACAACATGACGTAGCCAGCGTAGCCGCTGTCTTTTAATTCGCTGAACTTTTCTCTCGAAAAAACTCGTAACGTCGACTCATCAGTTGTTGTCATCGTCCAAGCCTCTGCACCATATAGAAGACGTGAATTATGAGCGACTTATAGAGTTTGACTTTCGTTCGTCGAGAGAGGACTTTACTTTTCAATTGCCCACTCAGTCCGAAGTAGCACCTGTAGGCAAGAGTTATCCTGCGTTGGATTTCCAGGCTGACACTGTTGGTGGCGTTTACAATGATTCCAAGATAGACGAAATTATCTACATCAAAGTTATGTCTGTGAACAGTGACATGAGAGCCAAGTAGCGAGTGCGACGACTGTTTGTTTGCTGACAGAAGATATTTCGACTTGCCCCTCGTTCACTGCCGTACCCATATGCTTAACTTCTTTATCCAGTCTGGAGACGCGGGTGTTGAGGACGATTATATCAATATCATCGGCATACACCAGCAGCTGTACACTCTTATAAAAGATTGTACCTGCTCGATTAAGTTCTGCAGCTCTAATTATTTTCTCCAAGAGCCTAAATTGATGAAGTCGCACGATAAGGAGTCGCCTTGTCTGAAACCTCGTTTGGTATCGATCGGCTCGGAGAGGTCTTTCCCGATTCTGACGGATCATTTGGTGTTGCTCAACGTCAGTTTACAGAGCCGTATTAGTTTTTCGGGGATATCAAATTCAGACGTCGCGGAAAAAAGGCAGCTCCTTTGATGCTGTCGAAAGCAGCTTTGAAATCGACGAAGAGGTTGTGTGTGTCGATTTTCCTTTCACGAGTCTTTTCCAAGATTTGGCGCATGGTGAATATCTGGTCGGTTATTGATTTTCCAGGTCTGAAGCCACACTGATGAAGTCCAATCAGTTTGTTGACGGTGGGCTTTAATCTTTCCACAATACGCTCGATAGAACCTTATACGCAATGTTGAAGAGGCTTATACCACGGTAGTTGGAGCAGCTTTTTGGGGTCTTTTTTTGTGGATTGGGCAGAGCACACTGAAATTCCAATCGTTGGGCATGCTTGTGTCCGACCATATTTTACAAAGAAACTGATGCATGTTATTTACCAGTTCTTCGCCGCCGTGTTTGAATAGCTTGGCCGGAAATTCATCGGCCCCGCTGTTCTTCAGACGGGTAATTGCTATTCGAACTATTTCATGGTCGGGCAATGGAACGTCTGCTACACCGTCATCGATTAGGGAATCGGGTTCGCCTTCTCCTGGCGTTGTGCTTTCACTGCCATTCAGCAGGTTGGAGAAGTGTTCCCTCCATAATTTAAGTATGCTCTGGGCTTCGATGACTAGATCACCTTTGGGGATTCTACAAGAGTATGCTCCGGTTTTGAAACCTTCTGTAAGCCGCCGCATTTTTTCGTAGAATTTTTGAGTATTACCATGTCGAGCAGCTTATCAAGCTCTTCGTACTCACGCATTTCGGCCTCTTTCTTTTTCTGTCTGCAAACGCGTCTCGCTTGCCTCTTCAACTCTCGGTATCTATCCCATCCCGCACGTGTTGTGGTCGATCGTAACGTTACAAGGTAGGAAGTCTGTTTTCTCTTCGCTGCGACACGGCCCTCCTCGTCGTACCAGCTGTTCTTTTGCATTTTCCGAAAACCAATATTTTCGGTTGCAGCTGTAAGTAAGGAGTTTGAAATGCCGTCCCACAGTTCCTTTATACCGAGCTGTTGACGAGTGCTCTCAGAAAGCAGGAGTGCAAGTCGAGTAGAAAATCATTCGGCTATCTGTTGTGATTGCAGCTTCTCGACGTCGAACCTTCTTTGTGTTTGTTGGCGTGCGTTTTTGCTACACAGAAGCGGGTGCGGATCTTGGCTGCATCAAGATAGTGGTCCGAGTCGATGTTGGGACTTCGGAGTGCACGCACAACTAAATCACTGGTGACGTGTCTTCCGTCTATTACAACATGGTCGATCTGGTTGGTGGTTTTACGATCTGGAGACACCTAGGTAGCTTGATTAATTTTGTTATGCTGGAATCTAATACTACAGATTAATATATTTCGTACCTCTGCGAAGTCGATCAGCCTCAAGCCATTTGGGGATGTTTCATAGCGGAGGCTGAAATTACCGTCCGTAGTGCCAAAGATACCTTCTTTGTTCACTCTGGCATTAAAGTCGCCAAGCACGATTTTTATATCGTGAGAAGGCAGCTCTCATAAGCGCGCTCCAAGCGCTCATAGAAGGCATCTTTGGTCGCATCGTCCTTCTCTTCCGTTGGGGGCGTGGGCGCAAATCAGCGATATGTTGAAAAACCTCGCTTTGATGCGGATTGTGGCTTGACGTTCATCCAACGGGGTGAATGACAGTACTAGGCGACGGAGTCTCTCTTCCACCACGAATCCCACACTAAATTTGCGCTCCTTTATGTGGCCACTGTAGTAAATTCCACAAGGACCTACTCGTCTCAGTCCTTGTCCTGTCCATCGCATTTCTCGGACGGCGGTATGTAAAAGAATAATTTCTGGCCACTTCCGCCAAGTCAGACCTTCAAATCTGCTAGATTATATCGCTACCCGACTTCAAGACTTCAATGATATATCAGGATTAGAAAACGATCTTTGTTTAATTTCAAAGTGAGGCAGTGATGTGTGGAATCAGAAAACACAAATATGAAAACAGAGAAGAAAGTGGAACCGATGTATTTACCGAGAAACAGACCTTCATAATAGAAAAAGCAGACCAGATCAGAAATCGATTTGAAATTTCAAGAAATATTTTTTGATGAAGAGAAGGAAAGATATCCACTAGCTGTTACCCTGTGCGTTTCGCTACACCTAAATCGATTAAAACTCTTAAGGGTTTTTACTTTGTGTTTTATTTATTGTTGTAAAACTGTTACTTATTTATCAAACATTTATAAAACATATTGGTATACAACATTTTTGGTTTTTCCACCTGGCGCGTAAATGAATAAGCACCTTGGTGTTCCCACTCTCGAGCATGCGACGAACAATTGGCCGTGGGAGAAGCACGGTTCTTCCAAATTGACGCCGCACACTTGAAACGTTTGCCCTTGCGATTTGTTGATGGTCATCGCAAAGGCAAGACGTACTGGGAACTGCAAGCGCTTAAATTCAAACGGCATGTCCGTTGGAATCATGGGAATGCGTGGTAAGAGTACAACTTCACCTGCTGCCTTGCCATTTAGTATTGTTGCTTCAATCAAATTTGGCCACAATTTTTTGACTGAAAGTCTTGTGCCATTACACAAAGTCGGTGGCTTCAGATTTCGTAGAAGTATAATGGGTGAACCGACTTTCAGGACCAAACGATGCGGTGGCAGACCGGGGGGATCCAAAGAATTCAAGAATTCAGTTGGATAATTGACTACTTCATCTTGATTTAAAACGCTATCAATCGATGTACATATATGTTGTAGCTTCTCCTGGCAGTTTTTCTTGAATGGCAAAATTGATTTCGTTGACGTGTACATTTTTCGGTGCCAATATTGCGCGTTCACTTAAATAATCGTGGCGTTGATAGTGTTGAACAATATTCGGAAATACACTTTCAATCAATTCTTTTTTCGATTGTAAAAGTGTACAAAAGTTGTTCGGCAATGTGATCAAACCGGTATCATCGATTGGTATTTTGCCTTCGCCAATGTCCAACAACTGCTTCGAAAACGCCGCTGCGGATCGATCATTTTGCAATTGGACTCGCATGTTGATGGTAAGAGTCAGCCTTTGAACATGTCTCCACAAAACTGACGATTTTAAACATACGTTTATTTCGTCGGCAGGAGTTGATCGAGGAATGACTGACAAAGTTTGCCGAAAATCGCCGGATAATAAGACTAATGCTCCGCCAAAAATTTGTTGCTTTTGGCGTAAATCTTGCATTGTTCTATTGAATGCTTCTAATGACTTTTTGTTAGCCATTTGGCACTCATCCCATAGAACTATTCCAGCTCCTCGCAAAACTTTTGCCATTGTTGAATTCCTCGATATGTTGCACGTTGGTGTTTCAACGACTTGGATGTTCAACGGTAATTTCAACGCAGAATGTGCTGTTCGGCCGCCATCAAGTAGAGTAGCAGCGATGCCTGACGAAACAATTGCCAGCGCAATTTTCTGCTGTGACCGTATAGTAGCAAGAATCAAAGAGATCAGAGACGTTTTCCCTGTACCACCGGGCGCATCAAGAAAGTAGAATCCACCGGCGTTATTGTCAACCGCTCGTATAATCTTATCATAAGCATTTTTCTTCTGAATATTCAATTTGGTAATGTTAGCTTGTATGAAAGCACGCAATTCATTGCAATCGTATTGTTGTTCACGTTGAAGCTCATGGTCAATGACTGGGCGCAGTAATGCCAAGTTGCGCTAATGCCTTATTCGCAATTGTAAGGCACAGATCTTCAACCAATATCAAAGCAGAATTATACATTTGTAATGTATATAGCAAGTCTGCGTCCGATGCTCGATTACGCGCCAAAATTAATAAGTCCTCGGTCATGCAGTCTTTGTACTTATTCCACAGTTATTGCGGATTTGACAGAAGGCATGTAGATATTACTATGGCGAATAGTACGCGTATTTGTTTTGGATGAGATGTGTGTGATGCGTCATGAAGTGCGGTGTCCCAATGCATATCATCTTCTAACAAATGCAATCGCTGACATGCTTCACGATACGTCGCACACAACTGACCGTCAACAGTTTTCAAATCATCAAATGATCTTGGTCCGCGCACGTTGACTAATAGCAGACGCAAATAAAAACATTCGGCGTTGTTCGGATGGATGGTGTAAATGCGTCTTATGGCATCGGTTTTACGGACATTTGGATAACCGTCAACACGCTCCCCTTGCTTTCGTCGTTGAAATGTTTTCGATGATGGATTCCAAGTGAAATATTGTGGTATTTCGGAATATAGCAATGTTCTTGCAAATTCATCGTTTTCACACAACTCGAAAAAGGTAGTTAGTGTTGTCCCCGGTGGTCGTGCTAGAGTATGCATATTTGAAGTACATAAATAAAAATATGCATATTTGAAGTATATAGATAAAAATGGAAAAATTAACCTAAAACTACATCTTAAACTATGTATTTTACCCACACACGCATATGCAATAAGACCCACCAACAGTGTATTTGCGAACCGCATGGAAGCACTTACGAAACAATAACAATACTCACTTGCTTTGTGTGTGTTGCACGGTCAGCAGAAAACACAAAATCGGTTCGAATAAATGTAGCAAATCGATGGAATTAAATCTGGAAAAAACACACAATGTTGAAACACTTTTTTTTACACACACCGCGCATTTTCAAGCGACAATCGAACCGCATGGCATCACATATGAAACAACAACAATACTCACTTGCTTTGTGTTGTACGCAGAATGTTAATCACGTTGAAATCTGAGAAAAATACACACAATGTTGAAACATTTTTTTTGATACACTCAGTGCATTCGGAACACTTACGTTCTGTATGTCTTGTTAGCTTGACAGTCATCCATAGAAAGAACGAATGACAGGCAAAAACGATCAACATGCGATGTCAATGTTTTTTATTAATTGTAAACATCCGCCAGTTGTTTCATTTTTGTTGTTTTTTTTTTTTTGCAAAACGTGCAATGATACACACATTAAATTTCTTATGTGCACCCTCCAAACAGACCCCAATCACCCCTGAAAATTTCATTGAAATCGGGCAAGCCATGGTCTAGGAGAAGTATGCGAACATAGGAAGTTTTGCCACTTAATTTTATATAAATGTTGTTGATGATTGGTAGGTTTTATGCAACATTTCAAAATGGAATATACTTCATAATAATGATTTCAACTAATTTAGGACGAATTTGACGATTACTTCGAATTTCCTTCAAGAAACAATTGTTGATTTGATGTTTCTTCGCAAAACAAGGTTTGCCATATTCACATTTTACTGAAAAAAGTATCAAAAATTAGTACTAGATTTCTTGAGAGCTGCGTACTAGCACAAGTAAGTTTGTCGCAGGAAAGTATCTTGACCGTTTCTTAAGCGTTTTTTTATATGAAGTTTTTACGTTTCTTGAGAGCTGCGTACTAAGCTTAAACGAAGAAAATTGTGAGAATAGGAATCACGCGCGGCATTTAAATGTTTACGCGTCGATAGCGATCCATTTTCTGTGAGCGAGAATACCTTTGGGCAAAAAAATTGAAAAAATTGATGAACTAGCCCCACACGATAATCAGAAAACGTCACTACCTTTAACTGTAATGGTTCCAGCAGCTATGAACTTCTTTGGATACGGCTCATATCAGGAAATGTGTAGGTAACAACGTCAACTTGCCCATGAGTCAGTCGTTCCTTTCGAGCAGTGTGCGCGCTATAGCAAAACTTATTGTGAAGGTGAAGGGAGGAGAAATAAAGTTTCCCAGTTCAAAAGAGGAACAAACTTTTATAAAAACGGGGCAAGTAATTTTGTAATACAAATAATAATATACTATTTTAAGGTAATTTAATTGATATACATATATTCCAGATTTTTTAGAAAATTTTAAATAAAAAGCACCATAGGAGCAATTGACTGCACGCAAATTGCTATCAATATACAGCCCTATTCTGAAAAAACCTCTCAACTGAGTTGAGAGGAAAAATTTGAGAGATTTCTTATGAGGCATATTTTGTGAGGCTATTCTTGCTCAAACCTCATAAGAAAAAAGCTTAAAAAAGTCACCACGTGAGGTAAAAAGCTTTTTGCTGTCAAACAGCTGTTTTAATAAAAATAAGCAAACAGAAACACAAATGGATAATAAAGATAGGTATGCGTCTGTGCTTGAGGGTGAAACAATCCCAATATGGGTACAATCGATTGCGCCGATTGTGCCCTTGATCCCAAATTTCGTGCAAAATCTTTAAGAGAAAATTTATTTACATATTTGTATTTATTTTTATTTATTTATCTTACCCCTTCTTTGTATCTGAAACATCCTGCGCGCTTGAAGGGAAATAAATTTCACTGCCCTTAACATCCATAATTAATTTCGAAATAAAGTGCAGAGTTCTAGACACAGAGGGCTGGCTCATAGAAAGCATATAACTATTACCAACGCATTTTTGGTAAGAGAAAAGCCCGTAAAAATACAAACACGCCAGGAAACGCAGATCAAAAGATATACTCGACTTCTGCACATCATGCGGCACCAATTCACCTATAAGTACTTTACATAGCGATTTTGGGAATCGAAATGTATTTATAATTGTTGTGTCTTGCATAGTAAAATGATCGCTTTTGTCTCGTAATCCCTTCAAAATTTTCCTCCTACCCCCCGATTCCCCCTCCTCAACAATTGCCGCATACACAACGAACTTTTCCTACATGCTAGTTATAACACTCAAATATTTAAAAAAAAATGTCAAATATTGATGTAAAACAAAACAAACACAGATGTTTTGTATTATGATGGCTGCTTTCACACGTCACAGATATTTGTGATAATAGTGAGCATTTGAGCTTTTGAATTTTCGCCAGAATAAGGTAACCCTCACTATAGTGAGAAACATCACTGTAGTGAGGTTGGTGACTTTTGTGAGGGCATGAGAATAGGGCTGATAATTTGAATAGAAATCAGCTGTTTCTATTTACATTATTTTGTTCACCACACGTGTGGGGAAAAGCTTTGCGAATTGAAGCTTTTACTTTTATCAAGACTGTTACAGAATACCAAAATATTTCGTGCTTGATAAATGTTTGAGTTAATTTTCAATATTTTACTAATTTGTCAAATGCACAGAATAGGAGTTTAAGAATACATACATACATAAAAGATACACACATACAGTAACAAATGACAAAACAAACTTCAAAATTTAAAATCTGCTATTTTATGGCTCATTCTTAACTTTCGTGAAAATTCCTACAATTGTTTTTGTATTGTTTTCTTGTCAATATTGTGCCTGTTCTATTGCGTGGAACAAAATAATTTTGTTATTTTATCACACTCGGGTTAGCGAGAAACCTCTATAAGCGAGAATAAGATTGAGCCCCCTTGAACTCTCGTTTATTCAGGTTTGACTGTATTTGAAATCAAAAGATAAAACAACTATTTACGTGAAACTTAAACTTCAAAGCTAATCCTGTGAAAAGAGAAACATTACAAGCCAGCATAAAGGAGATTTCGTGAAGTCTATCAAGCAAAAGGAGAACATCGGGGACATCATTTATTTGACCATAAATAGATAAGCAATATAATGAGGTTACAATCGACCCGGCAGTTAGGTGGAATGAATCCATGGACGTAGTCAAGTCTATGCCAAAATTCGCTGGCGATCAGTCTCGATACGTGTCGTGGCGTCAGGCAGCTTACACGGCATATAAAATTTTCAGAACGCACAAGACAGTTTTAAACATTATCAGGCTGTGGCCATCATAAGGAATAAAAAAGTGGGATCTGAATATTCGATCCTATCTTACTTTAACACTACTCTAAATTTCGTTGCAATTATAGCCAGACTTCATTTTACTTATGCACATAAGTTATGCAGATAAGAAAGCTGTTTACATACTGGAACAGGAAATGTCTACCCTCCGTCAAGGAAGACAGACAATAACAGAATTCTATGATGATGTCGAAAAGAAATTAATAGCCATAATTAATAAGACATTGATGACCTATCAAAATAAGAAGGATGTTTCAGAATCTCTAAACTCGAACACCGCCAAGATGCATTACGAGTATTTATATCCGTGCACTTTGTGATATCTTATTTTTATCAAGGTCATCGGATATGGCATCGGCCTTAGCACTCACTCAGGAGCTTGAATCAAATCAGGCGCGTTCGTTATTTGCTCCCAGATTTTCCATTTCTGATAATAGAATTCACGACTACAGTCGGCCTCTGGTGAGAAACAGAGCACCATTTCCTAGACAACAAAACGGACAACCTCAGATACGACCTATGGAAGTAGATCTAAGTCTTTCCAAATTCCGAGTCCCTCAAACAAATGATCGATCGAATGAATCTCGCTCACCGCAAATGATTTCTTTTAATACCACTCCATCGAATCCTACTTCCTTTAATACCAGATATTTTCCTTCAGGTAGAGTAGCTTTCGGAAATAAATCCCGAGGGATCTCCGGTATGCGGGTAGCACAAAAAAGGCATCGCGATAGACGAGATTAATTTTTTAGGGGTAGATCCCTGCTACCATATATTAGCAGGACATTTCAAGGAAGACCTCTAAGATTTTTAATTGATACCGGTGCATCGAAAAGTTATTTAAAACCAGCAAACTGGAGGGGTATAAAACCCATTACGTCCCAATTTTTGGTAAGCTCTATTCGCTGGATGGATAAAATTATAGAAAAATGGACCGTACATATTTTCAATTCGAATTTTGATCTTTTTATTTTACATACACTTAACATGATTGACGGATTTATTATCTTTGACCTCCTTAGGAAAATCGATGCGAAGCTGGACATAAAGAATAAAGGGAATAAAGGAATTCTATTTTATGAAAGGGGTTTGGAAAAACAAATGTATTTCCATTGTAGAGACGTTAATAACGTAATTGTGAAAGGAGATGTTGAATGACTAAAGGCGAAATACGCAGCTATATTTTCTGATCCGAATGAAGCATTGCCGTTCAATAAAAATATCATAGCAACCGTGAGAACAACTAACCATCCATATCCTATGGCAGCGTCTAAATTTGTTAACAAGGAAGTAAATGATCTTCTGCCAGACGATATCATTAGACCATCTCGCTCACGATCCAGTATGGGTTGTTCACAAGAAAGGAACAGATAACGCAGGGAAAAAGAAACCTCGAATAGTCAAAGATTTCAAGAAACTTAATGAAAATACTATTAGCGACAAATACTCGATTCCCGACACATCGGTAATTCATTCAAATCTAGGAAAATTATCAGGGTTTCACCAGATTGCATTTGCCGAAAAGATAGGGAAAAACTGCTTTTTCCGTTAATAACGGAAAGTACGAGTTTTGCATGTTGCCATTAGTTTGAAAAATGGTCATATCATTTTTCAACGAGAAATAGATGACGTACGGAAGGAGCAAATTGGAAAGACTTGTCACGTTTACATAGATGACATTAATGTATTTTCCAATGATTATTATTAAGATATCAGACGAGTATTGGAAAAATTATCTTCCGCCAACATGAAAATTTTCTTAAGAAAAACACAATTTTTTAAATCAGACGTTGAATACCCAGGATTTGTTGTCTCAAAATACGGGATTAAAATCTCCAAAAATAAAAAACATAGTCGGTTACGAAGTTCCGAAGACACATCGCGCGTTGCGTTCCTTTTTAGGTTTGTTTGGCTACTACAGGCATTTAATAAAAGACTACGCATTAATGTCGAAACCTCTCACAAAATATCTACGGGGAGAGAATTGTACAATTATGTAGTACTAAAATTTCCAAGAATATAAAAGTTACTTTCGACAACAAAGCTCATGAAGCGTTTCAAGAGATCAAAGACATTGTATTTTCAGAAGACATACTTCTTCTTTATCCTGACTACGAAAAATCTATTGATTTAATCACGGATGTGTCTTCACACGCCTTGGGTGCAATACTTTCACAAGGTGGCAGACCCATCACTATGATATCTATTCCGGCAAGGGAAAGGTCGCCAATGCGTTGTCAAGACAACAAATAAATATCTTACACACGAGGATATGCCCAGCTCAGGCGACGAAATCGTTCACTGGGAAAATTCATCCGCAGAAGTAATTTCCACAGTTGTAAATTGATAATAGAGTACACCGGTCTCTCAAAGAACATGTTAGGCAAATATTAAAGATTACTATATTCCAAACATGCGAAAAATGTCAAAGGAAATTATATTTAACTGCAAAACTCTCCAGGAAGTTAAATATCAGCGCCACCCTATAAATCTTGGAATGAAAAAA
Organism: Bactrocera neohumeralis; assembly: GCF_024586455.1. Taxonomy (NCBI): domain Eukaryota; kingdom Metazoa; phylum Arthropoda; class Insecta; order Diptera; family Tephritidae; genus Bactrocera; species Bactrocera neohumeralis. The sequence goes on along the minus strand of NW_026089623.1, from coordinate 12,415,427 downwards.
ACACCAAAACAAATCAGACCCGGAGAACATCGGCATGTAAATATTTTTTCCACAGACAATTAACAGTCTGTTTCTATTTTTTCTAAAAATGCGTCTCGCTTCCCTCTTCAACTTTCGGTGTCTATCCCATCCAGCATGTGTTGTGGTGCGACACTCCTCATCGTCATCAAAAGGCGATCATTTATCCGAGGCTGTTGTTTTCGTGTTGGAGAATGGAATCATGTAAAGAACTACACGCAATTGACGAAAGTTTTGTGATTGCCATTCACGTGAGAGTGGACAGAAACGACTCTTTTTAGATATGGCTCAAGCAGCTCACGAATTGCGGTCTTAAACCAAGTATCCTCTGGGTAGCCTGAGAACATCCGTTTGAAGGCGAGCTAATGTGAGAAGGCGAGCCATCCCGCCCCAGGATTGTGCGCTAGGTTTGGGACCCGCCACGTTAAAAACGCCCCAATGAAAAGTAAACATCAGCTTCGGGAGAAAAACCCCTCTTTTGATGACGACCACAGCTTTCAAGACTGGAGCATACTCTTCTAGAGGTGGTCTAGTGACTGATAGTGAAAATATTGAGGGAACACTTTTCCAGCATGCTGAATGACAGTGAAAGCATAACGCCAGGAGATTTCGAGCCCCATTCCCCATGCATGCATCAGCTTCTTTGTAGAATTTGGTCGGACGAAAGCAAGCTCAATTATTGGAGTTTAAGTGTGCTTTGCCAAATTCACAAAACGTGAGACTCCACAATCTGCGACAACTACCATGCGATAAGCCTCCTCAGCAACCCATTTATATTATATTAAAGCCCACCGTCAACAAACTGACTGGACCTTATATGTGTGGCTTTAGGCATGAGAAATCAACAATTGAACAGATATTCAATCTTGGAAAAGCTGCTTTTGACAGCACGAAATGGAACTGCCTCTATGTCACTCTGTCTGAGTTTGTTATCCCCGCAAAACTAATACGGTTCTGTAAACTGACAACAAACGAGGTTTCAGGCAAGGCCACTTCTCATCGTGTGACTTCTTTAGTCTACTGCTGGAGAAAATTATTCGAAATGCAGAGCAGGCATAATCTTCTATAAGAGTATACAGTTGCTGTCATAGGCCGTCATCATTTGCGTCGTTAGTTTTTCTCTCTCCAGACTGAATAAGGAAGGAAACCAAATTGGTCTGGTAGTGAGCGAGGGCAAGGCAAAATATCTCCTGTCATCAAACAAACAGTCGTCGCACCCGCGACTTTGCTCCTACGTACTCACAATCATACCTTCGAAGTCGTAGATGCTTTCGTCTATATTGGAATCATTATTAATACCAGCAACATTTTCATCTTCGATCTCCAACGAAAATATCGCATTTGAAGTAACTACGAGCTGTATGATTTACACGTCGACATTGATATAGTTCAGCGAATTAAAACACAGCGGACACGCTGGCTAGGTTATGTCGAATGAGTAAATTCGCTCCAGCTCAAAAAGTATTCGACGCAGTACCCTCCGGGGGAAGCGAACGCAGAGGAAGACCTCAACTCCGTTGGAGAGATCAGGTGGACAAGGCCTGGCTGCATTTAATATCTCGAATTGGTAACAAGTTAGAGAAAAGCGCTTAAGCCGCAAATAAGGAAGAAGATTTTACTTCATCGAAAACTAGAGTAAAGTCTTCTACAAATAATATTATGTTCGTTGGAAAAACTAGTTTTCGCCCTAAAACTTGTGTTTTCGTCCATGTAAAATCTGTCAAACGAAAACACATTTTCGCTGAAAACTGCTTGAAAACTTACATTCCACTCATTATAATCGGTGCCTGCTCTAGTTTAATCGATTTTATTGGAAGACATATTTTGCCGGCCCTAAATTGTCACTTGATATCTTTTTACATTACATATACAAATATAGCTGTCACTGGATATTGTCATATTAGGGGGATTCTTTTGCTCTTGCAAAACCCTTGTAAGGTGCACGAATTGCAGAATTTTCCTCTTGGTGCAACGGTAGAACAACAAATATACGCAGAAAATTATTTGCAATGGTTGAAAAATATGTCAGACCAAAACCCAGGTTTACTTTCGTGCCGTCATATATTACTAGACTCTGCAATGGGTGCTCTTTTGGCCTTGCATATTTCGGTATAGGATTTTTTCATTTTGTGTCATCGTGAAATCTTGCTAGAGCAAGAGAATCCCCCTATTGATATTAAAAAATGGAAAAGCAAAAATACAAAAAAAAGAAATTTGTGGAGTGATAGGGGAGAATTGAATTGAATTGTGGCAAAACAAAATTAGTGCTCTTCGTGGGCCAATATTAAGGCATCGAAAATTTACCATTCTCGTTGCTCAAAATATAAACAAACAAATAAATTTGTGAGTTGTCAGTGAAAACTCATCGAAAACACACATTGTCGTTCCGACCGACTGTGGAATCTAAGTCACACACAAATGTGTTTTCAAAATGTTTTCAATGTCGGTCCGAACACAGTATGAGATATATCTCATATATGTATAAAAACACAAAAATAAAATACTCTAAAATAGGTATCACAGAATCAAATCGTTCTACTTGTATAAACCAAAAAGCATTTTCATCACCATCATATGGTAGTATACTACGACACTCGAAGTGTAACCAATTAAAAAAGCCATAATGTCGGTTTGGAAAATTATTTTTATTTATTTTAAAATACAAAATGTGTGAAAATAATCATAAATTCAGGACCAATTCACTTTTGCTCGATATGACCACCTTTTGCCTTAACTATGGCCTTGAGACGGTCAAAAACGAACCGCAAGCTGCCCGAATGTGACTTGCCGGTATTTTGACCCAATCACGGACAATGGCTTTCTTCAGCATCTCGAGACTGGTGTATTTTTTACTTCGGACCTTGCTCTCCAAAATGTTACAGAGAGAATAATCCATTTAATTCGCATCTGGTGAATTCGAGAGCCACTGTGTGGTCGTAATGAAGTTCGGAACGTTGTTTTTCAGCCATTCTTGCTTCACTCGCGCTTTGTTAGACGGTGCTGAGTCTTGTTGAAACGTCCATGATTTGCGACCGAAATGTTTGCTTGCCCACAGCTTCAAAGCAACCTCCAGAACACTTTTACGATAATATGTCGCATTTACTTTGACGCCAGGCTCGATGAAAACAATTGGAGACAGCAGCCCAAACCATTATTTGTAGCGGGTGCTGCCTCCTGGTGGCCAACCGATGACTTAGATTACCGTATGAACGGTCGGTCAAGTAAACCCTATCGTTTTGAGAGTTTACGAATTGCTCAATTGGAAAAATTTTTTCGTCAGAAAACACAATGTCCGGAATTTGACCGCTTTCGGCCAAGCGAAGCAACTGCTTCGCTCTCTCAACTCTTACTTGTTGCTGCTTCGGTGTGAGATGAGGGGCCTTTCGGAACTTGTAAGGCTTGACCTTTAGCTCATTTTTTAATATGCGTCGGATGCTGCGGTCGGATATATTCAGTTTTTTAGCTATTTGATTGGCACTTCGGCGTGGATTTTGCTCAAGTCGCTTCTCACTTTCCGAACCATCTCACGTGACGTTGCAGTCTTTTGGTGATCTCCTCCATGGCGTTTTGCGATGCTACCAGTACAATTGTACCGAGTGATGGTGCGATAAACAAAAACTCTATTCACATTCACATTCCAGCTAAATATAAAGCAATCACATTATTACGTTTGAATTCCATCGCTGATCACTTTTTTTTGCGTTCACTTTTGACAAAACGCTTTTGTACACTTGTGAACAATACTCCGAACTGTCATTTAGCAAATTTATAATTATATACATATATATAATTTATATAATAACAGCTGATTCTAGTACGACAGCTGCGCGAATGGTCTGAAGTTGGTTACTTCGAGTGCCGGACCCTGTACAAATATTTGTTAAAATAAGCTTAAATTTAGCATTATTATTAATAGTTGTCCATTTTGAGTGTGGTTTTTTGTACAGTTCTGTTGCAATATTTATATTACAGCTTCTTTTTCTTCATCTTGTTTGCGTTTAGTTGTTGCAGTTCGATATGCAATTTTGTTGTTGAAATGTTGTCTTTATAAATACCTGTTGTAATGATGATTTTTTAGACGAATGTTTTAGTTTGATCAAAACGGCGAAGATGCTGTCTTTTCCTTTTTCAAGGTGACCTTTTACTTATTCACCAAAGAATGGTGTAAAATTCTTATGCTCTTGCAAACAGTTGCAACAGAGTATTATAGTTTGTTCACCTAACGGTTGTACGTATCACCTAAAACTAATCGAGCTAGATATAGGGTTATATATGTACAGAAGATCAGGATGACGAGTAAAGCTGAAATCCGGTCTGTCTGTCCGTCCGCCTGTGCAAGCTGTAACCTGAGTAGAAATTGAGATATCTTGATGAAACTTGGTATGTATCGATATTAAGCGGAAACATATAACTATATTTGTTAGTTTCAAAACTAAAAACTAAATTAAGATATAAAGCCGCAATTTGCTACAGTTCGCAGGTGGAAAGGGGGGCGTGGGAAAAATTTTTTTGAAAAAGTGGGCATGGTCTCGCTCTTTAACAAGTTTAATGTGCACATCTCCTAAACCACTTAAGCTAAAACTATTAAAAGCTCGATAAATCAATAACTAAATACTCCAGGGACATTAAATTTTACCACCGAGATGGCATTAAGGGGTTTTTACAAGGTGTGTTCCCTGGTGGAACCATCTATATGCTGCGTTAGAATCTGCTATATTTATGAATTGTCCAGTGAGAATTTCATGGCATTTCATTGATTGTAAGTGAAGTTATTACGTTTTAAGTGTCAGTATGTTTGTTTTATCGGTGCGAAAATGAGCTCAGAATATTAATTTTTGTTTTAAAGTTGATAAAACTTTTACCAAAACGTTTCAATTGATGAAACAAATTTATGGCGATGGTTGCCTTTCCCGTAGCAGAGTGCACGAGTGGATTCAACGTTTTCAAAGTGGTCGTGAGGACTTAAATGACGATCAACATGTGGGCCAATCAACATCCATGATCACCTGAAATTTCGTCGACTCCAAAACATCGATTTATCGAATTTTGACCTAACATTTGGGCTTACGAAAGGTGTGTGCACGATTTGTTCGGCACAAATTTGCTGACGACCAAAAATTTCTCAGAATCCAACTTTCGAAGGACATCACTAAAGAGGTGAAAAAGGACAAAAACTTCCTTTACAATATTGTTACTGATGACGAAACGTGGTGTTTCCAATATGATCCCGTAACGAAACGCCAGAGTGCTGAATGGTAATGCGCCGTCTCATCGATAGACGCTTCTGACAGATTATTTGACCAAAAATCACATTTTAACCATTAACCACTCCCCGTATTTACCTGATATGGCACCGTGCGACCGTGCGAAAGCGTTATGCATTTCGTTGGACAAAACGCAGGACATCCTCTACAAAAAACGGGACAAATTCGAGTTACCAGAAGGAGCGACCACATCAAATTCCGTAATGTAAGTTAAAATTTAAGTAATTTTTGAAACATAAATAAATTGAACAAGAAAAAACGTTAACTTAGGCTGCACCGAAGCTAATATACCCTTAACATGTGCATTTCTTTTAGTAACTATGTATTCGGTTTGTATGGAAGCTATATGCTATAGTAATCCGATCTGAACAATTTCTTCGGTGATTATGTTATTGCCTTAAGCAGTAATCTATGTCAAATTTAGTAAATATACTATGTACGTGAAATGCGAAAGTTTTCCATACAAGCCCTTGATTCCGATCGTTCAGTTTGTATGGCAGTTATATGATATAGTGAGCCGATCTAAACAATTTATTCCGATATCACATTATTGCTATGAACAATAACTCATAAGTGGCGTGAAAATATATCGTCAAATGTGAAAGTGTTCCATACAAGAACTTGATTCCGATCGTTCAGTTTGTATGGAAGCTATATGTTATAGTAGTCCGATATCGGCAGTTCGGACAAATGAGCAGCTTCCTGAGGAGAAAATGACGTTTGCAAAATTTCAAAACGATATCTTAAAAACTGAGGGATTAGTTCGTATATATGTATACACACAGACGACAGACGGACATGTCTAAATCGACCCAGTTCGATATACTGATCATTTAAATATATACTTTATAGGGTCTCCGACGTTTCCTTCTGGGTGTTACAAACTTCGTGGCAAACTTAATATACCCTGTTCAGGGTATAAAAATTAAATTTTGATATTTGAATTTGAAAAGAAATAAATAAAGTAAGCCAGAAATTATATCTGAAATGTTAAACATTTATGGAAAAGAAGAAACAAGTATTAGTTTAATTGAAAATAAATTTGAGAATTTTAAATTTTATACAAAGAAAAATTTTATATAAAATCAAAACATAAGTATTAAGTGGAAAATTAAAATTTTATATAAATACTGCAAAAAAATATTGAACCTAAGTGAAAGTGAAATTCTTCTTCTTCTTAATTGGCGCGATTATAGCCGAGTTAACAACAGCGCGCCAGTCGTTTCTTCTTTTCGCTACGTGGCGTGGCTGTGTTTTCTTTTTCATTGGAATTGTTTTTTACGTGGCGGGTCCCAAACCCAGCGCACAACCCTATGCAGGGGATGTTTCGCCTTCTCACATTAGCTCGCCTTCGAACGGATGTTCTTAGGCTACTCAGAGGATACTTGGTCAAAGACCGGAAGTAGTGAGCTGCTTAAGCCATGTGTAAAAGAATCGTTTCTGGCGACTCCCAAGTGAATGGCGATCAGAGAACTTTCCTCACTTGCGTGAACTTCTAGACATGACTCCATGACTGAAATTAATTAATTGAAATTGTGAAACTTAAGTGCATATAAAATTACAAATAATTAAAAGGACGTAAAGCGATAACAAATATAACAATCACTGCTTTTGCAAAAAAAAAAAACAATAATATAACAAAAGGACCCTAAGGATAAAGGGGTAAAACCAGCTATTGGTTTTCAAAAAACAAAATATAATTATAATAAATAAAAATAATGATTGAAATTATTGATTGATTTATTAAGGTGAATCAGTAGTAAGCTTGAGGAAGTTAGAATACTTCAATTAAGTTTACAATATAAAATTAAATTTTGAAGCGAATGGCCAATCCGAACAATTTGATTAAACCTCCAATACTTGATCTTGAAGAATATCCAGAACGACAAAGACAGATACAGAGACAAGTGAGATATGAAAATAATATAAATATTATATTACCTAACCTGGCGATTTAACTAATGCCCTTCGACAAGTTTTATTTGAACAATTACCAAATTTATTGCAACAGACTCAAACCTAAACATTTGATTTTACTTATGTAGAGTATCAAGGAATTGACCAAGAACGCCAAGGTAATTTAGGAGAATTAGACAAAGTGCCCGATATACTCATGGAAAAAACTGTTGACAGAATTTTAAGAACACACGAACACACACTTGGTACGGCAAATTACTTTGGTATTTTGCATACTATTCGTAACAAAATAACTGGTAACGGAGACACCGTGTTAGAGTCGTATAATGTTCCTTTAAATTGGAGGGCCATCTCCAAATGCCTTACGCTACACTAAGCAGACAAAAGGGACTTGAATACATTAGAATACCAAATGATCAGAACAGCGCAAGGTTCTAACCAGTCTGTTAAAGAATTCCATCAGGCCGTCTATAAGCATTTATCTTTGATCCTTAATAAGATAAGCTGTATGGAATTAGGCAGGGAATCAGAAGAACTAATGACCAAACTGTACAGAGATAAAGTCATTGATACCTTCATTCGCGGATTATGTAGAGATCTTTCACGTCTTCTCGACAACTGCATTGGATTTATGTTTGAAATTAGAGAATCAAGCATACCGTACCAATAATGCTTCAAATAGAGGACAACAAAACATATTTAGAAATCAACCCAATAAACCAATGTTAATACCACGCCAGGTTCCGATTCCTCACCATTCACATTTTCAACTAGACCACTTCTTCCACCTAGAATTAGCACATTGCAAAACCCAACTATGCCTGAAATGAATCCCAGACAATCAAATAATTTTTTTGAACAACCACAACAAAGGTAATATTTCATAACGTACAACGACCAATATACCAACCATTTCGTCCTATGGTTGCCAAACCACAATCACGACCAGATCCGATGGACATTCACAGAAGTATCCAAACTAAGCAGATTAATTAAATGAACCGACCACAATTTGATTTAGGTAAAAGACCACCCTTGCCCACTACCGAAATAGCCAAACGACATAGGAATTTTAATATTCAGACAGACACTTACCAACAAAGAGGTACAGGAGAACCAGTACCAATTATGGCTGATTATCAGCAAACTATAGCGACTATACCGAAATTATTGAAAATAGTGCCGAAGAACAACAATCCGATTCTATTTATCTTAATTTTTTAGAGTAACTGACTCCTCACTTCCATACTTCGAATGTAAGGTGAGGAGCGGACAAATGCTTAAAATACTGATTGACACCGGATCCAATAGAAATTATATTCAGTCAGTGTACAGAATCAACTACAGAATGAAACCCCATTCCATGCAGTATCCGTGGGAGGTAAAATAAAAATAACGCATTACAAAATGGCTAATTTGTTAAATGATCCAAAATCAATAGTTAAATTCTTTTTATTACCCACACTAGGTGGAATTATTGACACCGAATTGTTTCTTAGAAACGGCATGAGTATTCCCATAAAAGAGAAAAGATTTCAAACAATAAATGCAATATACCCAGATTAGATCATCTAACAAATTGTCAACGAAAATAATTAAACCGTTTGCTAAAAAAATACCCAAATCTGGGGACAGACAAACAGCGTTCTCCGTGAATAACGGAAAGTACAATTCACTAGACTTCCCTTTTGGGTTGAAAAATTCCCCCTCAATATTTCAACGTGCCCTTGATGATATGTATATTCAGGGATTACGTAGGTAGAATTTCTTATATTGACATCGACGATATTATCATTTTTAGCCAAGATGAAGAAACTCATTACAAAAATCTTGACCATATATTCAAGACTCTAAATGCAGCTTATATTAAAGGCCAACTAGACAAATGCGCGTTTTTCAAAAACAAAATAGAATTTTCAGGATTTGTTATCTCAGACAAAGGAATAGAAACAAATCCGGCGAAGGTAGAACCCAAAAACCCTTAAAGAACTGATATTATTCCTAAGACTATCAGAATATTATAGATGAGTTATAATGGGCTATGCTGTAATAGCTAAACCACTCACGACACTACTTAGGGGAGAACACGGACGCATATCAAAGAGGGCGTCATCTAAAAAAATTATATATCTAGATAATAAGGCCAAGAAAGCATTTGAGCAGCTAAAAAATGCGTTAATATCTGAGGACGTAATATTACAATACCCTGATTTCAATAAGGAATTTACATTAACCATAGATGCCTCTGATCATGCAATAGGAGCAATACTCTTTCAAGCTGGCAGACCAATTGCGTTAATCAATGCCAGGAAAGAGGGAAAGCAGGAAAGAAAAATATGATCCAGCATTTATATGTAGAAACCCCAATACCTGAGATTCCTGGATATACGCTTCAAATAGACATATTCTCAACTGAAAAAAATTAATCTTAACAGAAATAGAAAATTTTCAAAACTTGCACAAGCAAGAATAACCCAGTAAAATTCAATAAAAGATATAAAAAACCTTTGCAGGACATGTTATTTTATTATTGAGCACCCAAGTGCGTCATAGCAGATTTACTCATTTTATTTTTAAAAAAATAGCTCACTGTTTCTTATATTGTAATTATAAACTGGAACCGGCGAGCCTTACAGATGTTATGAACTTTCAAGGGGCATTTGTCCTTATATATAGCTTGATCGCGAAAAAATAAAAAAAGGCAAAACCTACCTAAACAAAAGAGGTCCTTCATATTAACGAGCCGGG
>NW_026089623.1:12382697-12405380 GCF_024586455.1 Bactrocera neohumeralis | reverse complement strand
ATTAATAATGTTAATAATATAGAAGAAGAAGGAGACTCAGTTGAAACAATGCACTCAGCTGAAGAAGATTTAGGAGACCACTTTTATATTAAAGAGGAAATAGTGAACAAGTATAAAACGCAGATAATTTTAACTAATAACAAAATGGAAAAAGAAAATTATAATAGTAACGACATGGATACAGGCGACTAATGGAAAAATATGGATGACAGAACTAACTGACCAAACTGGATTCATAGATTTAGAAATTAGAAATCAAGAAATACCTAAAGACAGCGACATAGTTATACATATGATATATCTTCAACAAATAGAAAATATCATTAATGATATGACAGATAATGTAATTTTAATGAAAATAGAAAATAAAGAAATATTACAAAGGGAGTTACTAGAAGTTAGGAATAAGCTAATGACACTCATGCCAAACAAAAACAGAAATAAACAAGTAAGGAAGGGCTAAGTTCGGGTGTCACCGAATATTTTATACTCTCGCATGGTAAAGTGATAATCGAGATTTCATTATCCGTCATTTAAATATTTTTCAAATACCGTATTTTTGTGAAGTTTTATTCCGCTATCATCATTGGTTCCTAATGTTTATACTCGTATTATACAGAGAAGGCATCAGATGGAATTCAAAATAGCGTTATATTGGAAGAAGGCGTGGTTGTGAACCGATTTCACCCATATTTCGTACATGTCATCAGGGTGTTAAGAAAATATTATATACCGAATTTCATTGAAATCGGTCTAGTAGTTCCTGAGATATGGTTCTTGGTCCATAAGTGGGCGGCGCCACGCCCATTTTCAATTTTTAAAAAAAGCCTGGGTGCAGCTTCCTGCCACTTCTTCCGTAAAATTTAGTGTTTCTGACGTTTTTTATGAGTCGGTTAACGCACTTTTAGTGATTTTCAACATAACCTTTTTGTGGGAGGTGGGCGTGGTTATTATCCGATTTCTTCCATTTTTGAACTGTATATGGAAATGCCTGAAGGAAACGACTCTATAGAGTTTGGTTGACATAGCTATAGTAGTTTCCGAGATATGTACAAAAAACTTAGTAGGGGCGGGGCCACGCCCACTTTTCCAAAACAATTGCGTCCAAATATGCCCCTCCCTAATGCGATCCCTTGTACCAAATTTCATTTTAATATCTTTATTTATGGCTTAGTTATGACACTTTATAGGTTTTCGGTTTCCGCCATTTTGTGGGCGTGGCAGTGAGCCGATTTTGCCCATCTTCGAACTTAACCTTCTTATGGAGCCAAGGAATACGTGTACAAAGTTTCATCATGATATCTTAATTTTTACTCAAGTTGCACGGACGGACGGATGGACGGACGGACAGACGGACGGACAGACGGACGGACGGACAGACAGACATCCGGATTTCGACTCTACTCGTCGCCCTGATCACTTTGGTATATATAACCCTATATCTGACTCTTTTAGTTTTAGGACTTACAAACAACCGTTATGTGAACAAAACTATAATACTCTCGTTAGCAACATTGTTGCGAGAGTATAAAGAGGTTTAGTTAACGCAATAGGCACAATGTCGAAATGGCTCTTTGGTACAATGGAAAACATACAAACACACCTTTTACGAACTAATGAAACAATAAATCATCAAATTGAAGTCAATGACTATTTTAATTCAGCTCTGGAGTATCTTTAGAAAATTATTAAAAGTGATAGGATAAAAATCGAAAAAGAACTTAATTCTATAAATAAGTTAAAGTATGAGGATGATAAACAAAATATATACTTAGACCAATACACTAAAATCCAATTATTAAAAAGTAAAACAGATCATATACAAGACAATATAGTATCAGCCAAATATGGGATATTACATCCCAATATATTAACAAGTGAAGAAATTTTAAAATATAATATTGATTTTAATAAACTTAAATATATACAATTGGGAACATCAAATTTAAATAATACCTATTAAATATTTGGTATTAAAATACCTAAAAATTTTGAACATATAAAAATAAGAATTATTATTGCAATCCCAAACAAAGACCAAAATGAAATAGAAGCAAAAATTGAAGAAATATTTACTTATGAAAATAAAACGTTTACATTTGAAGAAAATAAATCATTGAAAGGATTAAAACCAAGTAACCACTGTATTTTAAGAAAAAATTGTAAACTCATAAAAAATAACGAACTTGAGATATTAGCACTAGATATAGAAACTATTATAGTTAAAAATGCCATAAATTTACAAATTAATCAAACATGTAACCAGGAACAACCAATTATAAATGGAAACTATTTAATTCAATACAATAACTGTTCTATTAAAATTAATGACTATTATTTTTCAAATTATATCGAAAACATAAAAGAAAATATTGTAAATAAAAAATATAAAGATATGTGAAATTTCACAAAGAAAATTACATTCGAAGAAATAGTAGAGGAAAATAAAGCAAACTTAGAAAGTATTTTTAAATTAAAAATCCATAGTAAAATATCACATATTTGCAATTTCTTATGTATAATAATAATTGTAACAATAGCGATTGTGGCTATATGCAAACACAAACATGTAATTTTCAAATTAAATGAACGAATTCAGGAGAATTCAGATCTAAAGGGGGGAGTAGTTACATATATAAACACTACCAACCCAAATACACTTTCTTACAATGTTAATTATAAAGCCACTCCAAAGTCAACATATAAAAATGCTGACGATATACATATGTAGACGAATTCATTGCTACAATAAATAAAACAATGAAATAAGTATTTCACTACATTGTAATTTGATACTAATAATGTAAAGTACTTAGTAAGCATTTCTTATGGTAAATTGTAAACTTTCATTTTAAGAAATACTTTTCAATAAAATCAGTCTGTGTCTGCACTCCTTCAGCGTCACTTCGCTGTAATAAAAATAAGCCTTTGCATTTTCTTTTTTTTAAAAACCCGTTTTCGGCGGTTAAAAACAAAATTCGCGCATTGATCTGCATGTTCGTGCATTCATATATATACTCATATATTTGCATACACTTCCGAACAAATAATGCACAAGCATACAAACATACATATGCGTACACATGTGAATATGTCACCAACAATAAATTGAAGCATTGTTCTACAAAAACAACAATTGTCTAAATAGCAGAAGCATCACCAGTAAATATGGCAGCCGAATTGGCGAAGCTCAAATGTAGTAAATTTTACAACAAAAAAGATTTCATTTATAAACGCAGGCGCAAAATCCACAAGCGACCTCGCTTCATTCATAAAAACAGACGCCGGAACATCTCCCCGAGCATGCCTTTGCCAACAAGCGTCTTTTCGCGACGATGGCAAAAGCTAAAAATCATAAATTGAACAACTTTCTGATGCTTCTTCACAGAAAGAAGTGACAAAAGTGGCAAAATAGCCGTTGTCGATTTACAATATTTGTCTAAAATATTTTTCCGTGACTCGCAAAAATCTGCGTCGATATGTATGCACGCTCATACATCTTTATACATATTTACGCTGGTTTGTAGGCACAGCTTGGATTTTCTATCATCACACAAGTGCTGAACACAATGAGCGCGACAGACTGCAAGCGACATTTGTCAAATATTAGAATACACACGTTCTTAGGGACACGTTTATTGAGGCAGCCTCACAACTATATAACTGTGTCCATAAAAACGTGTGTATTCGCGCTCAATGTGTTCAGCACTTGACTCTTTGACAAAACGCCAGTTTCGGCCATTGGTTGACCGTGACAACGGAGATGCGAAAGATGCCTGCGACACTTGTTATTACGAATGTATGTACATATGTATGTGGCTCGCATTTGCTTTCGTAAACATACAGACAAATGTGCCAAGGAAATAATATATGTACATATGCATGTGCCATAGAAATTCTATTGGTACAAATATGGAAATCATAACGAAATAATGCGAATATGCATATTTCATGAAGGTCATTAATTTTTTTTGAAGAAATGAAAGGAATGAATGGAAGTGTTTATATGAGCACATTTAAGTTCATTTTATAATAGACGAAATTAATATAATTTTTGAAATAATAATTTATTTAAAATTATTTTTTATTTAATTTTATCAAATAAAATGTTTACTATTTTTCGGAAAACAATGGTTCTTATACATATAATACAATATAAGCATGCATATGTCACTCAGAGAATGCTTTTTTACATCCTCAGTGTGACTGTATATTTTGTATATTTTTCTACAAAGCAACTCTCTTTATTTATTCTCAGTCACTTTTCATATATTTCTGCCACTGCACGTGCTCAATTCTGCTAAATAGCCAGAGCACGGCGAATTCCTTACACAAATTCAATTGGCTCTGTTAGCCGCGCAATCGAATCATTATACAGATTTCGATTTGCACCTTCTCTATACTTTACGTTCTCTGCCTACGCCTTTGCGCAAATGATTATGTTATGATAACAAATGCCCACATAAAGATTTGGCAATGGCAATAGCAATAGATTTGACAGTTAGTAAGACATAGATTTTATCCTGTCGAGATTCCCCGTATTGTATTGAAAAACCAAGTTAACCGATGTTATGGAAAATTGGTCTTGAAAGTTGGTGCTCTTACTGGAGTTGCAGCACGGTTAGTCGGAGGTTCTGCACTACACAGCCTGTTGAAACTACCAGTGCAAAAAGATGGCGTCATCATTAACATGCCACTTTTTAAAGGAAATTATTTAAGAGGGATGCACCAGTTATGGCAAAACGTTGAGTTTCTGTTCATAGACGAAATTTCTATGGTGCCTTATGAAATGCTTTGCATGATCGACTCTCTTTTGCGCCAACTAAAGAGACAGGACGCTTGTTTTGGAGGTATAAATGTCTTACTCTTTGGTGATTTAATGCAGTTACCACCTGTCCGAGGACATCAAGTATTTCAACAGCCTGAAAATATGAATCCCGCTACACATTTGTGGCGACATTTATAGATGTGCTTAATGCTTTAAGAGTTGGAAAGTTGACGTCGAAGCATCTTGAAGTTCTTCTTGAAAAAGTGTCAACAGATACCACTGAAGAATTCTCGATTGAGAAAGCTTTAAGGATTTACTCTTCTAACGACCAAGTTGTTATACATAATGAAAAAGTTCTAAAGAGCTTTCAAGATAAAGGGACGGTTATTTATACGATTAAAGCACAAGACCAACTCATTGACGCTACACGAAATTTAGGTAATAAGGACTTAAATACTGTAATACTGAATGATATCAATAAAACAGGAGGTCTTCCTAATGTATTAAAAATATTCGTTGGAGCAAAAGTGATGTTAAGGTCGAATATTGACGTGTCAAAAGGTTTAGTGAATGGTAATATGGGATTTGTTACAGAAATTATCTGGCCAAATTTTCGCAGGGACCAAGTATATGCAGAAGACATCCCGTCAGTACGTATTAATTTCGGCTCAGATGGTGAACACGTAATTAAGCCAATATCGATACAATTTCTAGCAAAATACAGCTATGGAATCGCTGAGAGACGAATGTTGCCAATAATACTGAGTTGGGCGTCCACCGTTCATAAGATGCAAGGTTGTAGTAGATCATGCAGTAATTTATCTGGGCTCTCGACTGTTTGCTGCTGAACAAGCTTATGTAGCACTTAGTCGTTGTAGATCTTTGGACGGAATTCGAATTGAAGAACTAGACTGTTTAAAGTTGACAGGTAAAACCCCATGTAACAGTGAAGCTTTAGAAGAAATGATTCGATTAAGAAATAATAATTCGTAAAGTCGTTAATAGAACTTGGTCGCAAATAATATTGTATAACAATTAATCAATGAAAGGTTACGAGTAGATATTAAATGCTGTCTAATTATCGATTTACTTAACCAATACTACATGTCATAGTTCATATTTTAACAAATTTGGGGTTTCTCACATCAAACTAAAAATTTAAAAATAAATATAGTTTAAAAAAACTAAAAAACACGCTTTTAAAGCATATCAAACGAAAAAGTGAAAAATAATTCTTTGTATAAACTAACAATAATAATGAAGGAAAAATTCCTACATTATTGTGAGAAAAGCGTGGGGTGCTTTGTGACATATTTTTTATATATCGAGCATTCCACGCTATTTTCACAATAATGCAGGAATTTTTCCTTCATTATTATTGTTAGTTTATACAAAGAATTATTTTTCACTTTTTAGTTTGATATGCTTTAAAAGCGTGTTTTTTTTAGTTTTTTTAAACTATATTTATTGTTTCTGGTTTTATTGAAGTTTACATGTTGATGTTTTCCACTCTTAAATCAATATTTGTTGTTCCAATATACTCTTTTACAAATAATGGATCAAAATGTTTCTTCTTTTAAATATTTAAGAAATTGTCCAGTGGGATTTCCATATTTTATATCATCAATTATTACATTATCTTCAAAACCTCCGTCTATTGGCTTATTCACATTATGTTTTCCGGAAACTATTATAGCACCGCCTTTTACAATATTTAATACTTTATTTGCTTGATGACATTTAATATGTCTGATAAAGAAGTATTATTTGTTTTTATCATACAAAATGTATTATTTAACTTTTTTTTACAAAATTGTAAAAGTAAGTAAAACCAGAAAACGTATATTTATAGAGAAGGTTCACGATGTCAAGAATTTAAGGATATTTCAATTTTGGGATATTTACTGTTTTGGATGAGCGTGTTTCACCACAGAAAATTATTAGCGTGTTTCACCACTTAACATCAGGGGACACGAAAATAGCAGAATTGAGCATTTTCGGTGTTAAATGAGAAATATAATGCTAACATCAATGTAAAGAAATGTACGCTCGCTTCTTTACTATGCGCAAACGACGCTGCATATAATTTATAGATCGGTATATGTACATACTTATGTATATATGTACATACTTATGTATATTTGTTATGAAAGTACATAAGTATGTACATATACATACATATAAGTATTTTAAAATTGAGCTATTTTATGATGAATTCCATAAAACCTTTGCAAAATATATAATTCAATAAGATTTGTATTACTACCTAAATATGCATTTTATATAGCTTTGGTACGATATATAAGTATTTATATACTTAAATAAATATTTGCTTTGGTCATTAAACTTTTCGATATCATGTTAAAAGACCAAGCGGTCGCACATTTGCCCACATATAATTATGTGTGCATGTAAACAAATATAAAAGAACCAAACGCATAATGTTTGTATATTTGTCTACATGCAACAAATGTATGTAAATATGTACATTCAATGCTTCATGCGAAATTTCCGTTGACGCGGACAACCAATGGCGAAGTTCATATTTTTTGCTTTCATGTCAAAGAGTCACTGTGTCGAAAGACTGAAGTGCTGAACACAGTGAGCGCGACAGATTGCAAACGACATCTGTCAAATATTAGAATACACAAGTTCTTAGGGACACAGTTATTGAGGCAGCTGCACAACTACATAACTGTATCCATAAGAACGTGTGTATTTTAATATTTGACAGATGTCGTTTGCAGTCTGTCGCGCTCATTGTGTTCAGCACTTGACGCGACGACAAGGCGTCACAACATTGTGTTGTTAGTAGAAAATCCGAGCTGTGCCGAAAACACAAACGAACGATCGCCAATTGCCACTGCTTCCCTTGCCACTCTAACAGCTTCCCCTACAAACCAGCGTAAATATGTATGTTTCTGAATGAGCTTGCATACATATCGACGCAGAATTTTGCAAGCCGCGTAACAATATTTTTTACATTCCTTGACAAATACAGTCAATCCTTGTTAGTGCCACAATCAAAGAAACAGATTTTTGTGGTTTGTTAAAAATAAAAATATAATATGGCACATAAGCGAGTGCGGATACTTAATCGAGTGGTGCTTAAAACAATAATTTCGATGTATTTCAAAAAACAAACCGTGAGATGCAGCAAGATATAGGCAGTTAAGAGGGATGATTTTCATTTAAGCGGAGTACACTTAACCGGGATCCACTGTACACATAAATCAGAGGAATATTGAATATTTTCTTTGACACATTTCTTGACTATATAATCACTAACACTTCAAGTTCTTAAGAATTGTATTTTTCCTCCGCTGGAGTAGTTTTCCCACTCACAAGCGGGAGGAAATTGTTGATCTTCGATGTTTTTCTGAAGTAGCACGGCACAATAGCCATATATAGAAGCATCAGTATGTATCTCCGTTTGTGCATTTGTATTATAATTTTAAGTGTTGAAATGCTCACTGCTGCTGCTCTCCTAAATGAAATTTCGCATTCTTCCTTAACATATCGCTTAGTGGCTTTGCTATTGAAGCATATCCTTCACTGAACCTTCTAAAATATGTCGTAACTTTTTGCATATCTTTTTTGTCACGAGGCAGAGGAAACTGTTGTACTGCCGTTACCTTTGCTTCTGAGGGCCTGATACCACCGTTCTCTATTACATATCCAAGAAAATCGATTTCAATTCGTAGTCTGTATATTATTTCAGCTCTTGTTAGCACAGTTCTTAATTTGTCAATTTTTCGGCAAAATCAGTTTATTTTCTTCAAATTAGTCTCCTTTTGCTTCAATACAGCTTTTTGCACGGTCCAAAAGCATGTCCAACGAGTGTTTTAGCTAACGCTTTCCTTTCATGGACAAATGCACTTTTCCGAAAAGTAAGAAGTAGGACGGTGCCATATCAGGTCAATACGGGCAGTGGTTAATGGTTAAAATGTGGATTTTAGTCAAATAATCGTCCTTCGAATGTTGGATTTTTGGTCGTCAGTCAATTTGTGCGGAACAAACCGTGCACACACCTTTCGTAAGCCCAAATGTTCGGTCAAAATGCGATAAATCGATGTTAATGATATTGGCTGATTTTTAATGAATTCACGCACAGTTTCGATAGAATTTCCGGTGATCACGGATTTTGATTGGTCCACATATTGATCGTCGTTTATGTCCTCACGACCACTTTGAAAACGTTGAAACCACTCGTGCACTCTGCTACGGGATAGGCAATCATCACCATAAACTTTTCCAATTTTAAAACAAAATTTAATGTTTGCTCTTTGCTCGAAGCTCATTTTCGCACCGATAATACAAACATACTCACACTTGAAACGCAATAACTTCACTTTCAATCTATGAAATATCATGAAATTCTCACAGGACGGTCGATAAAGATAGCAGATTCTAACGCATTTGTCGAAAGTCCAAAAGGGACGAAGTTAAACTCAGATTGGCCTCCATATGTTACAAAAGATGTGTATCGTTTTGAACATTCATCCACGGGAACATGAAAAAATGCAAAATGGCAAGACCTAGAGTAGTGAACACAATAACCCCTTGTAACTTTTCCAACACATCATCGATTAGTACCATTGGAAAATTGTGGCGTATTATTTTTTCGTTTATTTTTCTAAAGTCACAGCAAAGCTTTTAGTACCATCTTTTTTTGAAACCAAAGGAACTGGAGAAGCATACTCAGAGTCCAATTATACCTTTAGTCAACCAATTATCTATTTGATTATCTATTGTCTTCTGATCAGCGGATGTCTTTGTGTTTGGCAAACAGGAATATCATCTGTTACTAGAATCTTCATGTGCACAGGTGATTGTGCTTGCTTTAAAACCGTGAACCATATTTAAGGGGGTATTCTGGTCTAACCTATCTCTTAATTCACATTTCCTACCTTGAACACTCAGTCCAATTTCTCGTAACTCATGCTTCAAAGCTACCACTGTCAAACCCAAAATATCCTGCACGTCTATTTTCTTCTCCTGTTAGGTTTAATAGAATTCAAAAAATATACATACATACATACATATATATCTAAAATATGACTTATTTATTTAAATTTGCATATATGTACATATGTAGATATAAATTCATTTTAAGTTACAACATTTTAATGAAAGTAAATTTTACTTTAAAGTATTTCTACTGACTTCTTTGCAAATAAAATTAACAGCATCTGTAAATGTAGCTAATTGTTATTGGACAGGACGTTAACATTACTTGGACAAACTTATATCAATTTATACAAACATACATTTTTGTCATTTACATTTTTTACATCTGTTACTTTGATCTAATTTCATTCCTTCAATATTGTCTGTATTACCTGAATCTTTTCCGAGATGTGTGGTAGCTAAACATTTGTAACATTTCCTTACGTTGTTATTGTTTTGAGAATTGAACTTTTTCCTGAATTCTGTGCATAACTTGGCTTGTTTAAATACTGCCTTGAGCCACGCACCTTTTCGTAAATTTTAACGTTTTCTTTGAAATCTTTAAGAGTTTTGCCTGATACAAGATTGCTTTGTTAGCTTTTGAGTCAGAAATTCCCTCTATAAAATATCATATCAAACTATGATATTAAGTTAATGGATTGGCTATCTTCATCATCTTTTTACGTCGATTCTGTAGCAACGAAGATAATGTGGTACTGAATTCATCTGTAATAGCTGATTTTAAAGAATTCCAATCTATAATGGAGGATGGGGTCTGTGTAGAAGTTCACGCCAGTGAGGAAAGTTTTCTGATAGCCATTCGCTTGGAAGTGGCCAGAAACGACTATTTTACATATGGCTCAAGCAGCTCACGGCTTCTGGTCTTTGACCAAGTACCCTCTCGGTAGCCTAAGAACATTCGTTTGAAGGCGAGCTAAAGTGAGAAGGCGAAACATCCCCTACACCTTTGGGATCCGCCACGTAAAAAAAACACCCAATGAAAACTTTCAACCAGCCTCGCATGAGAGAGAATCGACACACACCCGCTCTACGTTGATTTCAAAGCAGCTTTCGACAGCACGAAAAGGAGCTGCCTTTTTGCCGCGATGTCTGAATTTGGTATCCCCGCAAAACTAATACGGCTGTGTAAACTGACGTTGAGCAACACCAAAAGCTCCGTCAGGATCGGGAAGGACCTCTCCGAGCCGTTCGATACCAAACGAGGTTTCAGACAAGACGACTCCCTATCATGCGACTTTTTCAACCTGCTGCTGGAGAAAACAATTCGAGCTGCAGAACTTAATCGAGCAGGTACAATAGTACCTAGAGTGTAGAGTGTACTGCTGCTAGCGTATGCCGATGATATTGATATCATCGGCCTCAACACCCGCGCCGTTAGTTCTGCTTTCTCCAGACTGGACAAGGAAGCAAAGCAAATGTGTCTGGCAGTGAACGAGGGCAAGACGAAATATCTCCTGTCATCAAACAAACAGTCGTCGCACTCGCGACTTGGCACTCACGTCACTGTTCACAGTCACAACTTTGAAGTTGAAGATAGTTTTGTATATTTAGGAACCAGTGTAAATATCACCAACAATGTCAGACTGGAAATCCAACACAGGATAGCTCTTGCCAACAGGTGCTACTTCGGACTGAGTAGGCAATTGAGAAGTAAAGTCCTCTCTCGACGAACAAAAACCGAACTCTATAAGTCACTCATTATTCCCGTCCTGCTTTATGGTGTAGAGGCTTGGGCGATGACAGCAACCGATGAGTCGACGTTGCGAGTTTTCGGGAGAAAGGTTCTGCGAAAGACTTATGGTCCTTGCGCATTGGCCACGGCGAATATCGCATTCGATGGAACGATGAGCTGTACGAGATATACGACGACATTGACATAGTTCAGCGAATTAAAAGACAGCGGCTACGCTGGCTAGGTCATGTTGTCCGAATGGACGAAAACACTCCAAGGACCAAGGGGAGAAGGACCTGGCTTCGTTTGGAATATCCAATTGGCGCCACGTAGCGAAAAGAAGAAACGACTGGCGCGCTGTTGTTAACTCGGCTTTAATCGCGTAAGCGGTGTCTACGCAAATAAAGAAGAAGAAATCTCTAATACCTGACTAACTGCGTACAAAAAGTTTTGCTGCTCCTTTTTACATATATGTATGTACATACTTTTGTAGCTCATTCAACCCTAATGTAATGTCATTATCTTCATACTCTTGAATCCATCGCTCTGTATGAGATTATGATGTCTTAGAAGCCTGTCTCTAAGTACAATTTTCCATCCTTGAACACTTAACCCAATCCTTCTTAGATGTTCCATCAACGTCTCTACTGTCATACCTAAAATCGTATATACGTACATGGTCTTACAATATTTTACAACTATGAATATTATCAATATTAAAAATTATTTATACGTGCTATATAAATTAAGTATTTAAAAATTAATTAATATTTCATACAAAAGGAAGTAAATATAGGTGTACTTCAATTGTACAATATATCTAGTATTATGTAATATTGAAGCATCTGTTACAGAAATGCTTTGAAAATTTGATTTCCGGCTTAATACGTTACTTATAATTATAATTAATTATTCTATTTTCGTTCACATTTATAACTCAGTTTTCAATTCCTTAATTAATATTGTTTTTTTTTTTGTTTCTTTTGCTTTCTGTAGTCTATGTTTAATGTTGTTACTCTACTTCTTTAAATTTATTTACTTATATTTTCTTTTTCACACTTAGTTAGTTATCAATTTTCCTTATAAAATTTTGTTTTTATTTGGTGTAAGCTACTATTACTGCTCCTTTTTTTTAATTATTGGCCTTATTATTTCTGATGTTTGATGTTAATATCTACTCTTCTCCAACTATGGTTTTTGCCTGTCTCTCTAGCTTCTTTTATATAGGCTTGTATTTAAACGTTGATTGTAGTGTTTGGTTCTTTTACTTAACATCTGTTGTTATGATGAATTATTGGCACACACTTCTTGTTATTCGCTGATTTTGATTAGTTTCTTTTTCATTCATTCTCTACAGTTTTCTAATTTTTTGCCTAGTTTATTGGTTTTCAACATATCTTATTGTTTGTTTATTTTTTATTCCTTATATTCACACAGTGTACTTCTTAAGTACTTTGCATCTTACGTCTTCAGATGATTTATGTCATTCATCAAACCTGTTTAAACAATATTTTTATCACTATTTCGCTGTGCTTTTTCCTTGTTTCTACTTCACTTTTATTTATTTTTTTCTTTTATTCTTAGACTATGTATTACTACTTTATGTCTTACTGTCTTATCTCTTCTATACTTTAACGACAATACTATCTTTCACCAACAGTACTTAGCTTCTCTGTTTGTACTGCTTCTTTTATTTCGTTGCACTTCTCACTTTTTTTAACCTTCTGTTGCAGAATATAGCTTAATGGCTTTTACCGCTCTTCACTCGCGTCGTTAGTTTCTGGCACTTCTCTTTGAACTTCGTTCTACCGACTGCTTTTTGGGTTTTCAAATTTTAAATATAAAGTACAATTCAAAGAACTTGCATGTTTGTGGAAATGCTTTGAAGCCTCTGGTTTTCATAACCAATCCTTCACTTGATTCACACTAGAATATGCACAATAGTTTTAACCCTTGTTTTTCATTCAAATATTCAACGACAAATGCTTGTCTATGTTTTTACCGCCAACCAGAATATATCATAATAATTTAAGTTTTTCTACTACATATAAATGCACATATATGTACACCAGTCACATTCATCACATTTCGAGTTCCTATTTATTTATAATTTCATTCTTTAGTACTTAGGTAGCTTAAGTTGGAAATGTAAGTAATAGTTATTTAATGTGCCTGTCCGCTTCGAGTTATCAAATCTAAATAATTAATAGGATCTATAATGAAAATTAACAAAATGTGTTTTAAGGATATATTCCCTATTATCTTTAAAAGACTTGGAACATAAAAGCCATTGCATGGCACCAAAGGCATTTAGAATCATAAAATATTTCTTGCAGGGCATATTTGGTTTTGCGCTATAGTCTTGCGTGATGTTAATTCGTTGCTGACTCGACAACGACTGAACGATAGAGCGTAAGCGTACGTGTGAAGTTGGTTGCACAATTGTGCTAAGAAATGCCTGATTTTGTGATACTTAGCTCAACAGTCGCTTCTCTCAGAAGATCGCAAAATTGATTGACGATTCTCTCATTCTCAGCTCGCTCACGCTAAAATTCTGGCTAATTTGAATTTTTACGCTAACTGCGACTTCGTTACTTGGAAGATTGAACTTCTATGGAAAATTGTTTTTGCACATTTTATATACACACATACATATTCCGTTTGCCTGTTGCATATGTATGTACATATGTACTACTTAATACTGAATTTAAACGTTTAGCCGCTTTTTTTTTCATAGTATTTTGTTTAAACGCTTTACTTTTTGTTAATGCACATTTATTTTTAATTATAATTTCTGTTTTGTTAAATATTAATTTTAGGTACGGCTCACATACGCTCCCATTTCAATTGGGTCCCCATTTGTAGTTTTGATTAATAACATGCATACATATATTCATTTGGCTAACATATTTCAATTCAGGTTACAAAGTTTAATATAACAAGTAAGGAAGGGCTAAGTTCGGGTGTCACCGAACATTTCATACTCTCGCATGATAAAGTGATAATAATTTACATATTTTTTTATTTTGCTGTAAAATTAATTAGATTAGATCAATTTGTGTACTTTGAGTATTGAATTGTATTTTCATTTCCTAATGTATACTTACATATATTATACAGAGAAGGCATCAGATGGAATTCAAAATAGGGTTATATTGGAAGAAGGCGTGGTTGTGAACCGATTTCACCCATATTTCGCATATGTCATCAGGGTGTTAAGAAAATGTTATGTACCGAATTTCATTGAAATCGGTTGAGTAGTTCCTGAGATATGGTTTTTGGTCCATAAGTGGGCGGCGCCACGCCCATTTTCAATTAAAAAAAAAAAGCCTGGGTGCAGCTTCCTTCTGCCACTTCTTCCGTAAAACTTAGGGTTTCTGACGTGTTTTGTTGTAACGCACTTTTAGTGATTTTCAACATAACCTTTGTATGGGAGGTGGGCGTGGTTATTATCCGATTTCTTCCATTTTTGAACTGTATATGGAAATGCCTGAAGGAAACGATTTTATAGAGTTTGGTTGACATAGCTATAGTAGTTTCCGAGATATGTACAAAAAACTTAGTAGGGGGCGGGGCCACGCCCACTTTTCCAAAACAATTGCGTCCAAATATGCCCCTCCCTAATGCGATCCTTTGTGCCAAATTTCACTTTAATATCTTTATTTATGGCTTAGTTATGACACTTTATAGGTTTTCGGTTTCCGCCATTTTGTGGGCGTGACAGTGGGCCGATTTTGCCCATCTTAGAACTTAACCTTCTTATGGAGCCAAGAAATACGTGTACCAAGTTTCATCATGATACCTCTATTTTTACTCAAGTTACAGCTTGCACGGGCGGACGGACGGACAGACAGACATCCGGATTTCAACTCTACTCGTCACCCTGATCACTTTGGAATATATAACCCTACATCTGACTCTTTTAGTTTTAGGACTTACAAACAACCGTTATGTGAACAAAACTGTAATACTCTCCTTAGCAACTTTGTTGCGAGAGTATAAAAACTTACATACATATTTGTTCGGAGGTGCAGTTAAAAGGCTCCTCCGCTACGTGTGGACCTTTAACCCACAGGTTCCACTCCCATATGTATGGTAAGTGATTAAAATGTGTAATGTGATTGTAATCCCCTATCAATTTCGTTGAAAAACGAATATTAAATTAGTACAAATACAACACAATGAATTAATGGTGCTATTGAAACAGCATGCCTTCTCCGAAAGGCGGGTTCCATGACTGGAAACTCAAGGATGAGTGGGGATCTGAAGAACTTTTGACGAAACTCTTGCAGTACCTTTAACAAAGCTATCAATATCGCTAACCACCAGATTACTTGTGCCAGACCAAAGGAGGCATCCTATCTCTTTTGGTTTGGGTCAACTCGATCAATGAATAAATAATTTCACAAGACACAGAGAACTTTATAAAGGAGAACACAGAAAGAAGGACTTCGAAAGACTTTCAAAACTGGAATTCTTGCAAAGGTACCATATTATATGGGTACCTAGTCATATAGAAATAGAAGGAAACGAAAAGGCTGACAAGTATGACCACTCGGGACAAAAACACAGTTCCCCTGAGCCCATAGACCACTACAAAATTACTCTGGGGTAGGGTTGATAGTGAACGGACAAAAGGCAAAAGAGATGACAATGAGATGCTGGAACTTTGCGAAAGCCCAGCCATCAGCCGGCTTCAACGACTGTCAATGCTTAAACTTAAGAGACATTGGACAACTGAGATTGAAAAAATCTGATTTTTTACGAATTCACTTTGTTGTTGGATAAGGCTTAATTGGTTACTACTAGGGAGCGCAAGGGGCCTAATAATGTCCTAAGTACAGCCGTCAACCAACCAACCAATATCCTAAATTTATCTAATATAAAGTATTGTCAACATAATACCACATTTAAAAATATTTCCCCGAATGGTATCCTTTAAATATGCTAGAATATCGTTTTCATTTTCTAAGCGATGAGTATGAAGATAGGAGCTTATTTCCTGGAAACACGTACATATATATGGATACATAAATAAAAGTATATTGTGTAAACATAGACCGATAAAAACTTACCAACAACTTTCAGTTCTACAAAAATTGATTCTGTAGGATATATTGATAACTGGCATTCATATAAGCCCCGATCGCTATCACGAACAGATTTTATTCTTAATGACCAGTGTCCCATATGACGCGTGTGCTCGACAAGAAATCTTTTATCACTACTATGGGTGGATAAACCAACTGTTAGTAATTGGAAGTCCTTCCGACGAATCCATGACACCTTAAAATATATATTCATAAAGTATTGTTATAATTTTTATTTAAGCGTAAAGGTCTTTTAAATACAAATAAAAAAATATTTAACATTTGTCGTTTACGCCTTTAGTATACATATAGTATGTGCTTTGCCAACATCCTTCTCTTATACAGAGTGCATTTTGATGTAGTTCTTAGGTTAATGGCTTTTTGTGAACTTTTTGTATGTCAAAAGTAAAAACGTAGATTTGGTTTCTTATATACATATGCGTGTGTGTATTTGTTTTCATAAAATTTATTTATAAAGCTTGTTATAAGAATAGGTTTTCAGACCGGAAATTTTTTTTTTAGAATGAAAAACAGGAAGCTTTAATAAACTTTTCTTGAGTATTTCTCACAGAGACTACATATACTACATCGCCTGCCCCAAGCAACACCTACACACATCACTAACACGCTACACTCACCCCACTCACGTCGACATCACCCCAATCCACATCAATACAACCCATATGCGAGATCATCTCACATCCACACAGTCAAATAAACACTACACTCGATGACAAGGAACGGGATAGCAGCCAATAAAAGGGATCGTCCCCGCTGCAAAGAAGTTAGTTATTGGATTAACTATCGAGCTCGCATATCGCCGTTTCGATCGCCGCCCTGCTACGTCGCTAGTGACAGCTACTTCGTGATTAAAGCATTTAGTCTCATAATAACAACCGTAAACCATTTTTCGAAACATATGATTATTATGATCATTATATAGATTATATGTTATAATAACTTAGTTGTAGTTACTTTGTGATTAAAGGTTTTAAATTTCATATACACTACTGTGCATCATTTGTCGAAGTGTATACTCTTTCCGAAATAAATCAAAAACTAAACAATTAAGGAAGGGCTAAGTTCGGGTGTCACCGAACATTTTATACTCTCGCACGATAAAGTGATAATCGAGATTTCATTATCAGTCATTTACATATTTTTCAAATATCGTATTTGTGTAAAGTTTTATTCCGCTATCATCATTGGTTCCTAATGTACATATATATTATACAGAGAAGGCATCAGATGGAATTCAAAATAGCGTTATATTGGAAGAAGGCGTGGTTGTGAACCGATTTCACCGATATTTCGTACAAGTCATCAGGGTGTTAAAGGAATATTATTTACCGAATTTCATTGAAATCGGTAGAGTAGTTCCTGAGATATGGTTTTCGGTCCATAAGTGGGCGAGGCCACGCCCATTTTCAATTTTTAAAAAAAGCCTGGGTGCAGCTTCCTTCTGCAATTTTGTCCGCAAAACTTAGTGTTTCTGACGTGTTTTGTTGTAACGCACTTTTAGTGATTTTCAACATAACCTTTGTATGGGAGGTGGGCGTGGTTATTATCCCATTTCTTCCATTTTTGAACTGTATATCGAAATGCCTGAAGAAAACGACTCTGTAGAGTTTGGTTGACATAGCTATAGTAAATTCCGAGATATGTATAAAAAACTTAGTAGGGGGAGGGGCCACGCCCACTTTTCCAAAAAAATTACGTCCAAATATGCCCCTTCCTAATGCGATCCTTTGTGCCAAATTTCACTTTAATATCTTTATTTATGGCTTAGTTATGACACTTTATAGGTTTTCGGTTTTCGCTATTTTGTGGGCGTGGCAGTGGGCCAATTTTGCCCATCTTCGAACTTAACCTTCTTATGGAGCCAAGGAATACGTCTACTAAGTTTCATCATGATATCTCAATTTTTACTCAAGTTACAGCTTGCACGGACGGACGGACGGACAGACAGACATCCGGATTTCGACTCTACTCGTCGCCCTGATCACTTTGGTATATATAACCCTATATCTGACTCTTTTAGTTTTAGGACTTACAAACAACCGTTATGTGAACAAAACTATAATACTCTCGTTAGCAACATTGTTGCGAGAGTATAAAAATACTAATAAATAATAAATAAATAAAAATGGAAAAAAATGGAAAAAACCAACATCGGCAACAAAGACAACAAGAAGCAGAACGAGCAAAACGGAGAGGAAACGGATCACACCCATTGGCATATGCCGATATGCAGGTTTGAGCGCAGAACCTAAACATGTTGGACAAATGCCATATAATGCATGTAATTTGAAGTAGTGAATCGTAATCAATAAGATAGGTACTTAATTTCGAATTTTTTGAAGACACGTTATTTTATATAGTGTAATAAATATATAATTATATATATATTGGCATATCCTTCTTCTTAATTGGCGTAGACACCGCATACGCGATTATAGCCGAGTTAACAACAGCGCGCCAGTCGTTTCTTCTTTTCGCTGCGTGGCGCCAATTGGATATTCCAAGCGAAGCCAGGTCCTTCTCCACTTGGTCCTTCCAACGGAGTGGAGGTCTTCCTCTTCCTCTGCTTCCCCCGGCGGGTACTGCGTCGAATACTTTCAGAGCTGGAGTATTTTCATCGATCCGGACAACATGACCTAGCCAGCGTAGCCGGTGTCTTTTAATTCGCTGAACTATGTCAATGTCGTCGTATATCTCGTACAGCTCATCGTTCCATCGAATGCGATATTCGCCGTGGCCAATGCGCAAAGGACCATAAATCTTTCGCAGAATTTTTCTCTCGAAAACTCGTAACGTCGACTCATCGGTTGCTGTCATCGCCCAAGCCTCTGCACCATATAGCAGGACGGGAATTATGAGCGACTTATAGAGTTTAGCTTTTGTTCGTCGAGAGAGGACTTTACTTTTCAATTGCCTACTCAGTCCGAAGTAGCACCTGTTGGCAAGAGCAATCCTGCGTTGGATTTCCAGGCTGACATTATTAGTGGTGTTAATGCTGGTTCCTAAATAGACGAAATTACCTACAACTTCAAAGTTATGACTGTCAACAGTGACGTGAGAGCCAAGTCGCGAGTGCGACGACTGTTTGTTT
The DNA here is from genome assembly GCF_024586455.1 of Bactrocera neohumeralis. Classification (NCBI taxonomy): domain Eukaryota; kingdom Metazoa; phylum Arthropoda; class Insecta; order Diptera; family Tephritidae; genus Bactrocera; species Bactrocera neohumeralis. The sequence goes on along the minus strand of NW_026089623.1, from coordinate 12,385,767 downwards.
GATGACAGGAGATATTTCGTTTTGCCCTCGTTCACTACCAGACCCATTTTCTGTACTTCCTTGTCCAGCCTAGAGAAAGCAGAACTAACGGCGCGGGTGTTGAGGCCGATGATATCAATATCGTCGGCATACGCCAGCAGCTGTACACTCTTATAAAAGATGGTACCTTCTCTGTTTAGTTCTGCAGCTCGAATTATATTCTCCAGCAGCAGATTGAAGAAGTCGCACGATAGGGAGTAGCCTTGTCTGAAATCTCGTTTGGTATCGAACGGCTCGGAGAGGTCCTTCCCGATCCTGATGGAGCTTTTCGTGTTGCTCAACGTCAGTTTACACAGCCGTATTAGTTTTGCGGGGATACCAAATTCAGACATCGCGTCGTAAAGGCAGCTCCTTTCCGTGCTCTCGAAAGCAGCTTTGAAATCGACGAAGAGGTGGTGTGTGTCGATTCTCCTTTCACGGGTCTCTTCCAAAATTTGGCGCATGGTGAATATCTGGTCGGTTGTTGATTTACCAGGTCTAAAGCCACACTGATAAGGTCCAGTCAGTTTGTTGACGGCGGGCTTTAACCTTTCACACAATACGCTCGATAGAACCTTATACGCGATGTTGAGGAGGCTTATCCCACGGTAGTTGGTGCAGATTGTGGGGTCTCCCTTTTTGTGGATTGGGCATAGCACACTTAAATTCCAATCGTTGGGCATGCTTTCGTCCGACCATATTTTACAAAGAAGCTGATGCATGCACCTTATCAGTTCTTCGCCGCCGTGTTTGAATAGCTCGGCCGGTAGTCCGTCGGCCCCTGCCGCTTTGGTGTTCTTGAGGCGGGTAATTGCTATTCGAACTTCTTCATGGTCGGGTAATGGAACGTCTGCTCCATCGTCATCGATTGGGGAATCGGGTTCTCCTTCTCCTGGTGTTGTGCGTTCACTGCCATTCAGCAGGCTGGAGAAGTGTTCCCTCCATAATCTAAGTATGCTCTGGGCATCAGTGACTAGATCACCTTTGGGGGTTCTACAAGAATATGCTCCGGTCTTGAAACCTTCTGTAAGCCGCCGCATTTTTTCGTAGAATTTTCGAGCATTACCCCTGTCGGCCAGCTTATCAAGCTCTTCGTACTCACGCATTTCGGCCTCTTTCTTCTTCTGTCTGCAAATGCGTCTCGCTTCCCTCTTCAACTCTCGGTATCTATCCCATCCCGCACGTGTAGTGGTCGATCGTAACGTGGCGAGGTAGGCAGCCGGTTTTCTCTCCGCTGCGACACGGCACTCTTCGTCGTACCAGCTGTTCTTTTGCTCTTTCCGAAAACCAGTGGTTTCGGTTGCAGCTGTACGTAAGGAATTTTAAATGCCGTCCAACAGTTCCCTTATACCGAGTTGTTGACTAGTGCTCTCAGAGAGCAGGAGTGCAAGCCGAGTAGAAAATCGTTCGGCTGTCTGTTGTGATTGCAGCTTCTCGACGTCCAACCTTCCTTGTGTTTGTTGGCGTGCGTTTTTTGCTGCACAGAGGCGAGTGCGAATCTTAGCTGCAACAAGATAGTGGTCCGAGTCGATGTTAGGACCTCGGAGCGCACGCACATCTAAAACACTGGAGACGTGTCTTCCATCTATCACAACATGATCGATCTGGTTGGTAGTTTTTCGATCCGGAGACAGCCAGGTAGCTTGATGAATCTTTTTATGCTGGAATCTAGTACTACAGATAACCATATTTCGGGCGCCGGCGAAGTCGATCAGCCTTAACCCATTTGGGGATGTTTCGTCGTGGAGGCTGAATTTACTGAACGTAGGGCCAAAGATACCTTCTTTGCCCACCCTGGCGTTAAAGTCGCCAAGCACGATTTTGACATCGTGGCGGGGCAGCCCTTATAAGTGCGCTCCAAGCGCTCATAGAAGGCATCTTTGGTCACATCGTCCTTCTCATCCGTCGGGGAGTGGGCGCAAATCAGCGATATGTTGAAGAACCTCGCTTTGATGCGGATTGTGGCTAGACGTTCATTCACCGGAGTGAATGATAGTACTCGGCGACGGAGTCTCTCTCCCACCACGAATCCAACACCAAACGTGCGCTCCTTTATATGGCCACAGTAGTAAATGTCACAAGGACCTACTCGTCTCTGTCCTTGTCCCGTCCATCGCATTTCTTGGACGGCGGTGATGTCAGCCTTTATTTTTGCGAGGACATCAACCAGCTGGGCAGCGGCACCTTCCCAATTAAGGGTCCGGACATTCCAGGTGCATGCCCTCAAATCGTAGTCCTTATTCCGTTTGCCATGGTCGTCATCAAAAGGGGGGTCTCTCATCCGAGGCTGTGTTTTCCTTTTCATTGGTATTGTTTTTTACGTGGCGGGTCCCAAGCCCAGCGCACAACCCTATGTAGGGAATGTTTCGCCTTCTTACATTAGCTCACCTTCGAACGGATGTTCTTAGGCTACCCAGAGGATACTTGGTCAAAGAGCGGAAGTAGTGAGCTGCTTGAGCCATGTGTAAAAGAATCGTTTCTGGCCACTCCCAAGTGAATGGCGATCAGAGAACTTTCCTCACTTGCGTGAACTTCTACACATGACTCCATCCTCCAGGCATAGACATATCTAAAAAAAGGGCCTATTTATGCTTACTCTTGTGTTTCAAAATACACAAATTTAATAAAATAACAAATTCTAGTATACGCTTGACCACATTTTCCGGCAATACCACTTGTTCACATGAGTTATGAGCGTTTTGCAACATCCCACATCACATCGCGTCACAACACCTTATCACACAACAGTTCACAGCACACACCACTACCACACCGGACGGAGTGTTCTGTTCTATCGAATTTAGGCTCTCTAGCTGGGCTCTAAGCTACCGGGGGGTCGGCAGGTCGCGGATAGCCGAACGGCCTGTAGTAGCAGGTCAGTGGCGAAATAAGTTAAAACGAATAAGCAATCCCCGACGACGAGCGACAGGAGTGGAGGATGCGGCATAAAAGCTTGCAGATCCGCTGAAGCTCCTGCTAGCGGGATGGAGAGGGTGATGTGAGCATACTCTGCCGATGTGTCTGATGCGGTGTGTATCAGGAACCAGCTCCT